>NC_054470.1:56114125-56421833 GCF_017639515.1 Carcharodon carcharias | reverse complement strand
CTTAAAAAGTGCAAATCGCCTGAGAGCAATTGAGAAAATCCATTAAAGAACATTGTCACAGAAATTGAGTTCAAAAAGTCAACTGTGGTTGTTTTCAGGTATTAGCATGTTCTTGTTTTTGTTTAAGTTTTCACATTTCAATCACATCTAAATTGCATCTGGGCAGTTCGAGCAGTGTTTCTGAGCAATGTGTAACATGGTTCGGAAATATTTCCCAAAGAGACTGTGATTGAAGACAGGCGGATGGGAGATAATGGGAATAATTGTTCTAAAATGCCTCTCAACAGCCCCAAGTGTTCAGCGTATTCAGTTAGTTGACTACCACAGCTTAAGATGTTAAACCAACAAAGTATCCCCCCAAGCGCGAACATCATCTGAATGAAACGCGACTTAGCCATTATAACCATTTCACTTGGTCAAACGCAGTCAACTTTTGGGTCACCTAATGGGGGAGTGAAATGTAGTTGATAGTAAGCAAGGGGACGCCAGCTGCAGTTAGGACTGATTCCTATCAGTCAGATCTGTCCATAGTTCTGAAAGAACACGTGAACACAGTAACCACCAATTTCGCCTTTTTATTTCCTGGCATGCATGCTCGCGACTGTTAATGTTGGCCTTTCAACGATCCCCGTGCGGTTAGAGAACTAATATTTCATCTGCACCTTATTGCACGTAACTCAACCAAAGAAACACCACGATGTCGACTGTGTAATGTTTAGGTTTTTTTTAAAAAAAAATGAGCAATGCATATTTATTGTGAGCACTATATATTGTTTGGTAACTCGAAGCTTAGTTCAGCTGAGTTAATGAATAGTTGTTTAATTTTTTTGTTAGTGATATGGTAATATCGAAAAGACAGTATCTCACATAGAATCATTCAACTTTTAGTGCGTTAGGTTCATTATACAAAACTAATACTAAATACCCGCTTAATCGTTTTCTAGTCATTAATACATTATGATTATTTGCTTATTTGCCAATGTCAAAATTCACTTTTTATTAGAAACAAAGTGAAGTTTGGGAATTAAGGGCGAAAACTGTACTGCTTTACTCCGAGTATGGATGAACATATCCCCAAGTCAATTCAAAGAGCACAAAATTAAAATTGCATGGCATTCATTTATTTCCGTCAGATTGAGAAAGAAAATGTATATGAAAGTGTTTCGGGGAACGAGAATCCTGTTAGTATTCACCTCCGCTCCTTGCCCACAAAAAACGTTCACTTCTGCTCATATACATTTGCGTAGAATTAGGATTTAAGTTTCTAAAAAATTGAGGAAATTGCTTTTAGGCAGATCCCGGGACTTATTTGTTTTCATCGACTATAACATAAAACCATAACGTTCATATAATGTAATAACTTACAACTTGACACTTATAATTTATTACTTATTTAAAAGAATCATCCAGGGTTTTCAAATGCGTTATCAATACAAGTTAAACCATGTTGGTTAATTACATACGAGTATGATCTAAATTGAGGTTTTAAACATAACTATTTAATAATTAATGATCAGTTCATCCAGCGATTGACATTGAGATATAAAATGCGGTTTGCACCAAATGGGAGGAATGGTAAAAAGTAAAGTTTCGATTCAAAAGTATCTATTTGCAAGTGATTATTATATTTCTTTTAAATATACTTTGGCGGGAAAAATGACTTTTATGCAACATTAAAATGGATACTGTACTTTCACAGTTGTTCAGTTGCTTAAACTAAATGAAAATACTAGTGCGGTTCTCTGTGAAGTTAATTCACCTATGCAAACAAAGAGGTATGTTGACACTGAAAACATAGCCTGCACAACAATGTATTCAACCACTGTGGGCTGGGTTCATTACATACTATGCAAAAAGTAGTATTCTATACTTTTGAAGCAAAACTTCCCAAGTCATTGATATTTTAAATAATCATTTAGTGGTAGCCAGTGCCAATAATTCACTTTTATATAAGATACAATGTGAATTCGGGAGTGAAATAAAAGTTTATCCTGCATTACTCTGAGTATAACTGAACATTACGATTATAAACATATATGGAGTTGTTTAGGCCTCCATCAAAACGTATTTATATATCTATGAAATATTCAAAAGAAGATTGTCATGCGATTGGAAACACTGTAGAGGTTTTACTTTAAGCAAATTGATAACAAGTGTGTTATTTTCCACCTCAATTGCACAAATAGGATAAAGAAACTGGCATAATTAAGCGGCTTAGAACCAAATGAGAATCGAAAATCTAGTTTTCAAACTCCAGAAGAAAACTGAAAACTCTCACTTTTCAAGTGATCTTCTACCGCAAGTCTAAACGGTGATGCAATTGCCTTTCATCCATACTATACCAAGAAGGTCTATCCTGTTGTAGACAATGGTGTTTATCTGATTCAGTTATAGTTAATTTCACAATGCCTTTAAGACCAAAACGTTCACTTCGTAACCAAGAAACTAGTTTGCGTTGTTGAAATGCATCTAATCAACACCTGATGAGAATTTAACTCGAAGTATCATTGTTTCTTTTCGCATTTGTAGCCAGATGTCTCAGTCTTACTACACTAATTGAATTTAGGTAACCTCCTTAAACGAAGCCAACTTGTTCAACTCATAGCTAAACAGATCTAAACAAAGGGCTTCCACTTAAACGCTTTGCTCATGCATAATAGCTCAGTGCCTTAATTAAACTCTTCTGACGGAAAGTTAAATTTAGAAGCCATCTGAAAGTGAAGGCCTTTTAGAATTCATTAACTCATTGTCGGACACATCTCATTTGTGCAGACGACTTTAGAATAATATAAACTCTATTTTGAGCTATTTTCTAGAAGTATCTCATGATCACACTAAACGTTATAGTTAAAATAATACATATTACCTCAAGTAACAGAATGCCTATCCTCGAATATTCTACAAGTTCGTGGTAATCAGATGTAGCCATTTTGACGACCTGTGCTGGGAGATATTGATCTATTCAGTGGTTCCTTGGGGAAGCCTTGATACAATAACCGAGTGGGTAAAACAGTTGGTTGTATCGGAGAAAAGGGCACGGAATCTCACTTAAATGTGCCATGTTTGTGAAATTTATTAGTTTTTCTTTCAGACGGCGAACGGCACTCGGCAGCAGCAGTTTCATTTTCCTTTGTAATAGCTTGGTTTAAATGGTCTGATTAGAAGGGAGTTGGATGGCACCATTATTTGTGCAAAAAGCGAGGGAGCAGGTGCAGAAGCGCTGTGGATCGATTTAGCTGTGCACAGATAAAATAAGAAATCAAGGATTTACACATCCTTCTTGGCACCTCTTCACAGCAGGAGAAGATTAGAAGGAGACTTTCATGACAACAAAAAGGGCATAGTTGAATTGTAGACTGGCTTACCTGTTTCTCTGTTAAAGTGCAATAAAAATGATTTATACGGTAATTTTTAGTGTTTCTGTTGACATCCAGCTAACACAAGCTAGGATGAAATACAATTACGCAATGAAAATGTTAAAATGCTCCAATGCCTTTTTTACTGTACGTGAATGCAAACAATCGAATATATGGCTTTGAATTTATTGCCAAATGTTACATAACTCATACAAAAGCAAAATATTGCGGAAGCTGGAAATCTGCAATAAAAACAGAAAGTACTGGACATGCTCAGCAGGTCTGACAGCGTCAGGAGAGAAAGAAACGAGTTCACATTTCAGGTGGAAGACGCTTGATCAGAGCTATATGCTGCATAGTCATACTTTTTCATTTGAAGCTATGTCAAGAACTAATTTAATAAAATTACATACTCATGCTGGAAGTAAGGCATTCATTTTTTGTATCAGCTTGATACATATCAATACAGTTCTCGTAACACGCCTCCAGCTATGCATGTGAGATCTTTAATAAGATCATTCGCAATATTGCTTAGGCAGTACAAAAGGTTGCAATCCGAGCGTGCAAAAATGCAATCATTATTAGTATGGCGTGTTGAAGCTTTGACCATAGTCACATTGTACTCCGAATACGAAGGAGCAGTTTAGAATGTGGCAAATATTCCGGCACCATTTAGATACGAAATAAGGGAACATTTTTACGTAACGACATATTGTCAATCATATTTGAAATCAGCCAATAATCTTTCTGACGACATGTTCAGCTATCACAAATATAATGATCTTTGGTATGATTGGTTCAAAACAAAGTGTAATCAAATAAACCATGCTGATTTAATTTGTATATAACAGCTTAGGCAGCTATGTTTTGGACCATTATTTCCCATCATACATACCCAAGGTATTCTACTAGCGAGTTAGAAATGACTGTCTACCTAATATGTTGGACATTTAAATCCAATCTGAAAATTTCTTCCAGTTGTTAGCTAAAAAGGTCCATTTGCTACCCATCAGCTGATGAAATGTTTGTCAGAATGACACCAATGGAATTACAGTACTTTACTAAACACTTCTAATAATAAAGACAACCCAAATATGTCATGATATTAATTTACATTTGGGATAATCTTGATTAGAATCATTATAAAAAGTTATGAAATGAAGGATATTGAAAGATGCAGACAATTAAAACACAGCCATCCTGGAGTTATTCATTAAGCTATGCCTAACCAAAGTGGGAGAAGGGTAGGCATTTATCAGTTTTCATCCGCTGATTCTTTAGCTCACAAATGGAAATCCATACCCCAACAGTCAATGGCAGGGTCCTTGTGTCCATAAACATATTGCTTCACTGGGCAATGTTTGTTGCCCTCCCTTAAAATGTGAGGATTATTGCTATTACCATTCACTAGCCCCAAAATGAGATGGCGGGAGAGAGATTTTCTCCATTTGCTATCTGATCTCACACTTTTGATTTTTGGGCTCTGATAGGATGACATTAAATGTTACATATCTCCACATCTCTGAGGTGAAACCTGTTTAGGTAATCTGTACTATGTACTGAACAGAGTCTTATTCTTCTCATGCTACATTATTACCTGACCTGGGGGTTCATGCTGTGTATACTGAGTGCAAGAAGTGGACAGAATGACCTAAATGAACATGGAGGGCATGTATATTGTCAAAAAAGATACATTTCAATATTTATAAGTCCTGTGAAAAATAAGTGGACATTATTCTTAGGAATGATCTTAATGCCATCCTTAGTTTTTCATTAAGCTATAGCTGACAGCAGTGAGACGGTATATTCTTACCAATTTCATTCCTGATCCTTCAGCTCAAAAATGGAAGCCCATGTCCCAACAGTCAATGGCATAATCCAAATATGCATCCACAGACTCCTTTACTGGGCAATGTTTATTTGCCCTTCTTTAAATGTAAAAATTATTATTGTCAGACACTGGGTCCCAAAGTGAGATAGTGGGAGAGGGATTTGCACTGTTTGGCATCTGTCGCATTATTCATACAGTGTTGAAAGTTTTCTCTGAAATAGTCAGCAGATAAAATTTTACCACTAAGTACTATATGATAATCCAAGATTTCACTTGAATGTATTTTTCACAAACTCCTTTGACATAGAGAATTTATCAACATTGGAGTGGAATATAAAGATTAAAGACGGTTTAGAGGGTGACCTGGTACCAAGTATATTGACCTACTATCCACACCTAAATTCTGAAAATTGTTACACACTATATTCATTCAAAAATAATTCTTAAAACCTACCACAAGCCAGATATGTCACTAATGTCAATGAAGGTATCTAACAGCAACAAAGGATACTATGATGACAGCAGATCTGCTCTACCTCATATTATATGATCTCTATTATGTTTTATTTCTATAAAACTTTGGATAAATCAATATTTCATTAGTTTAAATTTGTCCTCTATTTTGCTGGATTTTTGAAAATAATTCTTGTGGACATTGTGATAAGACAAATACAGTACAGAAGTAATGATTAATTTCAAATGCAGGCAGCAATAGAACTGCTTGATCAAAGTATTATTAGAGCAAGTTTGATGGGGCTGCTATTTTAGGTCTTTGAAATGCTAAAAGCACAAGAAACTTGAAGTTGCCTGTCACACTTTCCTAATTGTTTCTGAACTGCAAACTAATGGAATCATTGATCTTTTGAAGCAAAATAAATATGTTTTTTGTAGACTACAATTAAACAGGCCCAAATTGCTGGGCACTAAGCAGCACAGGTGATCCAACTTGTATGGCAAAAACAATTCTTTCAGCAGTCTTAAGGCCATTCCTGGATTTTTTCCATGTTTGTACTCCTGAAACTCAGATTCTCATGTTTTGGTGAAAGATATTTCATTTTATTTTTCTCTGAAGCAGAATTACAGTCATTGATGGAAATTCCCTTGTTTGAGACACTGGGAAGAATGTTCCTTGATAAGGTGTCAGGCACTTCAGGATGCATGACAAGTTCTCTGTGCCCACACACCAGTAGTTGTACTTTCATGTCAACAGGCAAATGAGATCAGATCTCATTTTTGCAAACAATGAGTGCATGCTAAGCTCCAACTCTCAATGTAGTAAAGACAGCAGCCCCAATAACTCAGATAAATTAAAAGAGCAGGCTAACCAATAAGCTGTTTGGTTTTCTACAAGGAGCCAAAGTTCGACATGCTACGTTTATGTGGTAAGACAGGAAACTAAAAACTTGTATTTAAAAGGCATCCTTAATGCTGAAAAATGTCTCAAGGCACTTCACAGGAACGTTATCAAAACAAATTTGACACTGAGCCCATATTGGGGCAGATGACCAAAAGTTTGCTCAAAGATCTGTTTCAAGGAGTGTCTTAAAAAAAATGAAAGGTAGAGAGATGGATAAGTTTAGGGGAGGAATTCTGGAATTATGAGTCACACACTGAAGGTATGGCTGCTAATGGGAGATGCACAAGAAATCAGAGTTGGAGGAGTGCAGATATATGGGAGGGTTGTAGGTCTGGAGGAGATTAGAAAGGCAGGGAGGGGTGGACTCATGGGAGGTATTTGAAAACAAGAATAAGAATTTTAAAATTAAAACATTGCTTAACTGGGAGCCAACATGGGTCAGTGAGTGTGGGGTGATGGGTGTTACAGGACTTAATATGTTAGGGAATGGGCAGCAGAGCTTTGAACAATCTTAAATTTATGAAGGGTAGAACTTGGGAGGCTGTCCAGGAATGCATCAGAATAATCAAGTTTAGAGATAACAAAAGCATGAATGAGGGTTCCAGCACATCAGGTGGTCATCAGTCAATAAAGCTGTATCCATCAAGATGCTATCATATTTTCAGGCATTGTCACACCTTGCTGAAACATCTAAGGTAAGACATTTAATAGGCTGTGGGTCAACTTAGAGATAGTTGCAGAACTGTTCTAATTGTTATAAGGACATTTGTTGCCAGGAAGCACCATGGGGGCTGGCATTGCAGTAACAAAATCAGTCAAGTATAGCAGCTAATCTGCAGCTGGAGCTAATTTTCCCTAAATATTTGGCTGCCACTTCTTAATATCTTGACACTTTAACCTTGAGATAGACTGCTAATGATTTCCAATGCTTTTCTGAAGGCTCACAGAACTTTTGTCCCCCAACTCAGTTGGGACATTCCTTAAAAAGCAAAATACTGCAGATGCTGTAAATCTGAAACAAAAAACAGAAAATGCCAGAGAAACTCAGCAGGTCTAACAGCATCTGTGGAGAGAAAGACAGCGTTAAAGTTTTGAGTCTGTATGACTCTTCTTCAGAACTAAAGAGTAGAAATGTTAATACTGGTTAAGAGGGGGTGGAGCAAGTGGAGCAAAATAGAAGGTCAGGGAGAGGTGGGAGCTCAGGAGAGACTGACAAAGATGTCTTGGACACAAAACAAAGGGAATGTTAATGGTGGTTTAAAGACTAAAGAAGGTGCTGATAATGGCATAAAGGTAGGATCAGCTATCTTCTTTGGTCTTTAACACCACACTTAACACTTCTTTTGTCTTGTGTCCATGACATCTTTGTCAATTTCTCCTGAGTTCCCACCTATCCCTGACCTTCCATTTTGGTCTACCTGCTCCATCCCCTCTTAACCAGTATAAAATTCATCACATTCCTGCTCCTCTTTAGCTCTGAAGAAGAGTCATACAGATTCGAAACATTAACTCTGTTTCTCTCTCCACAGATGCTGTCAGCACTTTCCAGCATTTTCTGTTTTTGTTTCAGGCCTCTAATGTATCTCTATATGACTCATCAGAGGTCACCTTGAAAGGAAGACAGCCAAGGAGTAGTTTTCCCAATCTACTCTAGTGGGAAACCTTGCTCATAAGAATGTATATGATGCATTGCACTTCCAGATCCATCTGTTTATTCACACCTTTCAACATTTTCCATTGAGTGTATCAGGAATTAGAAAAAAAACTCTCATCCACTCCAGTGAGGAATTGCAAAAAGTAAACTTACTTTAATTGTTGGGTTAGAAAAAGAAAAAGTAAGGTTACAGGTTGTTATGATTTGTTGAATATGAACTAGTGCCAGAAAATGGCAATGTTACACAGGGTGATTTCTAACAAAACAGTCATTGTTTTATCTAAGGGGACGCCAACAAATATTAACCCTATAGATAATTGGAATGCCATCTCCAATTTTTCTTATTTATTTGTTCATGGGATATGGGCATCACTGGCTAGCCAGCATTTATCGCCCATTCGTAATTGACCTTGAGAAGGTGGTGGTGAGCAGCCTTCTTGAATGACTGCAGACCAAGTAGTTTAGGTACGCCCCCAGTGCTGCAACGAAAGGAGTTCCAGGATTTTGACCCCGTGACAGTGAAGGAACAGTGAAATAGTTCCATGTAAGGATGGTTTGTGGCTTGGAGGGGAATTTGCAGGTGGTGGTGTTCCCATGCATCTGCTGGCCTGTCTTTCTAGGCGGTAGAGAGTGCAGGTTTGGAAGGTGCTGTCAAAAGAGCCTTGGTGAGTTGCTGCAGTCCATCCTGTAGAAGGCACACACTGCCACCACTGGAGGGAGTGAATGTTTAAAGTGGTGGATGGGGTGTCAATCAAGCGGGTTGCTTTGTCTTGGATGGTGAGTGTTGTGGTGTTTATTCCATCACACTCCTGACTTGTACTTTATAGAATGTGGACAGGTTTTGGGGAGTCAGGAAGTTTCTCTCCACAGATTTCTCAGCCTCTGACCTGCTCTTGTAGCCACAGGGCAGAATCATCTGTGCCTGCTGGCATCAGGTGTGTTTGGTGGCGTGAGCAGACAATATGGTGAGAAGGCCAAGAATTGGTTTCACAATGTCATGAAACCAGTGCACAGTCATCCGCTCAGCCCGTTGATGGTGGGCAGCGTGGTCACCCATCGGGAACCTCATTGTAATACACATGCATATCATTATAAGGCCAGCCTGCTGGAATCATCCCCCCCTTGCTGGATCATCCACCCACCACGCCAATGTGTTTCACAACAGCATATATAAGGCGTGCACTTGGCGGGCTGCATTTTGAGGGGAACTCGGAGGTGAGTAAACAGTAACATTGCGCAGCGTTTGCCCAGGTTGCTTATTGGACTTCAAGGTGAGGCACATTTGAGGCGCGGGGGAAAGGGCTGTCCAGAGGTTGAGGCGACGGGGTGGGGGCAAGGACTGCCCTGCAGTTCAGGCGACTTGGGGCTGGGGGCAAGGGTTACCTTGCGGTTGAGGCATGTTGGAGGGGTAAGATGAGGGCTGCTCTGTGGTTGATGGTATGGCACAAGCAGGTGTGGGGTGGGGGGAGAGAAGCTGCCACACATTAGGAAAACCTTGTATAAAGTGACCATTCTTCTGCAGCTGAGATGGTTCAAATACAGCCACATTGACATGCATGGAGTCAGGTCTCTAGCTTATCTGACCATTCAAGCAATATGGAGGCATGAAAGTGTCACCAAATGCTCCAGAGCTTTTCACCCCTTGGGCACAGACTGCAAACAAATGAGCATTTTAGTGGGCTGCAGAACAGTTGGACGACTGAGCACTTTGTACAATCTCCTTGCTAAAGCTGGCCATGGAGTAGTCAATGGTGGAGATGCTCACAACCCCTTGCAATGTTATCATCCTGATTTGGACCAGTCTCCCCCATGGTTCAAGTTAACAGTGCAGCCTTGCAGTGCGGGTTAGGAGAATGCCTGCACCTGAGCTGAGAGCACAGCATGCAGTCCAGTGGACAAGGCTGCTGCTAATTGGTCAGGTGGAGTGGAGCAGAGGAGGTTGGGGTTTCAGGCAGCCATGCAGTGCACAAAATTCTGGCCATCCAAGTGGTGGCCAGCACACTCTGGGGTGCTTTAAACGGTCTTCAGACTTAACAAAGAGAGGTTCTTAGTATACCTATGCTAACCTCGTGTCTCTCTCTTTCATCCTGCAGGAGGACTACATCAGGAGCATGGAGTGTGGTGAACCAGCTGTGTGCATCGTGGCTTACAGAGAGCGGAGTCGACGGAGAAGAGGACGACAAAGGCGGCTGACTGCGCAAAGGGAGGAGCAGCACCCTCAGGGAGAAGGGGTGGCAGGGGCTCCCATACATGCTGCTGAAGAGCCACAGCGAGCTGCTGTTGGTCGGCGCCTAGCTAGACCCAGGGTCTATAGACACCGCCTTTCATTCCTGCAGAAGATCGACAACCAGCGTTGCCAAAGACTGCACGTGTCTAGGGAATTGATGGGTCACATCTGCCAGCTACTGCAGGATTTGGCACCACAGGGACATGGAGGGCATCCAGTGGCTGTGAAAGTGACTGTGGCGCTCATTTTTATGCCAGTGGCTCCTTTCAGGGCTCCACAGGTGACTCCTGTGGGATATCGCAAGCCTCCACCCACAAATGCATCGATGAGGTCATGATGTCATCTTTGCGAGGGCACACAACTTTGTGCATTTTGCCTGGGACCAAGAGAGGCAGGATGCAAGAGCGATTGAATTTGCACAATTCTCATGTTTCCCACAGATGCAGAGTGTGATTAACGGCACTCAGATCTCCGTTGCAACAAGGGATCAACTATGTCACCCACAAGGGCTTCCATTTGCTGAATGTGCAGCTGGTGTGCGACCACCACAAATGCATCCTACAGTTCTGCGCATGATTCCCAAGGCGTGTTCAGGACTCCTCCATTCATAATCGGTCACAGACCCGGGTTCTTCCAGGGTTCACAGAGGCTGCAGGGATGGCTCTCAGGGGACAAGGGCCACCTGCAAAAGATGTGGCTGATGACACCCATGCGGCGACTGCAGCAGAGAGAGGGTATAACGAGGTTCATGCTACAACTCACAACTTGGAAGAGCAAACCATCAGGATGCTGAAAATGAGGTTCCTATGCCTGGACCAGTCTGGTGGAGCCTTGCAATATAGTCCGCAGAAGTTGTCATGCATCATCATCACCTGCTGCGTCCTTTACAACTTGGTGCTGCAATTGGGAGAGGAGCTGGCTGAGGAGGTGATGTAGGAGCTGGAGTTCTCCTCCTTTAAGCAGGACATCAACAGCGTGGAGAGTGAGGTCGGGAGGTCCTCATAGCTGCTAGATTTGTGGAGGATGATGATGACATGCAGTGAGGAGACACCATAGATCCTCAAATTGTATCTATGAATATTTGACTCCAGCCTGGCTTATGGCAGCGTCCATAACCTCCGTGATAAGGCTCCTGTCATGCAGATGAAGTGGAGGCCCTAATAGTCGCTCAATTGCAGGAGGATGATGACGACATGCAGTGAGGACACTCCAAAGATCTTCGCATAGCCTCTGTGAATGTCTGACACCTGGCTGTGGGCAGCTCGCCTGCACTCTGTGATCAGGGTCATATCATAGAGATACAGCCATGAAACTTTAAAAGCATCTGAACCTTTGTCTGCCTTCAGCACCTGACCCTTTCAGGAGCACAGCATCACTGGCACAGATGCTGAAAAGATGGGGGCCATTCCCAGCTAAAGGTGTTGAGAGCAAACAGAGAGAATGATGGAGCTTTGTGATGCCAGCCCACGACATTCTGGCAGCAATGACAAGCATCATCAAGGTGCAGGCATCACTAATATGTCCAGTGAGTGTGAGACTGGAAAATCACTTTGGCCTGAATGCTGTACAAAGCACAGGGAAGAGACCCTGGACTGAGACATCTGCCTTTATCTTGTGCAGAAAGGTTTCACATCAGAGTTACATGAACACTGCTCATCAGAACAAGGAGCCATAGCAGGGAGACATCCTTGGGAGCTTATTAGCAATAGTGAACATTATGTACAAGTGATTAATACACCTGCCCAGGCTGTGCAACTAATTCTTCTTAGCTTTCCTAACCCTGCTGCTACATCTTGGTGCTCCCCAGGCATCCACAGTGGAAGTGGTGGCAGCCTGCTGACTGCTACACCCTGTCTGTGATGACTTTGGCGGGGGTCCTCTGGAGGGCTGAGACCTGGAGGGCCCTGGCCTGCTTTCAGCGTCCTGCTGTGTGGCAGTGGCATCCTCCTTGGCTTGTGGAGCTGGAGCTGCTGAGGTCACAGGAAGAAGGGATTCAGATGAGCCAGACACTCCTGGAGTCACGTGGATGGATGGCCCCAGAGTGTGCACCCGCTGATCATCCTCCCTATGGGTGCCCGAGGGCCCCTGGCTGTTTCCTGAGGAGAAGGGGTAGCTGGAGTGAGATCGGGCTGCCCCGCACCCCCTCACATACACACTGTTGGAGGTCAACTATGGCGCCAATTACGGCGTTCAGCCCACACAGCAGTGCAGGACCAATGTCCTGGACCAAGGTCTCCATGGCAGCCGCCACCCTTCCAGCGTTGACCTTGGTGCATTGGCATGCCGGTGCTATCACCTCAGCCTGAAGGCAGATGGACTCTTCCATCATGCCTTGCAATCTGAGGAGTGCAGCGGATATCCCTTCCTGATGTTCCTGAGCTTGCCTTTGCAGCTTCAGCAACTGTGAAATGATTGAGTCCAGAGTCTCGTCATCTGACTAGGTTTCAGCAAATTTCTGGCCTCCAGTCCTCCAAGTGTCGGACACCTGGAAAGTACCTGCTGCTGCCTGCAGTGGGTCAGAGAGTGTGATATGCTCATCAGATTGTGATCCCAAGGCTACTCTAAAGCTAGGTCCCACCAAGATGTGTTCCCAGCCAGTTGGATGACTCTGTTTTCAAAGTCCGTGAGGACCTTGATTTCAGGCATTCCTCCACCAGTCTGCGACCACTCCTTGTGTGCCAGCTTGTCCTGCACGAATAGAGATGGAGAGAGTGTAAACAGATGCCTGTCAGGCAAGATAATAAGTATGCCTGGCATGTGTGGGTGGTGGTTCCATGGATGGGATGAGGACAATAAAGGTGTATGTGAGAGAGTGAGTGGTGATGTTCCTTGAACTGGCAGTGAGTGAGAGCCCTGTGAGTGTGTGAGTCGAGAGTGATGAGAAGAGTAACTTACCCTAGCAGATTGGAAGAGATCATTCATCCTCTTGCGGCATTGGGTGACTGTCCTCTTTTCCAGGGCTTTGGCACTGACCACAGCTGGCACCACCTCCCAAGCCAGATTAGTGGTGTTGCTGCCCATCCTGCGGCCAGGGTGGGGTTAGAGGACATCATGGTGGGCCTCCAACATCAAAAATGCGCTCGAGGGATGCATCATTAAACCTGGGGTTGAAGTCTTCTTGCCTTTCAGGGCCATGTCTTACATGCAACAGTCATGGGCTGGAAGCACTGAGGGGTGAGCGCGTGGCTACACTTTAAATATGGCACCTGGTATCATGAAGTGGTGAGGTTATGGTGTGATAGGAGAATGAGAGCCCGCCCACCATGGAAATGGCGTGTTTCCCAGGTATGCATAATTAATGGAGTAGGTTTGGGGCGATACAGCATGAAAAACCATCATTGCAGCTGGCTGGTAAATCGTCGTTTTACCCACCCGCTACTGGACTTGGCACCTGGGACAATTCTGCCCACAGTAATTATATGGCTGGTTCAGTTCCACTTGCTGTTAAAGGTAATATTCAGCATGTTGATAGTTGGGGATCCAGCGATGGTAATACAATTGAATGTCAAGGGGAGATGAATAGGTTCACTTTTGTTGAAGATGGTCATTGGCCTGCACTTTTGTGGCGTGAATGTTACTTGAGTATTTTGCGAAGTTAGTTTCAAGGGTGAGGGCAAAATAACAGTTGCACTGATCAACCCTTGGAAAATAGAGAGTTCAGGAACTAAGCATCAATTTCCGTGGAGAAGGAAGGGAACACAGAATCAGCTAACAATCAAGTTTGAGAAAGAGAAAGCTGTGAGCTTTTCAGAGTTAGAGGTTATACATTCTGAACGATAGAGGATTTCTTGTTTAAGTCAAGATCACAAAAGTGAGATATGTTCTCCCATACAAGTCAGATTCTAAAACTGCTTATTGGAACACTTGATGGCATCAAATCTGAGAAGATATTTATCCTTAACTGAAATTAATTCTCCCTTTAAATATAGTATTTTTTCTCATGGTTGACCCTGTGCTTTTGAGTCAGAAACAATTCCAATATTAAGCTCCCTAAGTCCAAGTCTATATCAACTACAAACACGAGAAGGTCTACCATACAGCATGCAAACAAAAATCAAAGATACTGCTGTTTAGCTGAGTAAATTATTATTTGCCTTTTCAATGTTTGCGTCAATCCTTTTGCATTTCCAGCAAATGCTTATTTAAAAGCCATTAAGGAAATATGGTCCTTCATGCATTAATAGGTGAGTTGTCTTCATTTATTTCTGCTTTATTCTGTGCTGAGTCTGTAACAATGTTGGAAGAAGACATTCATTCTCCAAGTGATGGAGAATGATGACAACTGAAACTCATGTAATTTAGCTACTAAATCTCAAAGCATATAACCAATCTGATGGGAAGAGCTTTAATCTGTTTGTTGGTCCTCCACAGGGTTTTCGCTGAAGCACATTATCAAAGTTAAGTGTCTGCAACAGCACACCAAGAAACACATCATTAAGATGGATGCTGACCAAGCAACAAGTCCTCCACCCCTGGCTCCACCATCTCAGATTTTGTTGTAGTAAACTAATTATCTATTGCATCAGGTCACACAAATATGTAGGTAAAATATCTTGTTATATTTCATAATATTATGTAGTTGGACTGGTGACAAATGATGGAACACGTTGGTTTTATCTTCACAGTGCTCTGAAGGTAATAGTTTTCTTTTATTTCATTTTAGAATTTTCTCCAGGAGTTTTGAGCCAATAGTTTATAATTGACAAATTCCCTGGCCCACAACATTTTTTAATCTTGGATCCTTCATAAGCGGAACAGCCTTTATAAATCTGTAAACGGAATAACATGCTACATCTTGAGAACACAGATTAAGTTAGAATTGTACACTTCAATAAAATTGTATCCTTATTTTTTAATCACTCTTTTCAATCACACATACTGTTCCTGTAGTGAACAGGATGCGGCTTTTCAATTGTTGTTGAGAAACATGCATATTTTCTTACAATATTTTTAACTTATTTTGAGTTACACTGACTGTGGATAATTATGCTTATATCTATATTGCTTTTGCAACAGAAGGAAATATTTACCTGTAATAGTTTAATGTACTTTAAATAAAAGGTATAATTTTTTCTTATATATCTGCAGTTTTCAATTTCATCTGTTCCCTTTCTTGCCCCTTTTTAACTCCATTTCACATCTAAATCTGACACTTACCTATTTGCCTCTTCTGGTTTAATTATAACAGCTCTTGAAACATTCACATGTTGCACTTTTGATTTGTGAATTTTTAAATGATTTAAATTAAATGGAACAAGATAGAAACTATGACATAGAGACAGGCCATTCAACTCAACCAGTCTGTTTTGGTGTTTATTCTCCACAACTCTAATCCCATTGACTTGATTTCCATATTCCTTTACTGTCTTTTTCTTCAACCACATGTCCAATCTATTCTTAAATGTTGACATGATCTCTGCTTAAATGCTTAACATCTATTGTGTATTACATGCTCTCACAACATTGTTTCAATTAAAAGTTTCTTCTTTTTCCTGAATCTCACATTTAATGTTATGTCCGTATCTGCTCATCCTAGACCCTTCAACCATTGGAAACAGTTTGCTTCGATCTACTCTGTATCATTTCTTCAGGATGCACCCCATAATCTCCTCTGTTATAATGAAAACAGCCCCAACTTTTCAAGTCATTTTACGTATTTATATTCTCATTAGAGAGAGCAGAATGAATGCCTTAAACTTCCTTACCATAATTCACTTAATCTTATACTGGTATTTTTATACTGACCTTTGTTGTCAGTATCAATCTGATTACTTGGAAGGTACAGCTTGAAGCCAGTATGAACAGATAGATTGGACTAAAACTGACCAGATGTTAATTTTATTTATTAAGCTACTAAAAGAATTTTCTTGGGGAAGAGCACTGTTGTTTATGCAAAAATGTTATTTTCTCCAGTACTGGTTGCAGCTGTTTTTTTGAGATAAGGTGGATGTTCCCTAGTATGAATGCATTTACTGGCTTTATTCTTGTCACTGTTCTTATGGAATTCCCAATGTTGGGAAATAAAATAGGGAGTGGGATTGAAGTGATGATGTCTTTTACTTAATTAGGAATGCACTGAGAAACACGCTCTGGATAATATGTAGACTTCAAAATGCCAAGGAATTCAGAAAATCAGGCATGAAAAAGCAAAATATTCAATACACTCATAAAATATACTTCTAATGGCTTCAGTGAAAACAAAAATCACTCCAGTAATTTCTAGATCACTTGTTACTATTGTGAGGTTTATGTTTTTGGACTGTGTCTTTAATTAAAATGAAGGGGTCATGCAACCTGTTCTGAAGTCTAACTGAGAACAGGCTTGCGTGAGGGAGCTACTAAAGATTAAAGGAAGGCCCAGATTGTTTTGCTGGGAAGGAGGCGTAAATTGTTCACACACCAAGACAATGGCAGCAGCACCTGTGTTTACAGTAGTTAGACTGGTAGGCCATGATTTTCCGGCCCCGTTGTGATGGGACCCACCACAGGAGATTTGGCGACCAAGCCAAAAGCCCATTGACTTTCGGCAGGACAGGATGATCCTAGCAGCGGGAAGGGGCAGAAAATCCCACCCATAGTCCCAGGCCAGTTTTGAGAATGCCAGGTTGCAGTTATGTAAATCTTGAAATCCTTTCATCCATCAATTAGAAGTTCTAATGTCTTTGTTTACAAGTTATCAATCTCTACGGGGATTGTAACATACTATAACTGATTGCTTTTGTGTAATTCAATAAAGGCGATGCAATAAACAGTAAAACCTGTGAATATCGGAAAACTGAAATTAAAAAATATAAAATACAGGAATACACAGGTTAGTCAACATCTGTGAAGAGGAATGAACATATTATTATGTTCAGGGTATGTACACTTCATCATTGATCAAATGCTCAGAACACCTGTGGTATACGTTTCGTTGAGCACAAATCCCATTGCACTGTGTAACACAGCCTGAATTTTCGTTGTGGAACTGGTGGAGTAAGTTTCTCCCTACTTTTGCAGGCCTACTGAAACCTGACTGCATTTTTCTGGGAGGGAACTAATTTAGTATTCAGGGTGGGCAGTCAGCAGAAATCCAGCAGGGAAATCAGGTCTGGCTGCAGCAGTTCGATTAAAAGGAGTGTATGTGTGTGTGTGTGTGTGTGTGTGTGTGTGTGTGTGTGTGTGTGTGTGTGTGTGTGTGTGTGTGTGTGTGTGTGTGTGTGTGTGAGAGAGACAACTCAAGGTATAGTTTCAATAATAGAAGAAAGGAGGGTCTGAAATGACAAAGGTGTAAGATTTTCAGAGGCTGTGACAGTGATTCAAGTTGGCAGAAATAAAGGCTCATCTTGCCTCACTGCCATAACTTTAGCAGGATTGTGACAGAAACCTGCTACTTTTCTGGCAAAATTATGGTGGCAGATTGGAAACAGCTCTGAGGAAATTCTGGGACTAGATCGTTGGCACTCAGGAAAAACAGCATAGAAATAGGCTGTGCTGGCACTTTGGAGGAAGGAGGTTTACGCAAGAACACCTCAACCACTCCATGAATGGCTATTCAGTACACAAAATATTTGAAAGACTTTGCCGTGTAGCCAAGGTAAGTCAAGGCAGTAGTGCCCATGAAGATGCTGAAATAATGCTGGAAGTGTGATTCACCACCACACTTACTTACACAGTATAAACAAAATGAGTCACATATTAAATACCTGAAATCTTACTCACTACTGCTGTTCAACACTCCACAGCTGCACATCCTTCCCCAACCATCTCCATAGTCCCATGTCACATTGCCTACAGTGTAAAATGACTGCTGCTTGCTTGCACCATAAAAACATGATCATAACGACCAGCCCACACACACCCAAGCAAAATGAAAATGTGAATTGGTTTCCAGCCTATCTCAATCTTTGTGTACTTTGCAAAGGGGAAGCATACACATAGCCAAAAGCAAAGGAGAAACCATCCAATCCCTGGGTAGACATGAAATGCAACCTTCCACAAGACCAATGGAGAAGCAATGGGCAATGGAAATGTTGGAGGAAAGCTGTCAAGTTCAGGAAAGGGGGCATCATTTAAAGTACAGTTTGCTGTCTTCATATAATTACTTGAAAGACCTTTAATGTTTAGTCACAACTTCCAGTTTGCAAATTGCAATGTACTCTCTAGAAATGAATGTTCTTTGTGGAATGTTCTTTATACCCCCTCACAGGTGTTGGGTCTTTAGAAAAAGGGAGATCTGATGAGCAGTTTTGTAGCTTCATAGGGCATATTCCTGCAACTAACATGCAGTGCAAAGGCAAAGTTGCAAAAACTGGCCTACTGGAGATTCACTGCCCTTGGGAATCAGATTCGCCATCCCAATTTCCAAATTATATCCTGCACTTGTGTTGTGTGCATGAGAAACAAAAGCTATAATAGGCATAATAATGAATAATTTGAAACATGCTTTTAAATCTTTTTGAAGTAACCTCTTATTTCAAGACAACAAACAATGACCAATTCCTTATCTGTAGCAAAAACTGCAGCGGTTCAAGAGGGCAGCTCACCACCATCTTCTCAAGGGCAACTAGGGATCGGCAATAAATGCTGGCCCAGCCAGCGAAGCCCACATCCCATGAATGGATTAAAAAAAACTAACAGGAAATAAGGCACCAATGTGAATACCTTGTGTAAATATTCATAGAGTATATGTACTTAAAATAAAAAATGACAAATAAGAATATCATAGAATAAACAATTAATTGGGTCTATATTGAAAATAATAAAAGCACTAACCAATATTGGAGTAGGAAAGGACCACCAATTACCTTAAATATGGTAATTATTTAAGTCCTTATTTAAACTCTAAAAACAAAATGGCCCCAAAATTGAATGGTGCTACCCACACCAAGCCTTCCATCTGTCTTGAAGTCTTAATGTTAACACTAACATAAATTACAACACATGCAGAGGTGTCAAAATACATCTTACAACACTCATGTCCTGGGGGCTGGCAGTCAGAAAACTTGTGAGAGGAATTTAGGCCCCAAATGATCCAAATATTACCTGGGCTTCCAAGAATTAGGAGAACATGGGCCAGAAATATACCTGTGTGATATCTACAGCCTCTTGAAAGATCTATGGCAGCTTTATCATGTATAAATAAAAGTTATTTTTTTCTTTGCTGAGGAATTTGAAATAGTATAACATGAGTAATTTAATTTTAAACACTGTGGCTGGGTTTCCATTCATTTTGATACAGTATTGTATGAACTAGGGATGTTTCATTGAAATAACGTTCCACAATCTTCAGTTCATGGAAACTGTAGATATCAGCACGCTAAAAACATTTCCTTATCATACCTCAGAATGTGGGGATCACCGGCAAAGTTTGTATTTATTGTCCACCCTTAATTCCCTTAAGAATGAAGTGGTCAGCTTTCTTCTTGAACTGCTGAGGTCCATTAGGTGAAGATGGTCCCACAATACTGTTAGGCAGGACATTCCAGGATTTTGATTGCGCAACAGCGGAGACACAGCAATATATATCCATGTCAGGATGGTGTGTTATTTAATGGCAACTTGAAAGTTACGATGTTTCCATGCACCTTTGGCCTTTGTCCTTCTAGATGGTGGTTGTTGTGGGTATTGGATATGCTGTAAAGAAGCCTTGGCGACTTGCTGCAATGCAGCCTGTAGATAGTGCACAATGCTATGCTGATAGTGGAGGGGGTGGATGTTTTTTCTCATGGATGGGGTGCTTATCAAGTGGGCTGTTTTGTTATTGGTGCTTTGAGGTTCATGGGTGTTGTTACAGCTGCACCTATTCAGGCAAGTGGAAAGTGTTTCATCACAATCCTGCTGTGTGCTTCACATGTGGTAGAGAGGATTTGGGAGACAGGAGGCTGAACATTTGCTGCAGAATACACAACTTCTCACCTGCTCTAACACCACAACATTTATGTGGCTATTTCAGTTGCTTTTCTGATCAATGATAACACCCAGGATGTTGCTGCTAGAGTACTCAGCAATGGTGATGCTATTGATTGCCAAAAGGAGATGGTTAGGCTCTAATTTTTTTTGAAAATGGCCATTGCTTGTTACATGTGTGGCACAATTGTTACTTGCCACTCATCAGCTGAAGCTTGGATGTTGTCCAGGCCTTGCTGCATTCAGGCATGAGCTGTTTCATTATCTGAGGAATTGTGAATGGAGCTAAACACTGTGTAATCATCAGCAAACAACAACAACAGCTTGTATTTATATAGCACCTTTAACATAATAACAAGTCCCAAAGCATTTCACCGGATCATAATAAAGCAAAATGTGACACGGAGCCAAATAAGGTGATATTACAGCAGATGGCCAAAAGTTTGATCAAAGAGGTAGGTTTTAAGGAGTGTTTTAAAGGAGTAAAGAAAAGTAGAGAGGTGGAGATACTTAGAGAGGGAATTCCAGAGCTTAGGGCCAAGGCAGCAGAAGGCACGGCTAACAGTTGTGGAGCAGTTAAAATTAGAGATGTTCACGAATGATATGTACGCACATCTTGGAGATTTATGGGGCTGGAGGAGGTTACAGAGATCGGGTGGGGCAAGGCCAGGTAGGAATTTGAAAACAGGATGAGAATTTTAAATAGCCCTACTTCTGACCTTATGATGGAGGGTTGATCACTCATGAAGAACTGAAGATATTTGAGCCTAGAAGGCTGCACTGAGGAACTCCTGTTGATGAGATGATTGGCTACCAACCACAATCATCTTCCTTCATGCCAAGTCCAACTCCTGCCACTGGAGTTTCCCCCCTGATCCTCATTAATTTCAATTTTACTCAAACTGCTTGTGGCACCAAGGATCCTAAGGCTGTCCAGATGTCAAGGACAGCCTCCGGAAGTCAGATGTTTTGTTCAGGTTTGGACCAATGACGTCTGGAGCCAAGTGGCCCTGATGGCACATAAACTGAATATTCGTGAGTAGGCTATGGGTGGGTATGTGCCACTTGATAGCAAGGTTGATGATTCTTCCCATTACTTTGCTGTTGATTAGGAGTAGGCTACCAGGGCTTTAATTTGACCGGATTGGATTTATTTTGCTTTTTGTGGACAGGCAATTGACCTCAGCATTTTTCCACATTATGAACCAGACATCAGCTTCGTAATTCTGTCGTAACAATTTAGCAAGGGGTAATATGCCATGTTCTGGAGCACAGTTCTTCAGCACTACACTGTATCTGGTGCACTCAGCTGTATCTTGATGTTGCGTATTATTCACTGAGCACTTCTAGCTGAAGATGATTGCAAATGCTTCAACCTTGTCTTCTGCGCTAACTTACTGGACTCTGCTATCGTTGTTCAATGCGTCTCTTCCTTCAATTACTTGTTTAATTATTCATCACCATTCATGACTTCATGTGGCAGGGCTGCAGAGTTTTGACCTGATCTATTGGTTGGGATTGGTTAAATCTTGTCTATGGAATGCTGTTGTTATTTAGCATGTAAATAGTCTTGTGTGGTAGCTTCACCAGACTAACGCCTTATTTTGAGGTGTGCTTGGTACACTTCCTGGCATGCACTTCTACACTTTTCACTGAACCAGGGTTGATTATCTGCTTTGATCATGATGGAAGAGTGTAAGACATGTCAGATCATGAGTTTACATACAGTGGTGACATACAATTCTTCTGCTGCTAATGGATCACATCATCTCATAGATGCCCACTTTTGAGCCCCTAGCTCTGTTTTTAAACTGTTCCAGGTTAACACAAAAGACGATATCCTCAGCGTGAAGCTGGGACTTGGTCGCCATTAGACCTGTTCAGTGATTATTTCTACTAATGCAGTAATCGACTAACACGTTGGGGGAATTGGGCTTGTGGTTGACAAAAAATATTAACTTAGAAAAGTGCAGTGCAATGCAAAAGGGCTGGGCGAATGCTGAATATATGCACACACTTCAGGGAAAATTACTAAAGCTGGAAAAAGAAAGAAAGATCTTGTTGTATCAATGTATACATTTTTGAAGGTTCATGACCATGCTGGGATGTGATGGGACAACTAGTAATACAATGAAGCATAATATTTAGTCTTGGCATAAGACTTTTGTTAGGCCTCACTTAGAATACAGTGTTCAGTTTTCAACTCCTCAGATGGTGGGTGATTTTAAGGTTTCTTAGGGGTGCAGAGGAGAGCCACAAGATTAACCTCCAGTTTACTTTCTAATTTTCAGTGTCTTTGAACCTATCTTGGAAACTCAGAGCTATGTCTCTACAAGCTAGAGAAGTGTAAATTTGTGGATGATTTGATTAAAGATTATAAAATGATGAAGGGATTAAAATGTATTTACGTTGATAGTTTATTTCAACAAAATAGATTAGGTGCTCCAGAGGCCACAATCTCTAGTTATACAAAGGCAGAAATAGATTAGATGGTGGGTTGTTCTTTTCCCAGAAAACAGTAGACCTGCGAAACACGCTGCCAAATCATGTAATGGATACCAAATGGCTGAATTCCATCAAGCAATAATGGACATGTTTCTGACTGGGGCAGTGAGCACCTTGAGCATTCAGATGAACTACTCCTTATGGGAAGCAAATTCCACATTCTAACCATTCTTCATAAAGAGTTGTCTCCTGAATTACTTATTGGGTTTATTAATGACAAAATATAATGATATGACTCCCAGGCCAGGATTTTAGGAAGGCAGGATTCCCCTTTCCACCCTCCGAAGCCATTTCACGCTCTAACAAGTATTAATTGTCTAGAATGAATGAATCCCTGTCTCAGGGAGCTGCCAGCCAATCTCTAGTCCCTGCAGTGCCAGAAGGTGCAGTGGACAGGACTGGGACCGCAAGCAGTCCCCAGAGACTAAGTCCCAGAAGTCCAGGACCAGGTAAGTATGGGGGTCAGGATGGGAAGGAGAGATGAGGCCTGAGGGGATTGGGCAGAGGGGAACATAGGATGGAGAGGCCATAGTGGTAGGGAGCTCCTGCAGGGGCTAGACATTGTTGGCAGAAGGGTGGGGGGCGGTGGGGAGGTTGGTGGGATGGTGGCATCCAGTGTTGAAAGGAGACATCCTCCTTCCCGCCTGCAGACTGAGCAGGTTCACTTTCTTGGGCTTTCCCCTGCCTCTGAACTCCTCCCGCAACCCTGAAAATTGAGGCTGGGTGGAAAATAGCACTTAAGTGGTCATTAATTGGAAGCAACCAATTAATCTACTTTGGTCCTGACAGAGTTGCTGTGAGCTTGTGGTCATGATTTGGCCATTTGATACAAATCCAATTTCCAACTTCAAATCGTGGTTTTCTTGTGCATGTTCACTTATCAAAGTACGTTTTTGCTTTACATTGTTACTTTGCGATTTCGCTTTCACTCTGACATTCTTTTTCAACAGCTGTGATGGCCCAAGAATGGTTTGCGGTATGTGAAAGTTCTGAACTGGCTAGCATCTTCTTGGGCAGAGAGTGTGGGATGGTTATGAATGGATTCTTCAAACATTTTCTCCTATGACATATTAGCTTTCAGGTTGTTTTTGATCACCCTGTTGAATTGTTGGACACCACCATTCACTTGCGTGCTGTATCGCAATGTCAGATGGCAGTGAATTCTATAGCTTGCTATAACTCCGTGAACTGACTGGAAACAAACTGTGCTCCATTGTAGTGATAACCTCCAGAAAACCCAATTTTTTAAACAACTTGTCTAAAATGTCAATGATGGTAGCAGTTGTTATGGAATTTGTTGTTGCAATTTCTGACCATTTGCTATATGGATCATGAACAACAAGAAAGAAATGTTGATTGCTAGGAGTTTCTTGTACTTATCCAAACATATCAACTTGTAGATCTTTCCATGGTTTTGCTGGCCATGGAGTCAACTGTAGAGGTACTGGACATGGTTTAAGAGATTTTTCTTTGAGTGTACATGCTAGGCAGTTTCCAGTGAATGCTTCAATGCAGCAATCTATTGCTGGCCACCAGACTACTTCATGGGCTTGTTATTTCATCTTAAAAGCATCCAGATTTTCTTCTTGGGAAAGATACAATACAAATTGCTGTAATGCTTGAGTTCTGTGCAATAAAGTTGTCATCAAACAATTCAAACTCATTGCACACTCTATAGTAGGGGACCAGGTCTTCCTTTATTTTGTGAGGCCAATGGTTTGTTAAGGTACTGGATTACCTTCTGCCGTGTCTGTCATCAATTCTGCTTGCAACTCTTCTTGTGTAACAAGATTCGCAATCATGTGGTCTTCAATGTCACAAGTTGCTTCACTATCGCTAATGCTGTCTGCGATAGTCATATGGGTAAGCATGTTAGCTACTTGATTGCATGAAGCTATCACATGCTTAACCTCAAAGTTGTATTGATAAGGACTACCTGACCATCTGTCGGTTCATCTAGGTTGATGATCACGTCCTGATGTGGCTAACAATGTAATCAGTGCTTGGTGATCTGTGCAGAGTGCAGTTTCTACCATAGAGAAACATGTGCCAATGTTCACAAGCGTCAATGCAGATTAATGCTTCTCACTCTTCAGTAGAGTACTTGCATTCAATTTTCAACAACAAGTGTGATACATAAGCGATTGCTCGTTAGCTTCCTTCAATATAATGTGAGATTACAGCTCCTATAACATTTTCCAACACATGTGTTGTGACATATGTTTCCACATGTGGTTTGAAATTTTGAGGACAGGTGGAGTGCTATCTTTGCCTTTAATGTGTCAAATGCTGTTTGCTGTGCGATTGTCCATTCCCATCATGTATCTTTGCACAGCAGCTTCTAAAGAGGCACCACGACTTTTGCATACTTAGAAATAAATTTGAGATAAATGTTGGTAGTACCGAGGATGATGACAACACTTGCACATTAAACAGCGTTAGAAGCGCACGAATGGCTTTGACATTGTCATGTGCAGGCTTTACTTCACTGCTAACCTACACTGCCTGGTGTAGTGATTATGGTTTTGTTAAATGTTGGACTGTACCTTTAAGAATAGTCATATTTGTTTGTGATGCGGCAAGTGTTGATGAGATGGTTGAGGTCCCTTGCACTTGACCTGGTTGGTCAAGCTATGTCTACGACCTTGATTTTCAGGGTGCATTTCTGTGTGACTTCTTTGAATCGAATGTGACAGTCTTAATTTGGACTGCCAAGGTCATGGCTTTTCAAAGGTTAAATCATCATCCTCTATGTGTAGACATTCCCTAATTCATGAAATTAAAGTTTTTCAATAAGTTGTTCACACATTAGTTCGTTAGTTAGTGTGCTAAATTTGCATGTGGAAGCTAACAGTCGCAACATTGCCATGTATTGTTTTAAGGACTCACCACTTCCCTGGCCTCTCTGGCAGAATGTATATAATTTGGTCATCACAGTTCTATTTAGCCCAAAGTATTTTACAAAAGCACTTACCGCTATGTCAAATGTAGACATGTCTTATGTGAACTGCTGGAGCACTTGCTGATCTTCTGCCCCCAGATAATGGATGAGTATCACCTTCAAATGGTCATTGCTACCTGCCCACTGCAATTAAGTAGGTCTTGAACTTGAAAATCCATCGATCCCATGACATGGGTGGATTTGTCAAACAAAGAACAGGTGCTGAAGCTGATATATTTAAACTATTCTCCATTTTCATTGCCAGTTATTCTGTTTTGCACAATGAAGACATGCAGAGATGACTCTCAACAGGTTGTATGTGTAAACAGGAGCTTTATTTCAAATGTTTTTAAAATGTCTGGAGCCAAAAGCTTACTTTGTTTCTCTTCCTCTGTAACCACACCCATAGGCATGATTAATAGCACACAGCACAGTGAGCAGTTAACAAACACACACTAACACCAAAAAATTGAATGCAACACTTTTCAATTCTATTCCTCTAAAATGAATCATGATGCTTTGTTTGCATTTTTATGGCCTTGTTAACCTGCAATGCTACTTTAATCACAATCTGTGAATCTGTGTTCCTACCCCATTAAGATACTTCTTTGCCAAGGAATATGCGACCCCTCTATTTCTTCCATCAAAGTGCACTACCCCACACCAATCAGTATTCAAATTCATTTGTCGTTTACGTGCCCATTCTGCAAGTTTGTTAATATTCTCTCATATTTTATCAATTATCCTCAGTATTAACAATGCCCCCAATTTTGCTCCACCCACAAGTTTTGAAATTGTACTTCCAATCCATAAGTCCAAACCATTTATGTAAATATTTAACAACAGAGGTTTCAGCACCAAACCTCATGCAATGCCACTTCCCACTTTCCTCCAGTTTAATTAAATACCTTTAACCCTTCCTCTCTTTTTTTGATTGTAGCTAGCTTGCTATCCATTCTGTGCTTGCTTCCTTACTCCATATGCTCAGACCAGGGTCACGAGCCTACTATGCAATTTCATGTTGAAGGCCTTCTGAAAATGCATGTGTGTTTTTATTCATTCAAGGGAATGTTGCTGGTGAGGCCTGTATTTATCACCCATCCTTAATTGCCACTCAGAAGGGGTAGTAGCTGCCTTCTCGAACTACTGCAGTCCTTGTGGTGTATACCCACAGTGCTATTAGGTCGGAAGTTCCAGGGATTTTGTCCCAGCAAAAATGAACAAATAATGATATATTGCTAATCCATGACAGGGTGTGACTTGGAATGGACCTTGCAGGTGGCACAGCTCTCATGTCCCTGCATCCTTGTTCTTCTGGATGATATAGATGGTAGGTTTCAAAGATTCTATCTTTGCAAGTTGCTGCAGTGCAGCTTGTAGATTGCAGACTGCACCGAGTGCACAAGTGGTGGATGGAGTCAATGTTTAAGGTGGCAGGTGGGGTGCGAAACAAGTGTGCTGCTTTGTCTTGGATGGTGTCAAGCTTCTTGAGTTTTGTTGAAACTGCGCTCATCCAGGCAAGTATTCCATCACACTCCTGAAGAAGTCTTGGAAGTCGAGAAGTGAGTTATTCACTGTAGGTTACTCAGCCTCTGACCTGCACTGCTCATCCCAGTATTTTTGTGTGGCTGGTTTTTAAAAAATTCATTCATGGGATCTGAGTTTCGCTGGCTGGGCCGGCATTTATTGCCCATCCCTGGTTGCCCTTGAGAAGGTGGTATTGAGTTGCCTTCTTGAACTGCTGCAGGCCATGTGGTTAGGTACACCCACAGTGCTGTTAGGGAGTTCCAGGCTTTTAATCCAGCAATAATGAAGGAATGGTGATATATTTCCAAGTCAGGATGGTGAGTAACTTGGAGGGGAACTTACAGGGGGTGGTGTTCCCATCTATCTGCTGCTCTTGTCCTTCTAGATGGTAGTGGTTGTGGGTTTGGAAGATGCAGTCTAAGGAGCCTTGGTGAATTCCTGCAGTGCATCTGTACATAGTACACACTGCTGCTGTTGTGTGTTGGTGGTGGAGGGAGTGAATGTTTGTGGCTGGGGTGCCAATCAAGTGGACTGCTTTGTCCTGAATGGTGTCAAGCTTCTTGAGTGTTGTGAGAGCTGCACTCATCCAGGCAAGTGGGGAGTATTCCATCACTGTCCTGACTTCTGCCTTGTAGATGATGGACAGGCTTTGGGGAGTCGAGAGTTACTCATCACACAACTCCTAGTCTCTGATCTGCTCTTGTAGCCACAGTATTTATCCGGCTAGTCCAGTTCAGTTGAAGGTCAATGGTAACCCCCAGGATGTTGATAGTGGGGGATTCAGTGATGGTTATGCCATTGAACGTCAAGGGGTGATCGTCAGATTCTCTCTTGTTGGAGATAGTCATTGCCTGACACTTGTGTGGCACGAATGTTACTTGTCACATGTCAGCCCAAGCCTGGATATTGTCCAGGTCTTGCTGCATTTGGAGATGGAATGCTTCAGTATCTGAGGAGTCGCGAATAGTGCTGAACATTGTGCAATCATCAGCGAACGTCCCCATTTCTGACCTTAAGATGGATGGAAGGTCATTGATGAAGCAGCTGAAGATGGTTGGGCCTAGGGCATTACCCTGAGGAACTCCTGCAGTGACATTCTGGAGCTGAGATGACTAACCTCCAACAACCACAACCATCTTCCTTTGTGCTAGCTATGACTCCAAAAAGTGGAGAGTTTTCCCCCTGATTCCCATTGATTCCAGTTTTGCTAGGACTCCTTGATGATTATTGGTGACCCCCAGGCAGTTTATAATGGGAATTCAGCAGTAGTAATTTGGCATTGTTGAATGTCAAGGGAAGGGTTAAATTTCTCTTGTTGGAGATGGTCATTGTCTGGCACTTGTCAACTCAAACATAAATGTTGTCCAGGCCTTGCTGCAAGTGGGTACTGACTGTTTCATTATCTGGCGATTTTGGAATGGTACTGAACACTGAGCAAACCCCATTTCTGATCTTGTGTTAGAGAGAAGGTCATTGATGAAACAACTAAATGTATTTGGGCATAGGACACTGCTCTGAGGAACCATGGCAATGTCCTGAGACTGAGATGATTGGCCTCCAACAACATCTTCCTTTGTGTTGGGCATAATTTCAGTGGAGAGTTTTCCCTCTGATCCCCATTGACTTCCATTTTAATAGGGCTCCTTGATTCTACAGTCAGCCAAGTGCTGCCTTGATATCAAGGGTAGTCACTCTCACCTCACCTCTTGAATTCAGTCACATTGTTCCTGTTTAGACCAAGGCCATAATGAGGTCTGGTACGGTGGAACCCAAACTGAGCATAAATGAGCAGATTATGGGTAGGTAAATGCTGCTTGATAGCACTGTCGATGACACCTTCCATCACTCTGCTGGTGATTGAGTGAAAAGGGGCAGCAATTAGCCAGATTGGGTTTGTTCTGTTTTTTGTGGACAGGACTTCCTGAACAATTTTCCACATTGTTGGGTAGTTGTATTGGAACAGCTTGGCTAGCCACATGTCTAGCTTTGGATCACAAGTGTTCAGTACTACGGCAGGGATATTTATGGGGACCATAGCATTTGCTGTTATCCAATACATTCAGCTGTTTCTTGATATTACGTGGAATTAATCAATTTGGCTGAAGACTGGTATCTGAGATGTTGAGAACTTTGCAAGGAGGCCAAAATGGATTATCCACTCAGTCCTTCTGGATGAAAATGGTTGCAAATGTTTCATCCTTGCCTATTTCACTCCGTGCTGGGCACCACTGTCTTTAATGATGGGAATGTTCGTGTAGTATCTTCCTCACAGTATTTGTTCACTAACATTCACAACTGAATGTGGCAGGACTGCAGTGCTTTGATCTGAACCATTGGCTGTGTGATTACTTAGCTCTGTCAACTGCTTGTTGCTCCTGCTGTTTAGCGTACACACATTCCTGCATTGTAGCTTCAAAACTTGACACCTGATCTTTAGGTATGCATAGGTCATCGTTGTTGGCTGTCCCTTGATTCGAGGATGATGTCAGGGTTGCGAGTTTCTGTAATGGGTCTTCATGTGGATGAACAAGCTGATTCTCAACATGCAGATCTTTGGGCACACGGGGCAGGATGTCCCACATTGTAGTGGGATCCAGGGTGCAGGATTTGTTGCCTTTTATTTCCTTTTCTGCCACCGCTTTGCCTCATCACTAAAGCTTTTTGACTCAAAGTGTGTTGCAGCTTCATGGACCAGTTTTCACCATTTTGAACAATTGGTGGCATGCTCCTCCCGCTCATTAGTGGCAATGCTACCACTCTTCAAGGAGAGCTTCAGAGTATCTTTGTAGCATTTTCTTTGGAATGCTGACCATTTGAAAGTTAAGAAAACAGGACCTGGTGGGGGAGAGATTTTTCAGCCGTCCAAGCCCAGTGTCTAGTCATGATTGATTTTGCAGGAGTTTTGCCTGCATGCTTGTGGAGCTGGCTTCAAGGAGGATATCAGAGTTTGTTTGATGGTCCCTCCTGATGTGGTGGAGGCATTGCTGATGGAATTTCTCTATTGCTCTTATTATCGCTGATATATAGTCCAGCTCTCTCTACAGAACAGGAGTGTGGTGAAGACAACTGCTGTGTACACCAGGGCTTTTGTTGAATTGCTGTAGTCTTTGTTGTCAAATGTTCACTGCCATAGTTTACAGATGGCTAAGCCAGAACAGCTGATCCAGTGTTGGATCTCTTCGTCAATGGTGGCCTTTTCAGAGAGGTGACTGCCAAATTATGGAAACATATTCCAGAGTCCCTCCATCAACATATATGGGAGGTGGAATATTTTGTAGACCAGGTCTGAGTTGATATATGAGTTTTCTTTTGGCATAATTCAAGGACAGGCCAAGTCCCTTGTATGCAGAATTGAAGAGATCAAGTCTGGTGCAGATGGGTGGTGACACTGCAGTCATCCGCAAACTGTAGATCATGTATGTCCAAGGTGGTCAGGTTAGTTTTGACACAGAGGCGACTGACATTAAAGGGTTATCTTTCTAGGCAGTATTTAATACTCACACCAGAGGGCAGTTGATCTTGGGTGAGGTAAATAACCACTGTCAGGTCGACAGCAAATAGATTGGAGGCTATCACACAGCTTTGCTTGACACTGGTCCAGATTTTGAAGGGTACTGTTTCAGATCGCCCACTTAAGATAGTAACTATCACATCATCATGAAGCAGTTGCAGGATTGTTATGAAGTTTCTTGGACATCCAAATCTCTGCAGCACAATCCATAGAGCCTTGCAAATTACTTAGTCAAATGCTTTGGTCAGGTCAATGAACGCAATGAAGAGTTCCTGGTGTTGTTGTTAACATTTATGTACATGTACTGCAGTCCTGTTATAAAGCCATGCTTTATATCAAAAACTACTTTCCTAAATTATTGGAATGAAACCACTGGTTGACTTTTACGAGACTGAAACAGCATTCCAGTGACTTGAAACATCAGTTTCTAAGATCACTGAACATTTACATGACTGTACCTTACACGTTCCAAAGCCATTAAAATGGAGCCACCCTGTCTATAAAACTCCAGAGGCAATCACCTTGAAGCAGTGCGAATGGACCATCTCCTGATCTTTTCACAAAACATCCAGCCAATCACCTGTGTAGTCAACTGGGTGTGCCAAGCATTAGGTGTAATCACTTTGGACAGTGAGCTTTCGCTGAGAAAGGAAATTGTCCATGATCTAATCATGTCTAAACCATGGACCTGGAATCAACAACTATGACCACGTTTAGGTAACTGGTTAGGTGGTGAGAGGGGCTCATATGATGAATCAGCTAACTCTCTTTTGTGTTTAAGAAACTGCTTTTCTCCAGGCCACAGAGCAGAAGCAGAATAGATGCTGAAGAAGAAAGACCCATGAATGAGGCTCTCATTCTCTTGATCCATCCTTCAAGCCAGAGCCCTGATTGCTGTCTGGCCATACATGCTCTGCAGGCAGTATTTTTTAGAGTTGATCCAGCAGCTGCTGCCTCCATAAGCAAAAGTAAATCATAAGAAAAGGCAAATTGATATGGGGAGTGACAAGGTATTGGAGGTGTTGGCAAGCTTAAAAGTGGATAAATCTCCAGATCTGGATGACTTGTGCCCCAGACTGCTGAGAGAGGCAAGGGAGGAGATCGCAGGGGCTTTGGCCCAAATTTTTAATTCCTCTCTGGCCACGGGGAGGTACTTGAGAACTGGAGAACAGTGCTCCCGCTATTTAAGAAGGGTTGTAGAGATAAGCCAAGGAACTAAAGACCAGTAAGTATCTCGTCAGTGGTAGGGAAACCATTGTAGAAAATTCTGAAGGAGAGAATCTATCTCCACTTGGAGAGGCACAGATTGATCAGGGATAGTCAGCATGGCTTTGTCAGAGGGAGGTCATGCCTAACAAATTTGATTGAAATTTTTGAGGAGGTGACCAGGTGTGTGGATGAGGGTAGTGCGGTTGGTGTAGTTTATATAGATTTCAGCAAAGCCTTTGACAAGGTCCCACATGGAAGACTTATAAAGAAGGCAAATGCACATGGATACAGGGTAATTTGATAAGGTGGATTCAAAATTGGCTTAGTTGTAGGAGATAGCGGGTGATGACAGAAGGCTGCTTTAGTGACCGGAAGCCAGTGTCAAATGGCATGCCACAGGGATCTGTGCTGGGTCCCCTATTATTCGTCATTTATATAAATGACATAGATGACTGTGTGGGGGGCAGGATTAGTAAGTTTACGGATGACACAAAGATTGGCCGGGTGGTTGACAGTGAGGTTGAGTGTCTTGGGTTACAGGAAGATATAGATGGGATGGTCAAATGGACAGACAAGTGGCAGATGGAATTTAAACCTAACAAGTGTGAGGTGATACACTTTGGAAGGAGTAATTTGACAAGGAGGTATTCAATGAATGGCATGACACTAGGAAGTTCTGAGGAACAAAGAGACCTTGGCATATGTGTCCATAGACCTCTGAAGGCAGAGTGGCATGTTAGTGGGGTGGTGAAAAAGGCATATGGGACACTTGCCTTTATCAATCGAGACATAGATTACAAAAGTAGGGAGGTCATGTTGGAGTTGTATAGAACCTTGGTGAGACAACAGCTGGAGTACTGTGTGCAGTTCTGGTCACCACATTATAGGAAGGATGTCATTGCACTGGAGGGGGTGCAGAGGAGATTCACCAGGACGTTGCCTGATGAAACATTTAAGTTATGAAGAGAGGTTGGATAGACTTGGGTTGTTTTCGTTGGAGCAGAGAAGACTGAGGGGCGACCTGATCGAGGTGTACAAGATTATGAGGGGCATGGACAGGGTGGATAGGGAGCAGCTATTCCTCTTAGTTGAAGGGTCAGTCACGAGGGGACACAAGTTCAAGGTGAGGGGCAGGAGGTTTAGGGGGGATGTGAGGAAAAACATTTTTACCCAGATGGTGGTGACAGTCTGGAATGCGCTGCCTGGGAAGGTGGTGGAGGCGGATTGCCTCACATCCTTTAGAAAGTACCTGGATGAGCACTTGGCATGTCATAACATTCAAGGCTATGGGCCAAGTGCTGGTAAATGGGATTAGGTAGGTAGGTCAGGTGTTTCTCAGGTGTCAGTACAGACTAGATGGGCCGAAGGGCCTCTTCTGCACTGTGTGATTCTATGATTCTGTCTGTCAACATATTAAATCATCTCAACATCAAATCCAAAGGGAACATCTAAGTCACCAACCTACAGGATCTGTATACCATTAACTTGTATTGGGTTTTAAAATATTGTTTAATCTGTCGTCCCACTTTGTAACTCTTTTGTGTGTGTGAGTGAATCCTTGAGAGCGCACGTGTGTGAAAGTTGGAGCATTATTATTTTATTTAGATCGGGTATTAAGTACGATAAATACTAATCTCTTTTCTTTTTAAAAACTTACTTTAACTTTAAACCTCTGTGTGTGTCTCTTACAGTCACAGCTCTGAAACAGTTGAACACTCACTAAATTGGCAAGCCTATCTTTTTCTAAAAAAAATTGTCACGATCAAACAAGGGATGAATCGTCCCAGATTTGCACTAAGTGCAGTAGCAGGTGGGTAAAACAATGGCAGGTTTTCACGCTGTATTGCCCCAAACCCTCCACATTATTTATGCATTCCCGCTTATATGATGGGCTGGCTCCAATTTGCCTGCCACACCATCACCTTGCTGCTCCATCACACCAGGCACCACATTTATAGTACAGTCGCGCTCAGTTCTTCCAGCCCAGCAAAGAAGACGTGGCCCAGAAAGGCAAGAAGGCTGCAGCCCTGGAGCACCCTATGGATGCCGTGGAGGCCTGCTGTGATGTCCTCTATCCCCGCTCCGGCAATGGCAGTGGTGATCAGTGCACAGAAGAGGTTGGCCATCCAATGCAGGTAGAGGGTGAATGATCTCATCTGTGCAGCCAGAGTATGGCAACCATCTCATCGCTCTAAACCCACAGACTTAAGCCCATCACACATTTACTGGCATCTCACTCACTGCCAGCTCAAGAGACATCACCAGCCACTCTCATACACATACCCTCACATATCCAACTGGCCTATTCTCCTCCAGAGACTGCCTTCTCAGGCATCACCATCTTGAGGCCACTTGCACAGATCAACATGTACCTCACCCCACACACTCTGGGTTACCTTCCCTCCCCAGTACAGCCCTTGTCCTGCAGCTTCTTCCTTTGCCTGAGACCACTTCTCCCCCTTAGCCAAGCAAGCTCTAGCCCTGCAGCCATTGAAAAGCCACCCACATATGACTGATCTGGTAGAGACCTGCCCAACAGCCCTCCTAAATGTGACGTGGTGCTGCCTGTGAAGCCTGGTGCTGATGCCAGCGAGTGCTGAATAAAGCAAGGTGGGCAAACAAACCTTGAATTCCCAAGCAAAGTGCAGCCCGCCAGGTGTGTGTCACTTATAGTGCTGTTCAGAAACACGTTGGCGTGTTTTCCTGCCGATGTGGATGGACGACCCAGTGGGGGAGGGGTGGAACGATTCTGGCAGGCGGCCTAATAATGATATGCTGATGTGTTACAATAAGGTTCCCAACGTCTGATGGCGGAGAACATGACCCACCATTGGTTGGCTGAGCAGACGATCTTGAACTGGTTTCACGCCATTGTGAAACCAATCATGTCATATTGTCCGTTCACACCACCCAACACGCCCGACGCTGGCCGGCATGGAAAATCCCGGTCAAGGAGCGGGAAAAGATGGGAGCCATCCTACCCTTCCCCACATGCTCATATCATGCTCACAATAATTACCCTTATCTATTCTTTTTTCAAAGAGTTCAATATGGTTGGTCAAGTATGACCTGCCCTTTGGAAATCTGTGCTGAATACTCTTTATATACTTTAGCTTTCCAGAAGCTTCTCCATTACATCAATGAGTGAGGATTTCATTATCTTTCCTATCATCGACATTAAGCAAACTGGTTTATAATTTCTGGACGTGTTCTAGCTCCTTTGTAAAATATAGGAACAACATTAGCTGTCCTCTAGTTCTCGGGCATTTTTCTAATGAATACATATAAAAGACAGCCTGTGCTATTTCTTTCCTTTTTTTCTTTTAATATGTGCAGATGCAATCTATTTGGATCAGGGGTTTGATCCTCTCTACTTCTGACTAACTTATTAGTTATCTTTCCCCCCACACCATTGAACAAAGAAAAGAACTGCACAGGAACAGGCCCTTCGGCCCTTCGGCCCTCCAAGGCTGCGCCGATCATATTGCCCGTCAGCTAAAACATTTTGCACTTCTGGGGTCTGTATCCCTCTATTCCCATCCTATTCATGTATTTGTCAAGCTGCCTCTTAAACACCACTATCGTACCTGCTTCCACCACCTTCTCTGGTAGCGAATTCCAGACACTCACCCTGCGTAAACAACTTGCCCCGCACATCTCGTCTAAAGTTTTCTCCTCTCACCTTAAATCTATGTCCACTAGTAATTGACGCTTCCACCCTGGGAAAAAGCTTCTGACTATCTACTCTGTCCATGCCACTCGTAATTTTGTAAACTTCTATCAAGTCGCCCCTCAATCTCCGTCGCTCTAGTGAGAACAATCCGAGTTTCTCCAACCTCTCCTCATAGCTAGTAACCTCCAGACCAGGCAGCATCCTGGTAAACCTCCTCTGCACCCTCTCCAACGCCTCCATATCCATCTGGTAATGTGGTGACCAGAATTGCACGCAATATTCCAAGTGTGGCCTAACCAAGGTTCTATACAGCTGCAGCATGACTGCCCAGCTTTTATACTCAATACCCCTGCCGATGAAGGCAAGCATGCAATATGCCTTCCTGACTACCTTATCCATCTGTGTTGCCATTTTCAGTGACCTGTGGACCTATACACCCAGGTCCCTCTGCCCGTCGATGCACTTAAGGGTTCTGCCATTTACTGTATAATTCCTGCCTGTATTAGACCTTCTAAAGTGCCCCTCCATCTCCCCATCACCCTTCTTTCTTAAAGGTCTTGGTATATTTTAGGTGTGTTTAGGACTGAATAATTCTTTTTTTATTCCCTTATAGTAGAATTGACATTGTTTGAATAAAAATAGTGCACTCATGGACTGTTGTCAGGGCTACTCTTCATTTTCTGGAATTGGCATTTGAGAATCTTATAGTTGCTATTGAGAATGGTGATTATGTGTCACAGCGTAGAACAAAAGTTATGACACCACTGAACACAAAATCACACTTATAATGATGACAAGTTCATCAGTTTATAAAACAAATAATAATAACAAATACATCCTTGTCAAGCAACATGAGGAACCTTTTCGAATTTAACGCTGACAGACACCAAGACCAAATCTTAGCAAAAAGGTTAAATATTGCCGATACACGGATTTATTGTTCCTATATTTGAAAGTTCGGTTTGTTATCTCGATTTATCTAACCAAAACTATGACCCCACAAAAAGCTGTAAACAAAAAATCCTGTACATAGTGTAACACGTCAAACTGCAGAAAACATCATAATTTAAAACCAATAAAAATATTGTGGCCGGAATTTTCCAGCCCTGTTGGCATCGGGTATGATGGCAGGCGGGAGTGCGCCAATACTGCAAGAAGGCCAAATATCATTTTCACGATATTAGTTTGCGATCGTCCACTCCACCCGTAAATGGCGGGCCACGTTTCTTGCCACCGCACATCAGGAACCTGATTTCAATACTTTAACATCTCATTATAAATCCCACTTGCTGGAATCATCTGCCACGCTGGATCATCCAGGCACGTTGGCATGATTGCACATCGATGTGTTTCACAACCATACATAAGTGACATGGACCTGGCGAACTGCACTTGGTTTGGGACTCCGAGGTCTGTTTGCCTACCTCGCTTCAGGCAGCACTTGCGGTCATCAGCACCAGGCTTTGCAGGCAGCACCATGTCATTTTTAGGGGGGGCTCATGGGCAGGTCTCTATCTACCAGACCAGCTGTAAGGCGGAGTGGCTTTGCAATGGCTGCAGGACCAGGGCCTGCATGGGAAAGGGGGAGAAGTGGCCTCGGGCAAGGGAAGAGGCTGCAGGTCTAGTGCTATGCTGGGAAAGGAAAGTATCCCAGGGTTTGGGTGGGGGCACATGTTGATTTGTGCAAGTGGCCTCAAGATGGTGACGGCTGAGGAGGCAGTCTACAGAGGAGATGAGGCCAGTTGGAGATGTGAGGGTGTATGTGAAAGAGTGAGTGCTGATGTCCCTTTAGCTGCCAGTGAATGTGTGATGGGCTTGTGAGTGTGTGAGTTTAGAGTCATAAAATGGTTGCCTTACCCTGATTGCATGGATGAGATTTCCCACACTGGATGGCCAATCTCTTGTGTGCAGCATTGGCACTGACCATCTCTGTCATCGCCTTCCAAATTGGAGTGGTGAGACTGATTGGCCTCCTGCGGCCAGAGCGGGGGTAGAGGACATCGCGATGAACTTCCACAGCATCCAGAAGGTGTCCCAGAAATGCATCAGTGAATCAGCGGGCTGCACTCTTCTTAGTTTTTGGGGCCATGTCTTCACTGGAGCGGTCCTGGGCAGCAAGCATTGAGAACTGTGTGCGCGGCTGCAGTTTAGATATGGCGCCCTGTGTGAGGAAGCGGCGATGTAATGGCATGGCGGGCAAATCAGATGCTGCCCACCAGTGAGACATGTTCCCTGTGGCTGCATAGTTAAAGAGGCGGGAATGGGACGATATGGCAGAAAAACCCACAATTGTGGTGGGCAGGTTAAATGGCTTTTTTACGACCTGCTACTGCACTTAGTGCAAATCTGGGACGATTTTGCCCTGTAATTCTCACAAAGCAAGGCAGTTACAGGCATTGTGTGTAAAATAGGTTGTATTGAAGAATGTATGAACAATGTTAATAATCCTTATAGACAACTTTGAATAAATTCAACAAATACAATATTAAACAATCTCCAGCAATTGATTATAAATAAAATACGGTAAATGCCGGAAATATTCATCTGGTCAGGCATCCCCTGTGGAAGGAGAAAGAGAGCTAACTTTTCAGGTTGATGACATCTCGATAGAACTCAAAGATAGAGATGTAAAAGAATTTAAGCATACAGCATCAGGGAATGGGAGAGGGAAGGTAAAAAAAAACTAAAAGTAAAGTAGGTGATACTGTGGAAGGCAGGTAGAAGGGATGGTGGGGTAAGGTAAAAGAACAATTAAAAAAAACGAAAATGGGTCTCAAGGGACTGGAAGCGGCCAAAGCAGAACCATTAATAACACCTCTTGCCCAAAAAAACAGAAGCGGTTGTATTTCTGGCATTTTCTGTTTCTATTTCCGCTTTCAATCGCCTACAGTATTTTAATGTTGTGCCAGTGATTTATTTACTGACAAAATGATGAATTCATCACAAACGAAGTCCTGTTAGAAATGATTGATATGACTCCTCTGCTGTCTTAATTTTTCTATGGTGAACTAGATATTGTTTATTAAGCTGGAGAATCTCTGCAGTATCATCATCAACGGTTATTTAAATTGCCACACTTCTCCATTCCTGGGTTTGAATGTTAGGAAACTACTACCTGAATTCAGGGCAGGAGTGGACCACTCAATAAGGGGACAGGTTGGTAGAAATGTTAACCTCTCCATGTTGTTCTTCTTCTTTGGAGGCATGGCCAGATAATAGTTTACCTACCTCTCTTCTTAGAGAAATGTTTTGCTTTAAGGGTATCAGTAGGATTTGAGTCTAACTGCCCATGACAACCAGTTTCAAAAATAACATATCTATTAAAAATATATAAACTTTCATTTGTAAGACAGCTCATCAGAATTAAACTGTGCTGCTTTCCAATGATCTCCTCTCATTTAGTGTTAATCGAAAGGAAATAGTGGTTATGAGGTATAAAGGCTACCCAAAAAATTTCAAGGTGCTATTTTTACAGGTGTTTTGGGGCTGCAATAGAGGAATAATAAAACAAATAAAGAATAAAACCCCAAAACTGCTTGGGCACTTTGGCACATCCCAGATTTACAATTAGATTTCCAGTGGCTTTGATTGGGAGCAGAGTGAGATGAGGCATAGTGGCTTGCTGATAGGTATATGGAATTGAGGGGATGGGAGGGTGGCTAGGCCACCAATTGTTTTTGTGGAGATGAACCTTGCAACCCCTGGAAGGGAAAGTTGTCAGAATGTCTGCGGGAAAATGTGACTGCCCAAGTAGTGCTCTCAGTGGCATGGACACATTCTTTGGAACCACACCTACTCTGGCTGCGTCAGCTTGAGAGGGCAGAGCTGGGTATAATTCACAGAATCACTGAAGAGGCCATTCAGCCCATCGAATCTGCACCGACACATAAGAAACACTTGACCTACCTATCTAATCCCATTTTCCAGCACTTGGCCCATAGCCTTGAATATTATGATGTGCCAAGTGCTCATCCAGGTACTTTTTAAAGGATGTGAGGCAACCTGCCTCCACCATCCTCCAGACCATCACCACTCATTGGGTAAAAAGGTTTTTCCTCACGTCCTCCCTAAACCTCCTGCCCCTCACCTTGAGCTTGTGTCTCCTCGTGACTGACCCTTCAACTAAAGGGAACAGCTGCTCCCTATCCAACCTGTCCATGCCCCTCATAATCTTGTACACCTCAATCAGGTCGCCCCTCAGTTTTCTCTGCTCCAATGAAAACAACCCAAGTCTATCCAAGTCTATCCATAATTGCTGTGAAACTTAAGGATTGTGTTTTTTTTTACAAATTCAGGGCTAGAACATTTCTTCATGTTTTACTTCTGCTTTTAAAATAAATTGTTTCTGGACCTGATGCAAGGTAGAGTTCTCTCACTACAGAGCCAACAATGTAACTCATCATTAGCCTCAACAGAGTACCACTGGAGGCAACAGTTCCTGTGGTATTCCTGTTTCCCACACCAATCATTCCTCTGGCATCTCTGAATGAAATTGTGAATTTATCACAAATCAGTGTCAAATTATGGAAACTTAGTGCTGTGGACTTGTTGCCTCTGAGAAACTAGAATTAGTCTGCACAATCTGGTTTCATATAATATTCTAAACAGTTGCCAGAAAGAGAAAATTCAGAGGCTGCCTGCTTCCAATCCGGCATGTTTCCTGAGAGTGCATAATTAATGTGGCGGGAAGTGGACAATATGGTGCAAATTCAAGTGAAAGGGCTTGTTACTCATTCCCCCAGATATTTTAAATGTGTTGCCATCAAATGTACCAAATGAGGTGTTCATGGACTTTCAATGGCAAAGCTAACACTAAAGGTATATTGCCCTTTGGGGAGAAATGCCTCATGTACTGGTATGACTATAGACTGCCAAATATTTTGCACTAATGATTAATATACAGATTCCTGCAGATTTGTTTAAAAACTCAAAGGGCGGGATTTTCCCCTCATTGTACTGAGTGTGGCAGTAGGCATGAGAAGTCACGTTCTACCCACTGGCTGCAATAGTAGGTTTTCACACCAAATCATCTGCTTCCCACTGCATTAATTATGCGCACATGGGAAATGCACTGGATCGTGGGCAGACAGCCTCTGATTCACCCGTCCTGCCATGAGCTCACTGCTTCCTCACTCTGGGTGCCATATTTAAATGGCAGCCATGCACAGCTTCTTTAATACTGGAAGCTGTGGGTGAGCACTGTGATGGGCCTTCTAGAGTGCTGTCCTTTGTTTCCTCATCTGAGGTGTCTTCGAGGCTGGAGCTGAGGGCCTGGCTTGTGGATGCCCTTGGTGCTTTCCAGAGGTCCTTTGAAAGAAAGTAGAGATTGTGCCTATGAAAGAAAGGAGAGATAATTAGTGCATGGCAGCCAACTCCACAACAGGACAATGTACTCACTGTATGGTTGTCTGAGGGATGAGCTGGTGGAAGTTCCTCACTTGGGTGTCAGCACAGGCATGGTCCATGTCCTCAATGGCTCAATTCTCATAGGGAATGAAAACCTTGATTTTGGCCACTTTGCCACCACCCCCCCCCGACCACACCCACAGTCTGAGACCTCTCCCTTTGATTGTGTGCGAGCTTATTCTGCATAAAGACAGATGGAGAGTGTAAGCAGAACGCACGCCAGGGCAGTTGATAAGGATACCTGCCATGTGTGGGTGGTGAGTGCAGTCATGGACTGGATGAGGATGTGATCTGCAGAGGATATGACAACAGATGGATATTTGAAGGTGTGTGTGAGAGAGTGAATGGTGATGTCCCTTGACTCCTTGAGGAGAAGAGGCAGCTGGAGTGAAATCTGGCAGTGAGTCACCAGTGAATGTCTGATGGCCTGGTGAGTGTGTGAGTTGAGAGTGATGGAATAGTTGACTTATCCTGACAGCAGAGATGAGATCATTCTTCTTCATTCTGCACTGGGTGGCTGACCTCTTCTGTGCTGTGTTGGCACTGACCACCACTGCCACTGCCTGCTAAGGTGGGGTGGTTAGGTTGTGGACCTCCTCTGGCCATCACGGGGCAGAGGACATCACAGTGGGCCTCTCCTGCTTCCAGCAGGTGTTCCAGTGAGGCTGAATTTTGGAGCAGCATTCTTCTTCCCTTTGGAAGCCATGTCTTCTGTGGAGCAATCATGGGCTTATTAAAGAAGCTATGCATGGCTGCCATTTAAATATGGCACCTCAATGGGACCCAATTCTAGAGTAGCCTCAGGGTCACAATTTGAGGAGCACATGACACAACCTGGTCCACAGCAGGCAGAGGCAGAGACATCCGAGGTTGCCAGCACTCGGAGGACTGCTGGAGGCCAGGATTCTGCCGAGTCAGAGTCAGAGTCAGATGACAAGCCTCTGGTCTCAATGGTTGGTGCTGCAGCGACAATCCCGGAAATGTCAGCTGCATTCCTCAGATTGCAATGGACGATGGAGGATCCCGTCTGCATTCAGTCTGAGGTGATAGTCCCAGCATGCCAACTCATTGAGGCAAACTCTGGTAAGATGGTGGCCGCCACTGGGACCTTAATCCAGGACATCAATCCTGTACTGTTGCATGAGCAGCACCCGATTGCTGTAGCCATTGGTGGCATCCATCAGTGGCTACATGAGAGGAGGCAGGGCACCTAGATCTCACTCCAGCCACCCCTTCTCCTCAAAGAGTTAGCCAGGAGCCTTCAGGCACCCACAGGGAGGATGATCAACAGCTGGACACCCTGGGGCCAACCAGCCAGGTGACTCCGAGACTCTCCGGATGATCCCAAACCCTTTTTCCTGTGACACCAGCACCTCCAGCTCCACAAGTCAAGGAGGATGCACCTGCCCTCACAACAGGACACCCAAAGCAGGCTGGAGCCCTCTAGGTCTCAGCCTTCCAGAGGATGCCCACCAAAGCCATCACAGACAATAGGGTGTAGCAGTCAGCAGGCTGCCTCCACCTCCGCTGTGGATGTTGGGGTAGTACCAAGATATGGCGGTAGGGTTAGGAAAGTTAAACAGATTTAGGAGCACAATGGTGGCATGGATGTTTATAACGTATGTACTGTTCAAAAATGCAAATAGAATCACATCCATTTCACATCTCCTCTTGAGTATGCCTCCTTTTTATGATGAGCTGTGTTGCTGTCAATCAGGTGTGATACCACGGTGCCTCCCCCCACTTTGTTGCTATCTTGGGCCTCTCTTCCATGTAATGTGCTTCCTTATCACCACAGTGTGTAGCCCTTTTACAGATCATTTTGTACATCAATGTTGTCTCAGCCCTAGTGTTAAGTGTGCTTGTGGAACGAACCTTATTCACATGCTTTCCAGGTTCATGTCATGTTTATTCTTGACTGTGTAAGATTGAGGCAGAGATGTTCTCCTACCTCATCTGCATTCTTGAAAGGTGAAGGTGTAGTGTACAAGGAGATGTGTTAAAACATGGAGAAGGGCCATGTATCATGCAACTCCATGTGCTCTGTCTTCCCGCAGGGATTTCATGCTATGAGTCCATACTCTGAGCTCGTGTGCGCTCCTGTCTGCCAACCACGTTTATGACTTTCCGAGTGTACATCTGCTAAGCTCACCAATAAGTGGGAGCAACTTGCCCACTCAAGGTGCCGAAGATCTGCCCCTCTCAGCCACATTATTTCCCTGGAGTTCGAACCTACAACTTTGATCGTTTCTCAGCCTGTAATTGTCTGGATTGCAGCCACAGGGCTCTTGTCACAATGCTGGGATGCAGCGCTGTGCATCCCATCACCGAAATGCTCACCAAGACATGTGATGCTATTTGCAAATGGTGATTTTTGGTGGTCAGTAGAGGCTTTGAGCAGGCTCTGGAAGTGCAGTTGTAGCTTTAAACAATGTTGAGGGGAGTAGTGGGATATGAATAAGGATGTTCTGAAGCTGAAGTCTGCTCTTTAATAGCAAAAACACGTGACATTGAGGTCTTCATGGTATCTGAGCATTTTGGAGTTTTCGAGGGCTGGGTGGGCACAATGTGTGACTTAAAGAGGAGGCAATTGAATGTCTGGCACGCAAGCGTTCGAACGTTGTCATCTTCAGGTAGTCCACATGCACAGTAAGGGGAGGATTAAAGCAGGTCAGCATTCCTAACTGAGAGTGCCGGATATTAATGTGATAGAGAAGGTGACACAGAGGATTGAATCATCTCTGATTAGGTTCTGCGGAATGTCCTCAGCTCCCTTGGCTCAATGTCACCGATCAGATTCACCATCAAGGTTACACAGAATGCGTTGTCCCGTCACTGGAGATGGATCTCCTTGAAGAACTTTCTCAGACTGAAGGCATACAGTTGTGAGCCCAGTGAGGATAGTGGAACAGCTCCTGGCTTTTGTAGGCTGCCATTGTGACTGGAATGCTGGAGATACACTTCAAGAGGCAGCACATTGTGATTTCTGATGCTGGGACTGCCTCCTCCAGTTGGAACTCCACCTGTTTTTTATTCATTCATGGGATGGGGACTTCACTGGCAGGGCCAGCATTTATTGCCCATCCCTAGTTGCCCTTGAGAAGGTAGTGGTGAGCTGCCTCAGCAAAGACATGATTCTACCACACTTATGAAGCTCATCCAGTGACCCAATTGCCCTGGAATTTATGATTGCTCTGAAGAATTTCCATGCTGTGAACAAGGAGTTAAAACAAGGAGATCGATTAGTGCCACTTTGCAGGATTGGTCTTGCATGAATGTGCATCATTGATTAACTTTCCTGATCCCCTGCAATTTCATTGAAAGGCTCCTAATATGTGTCAGTTCTGCCTCTCTTCTCATTTGGGAAAGCACAGTTCACCTGGGTGCCCCTTTAATTGCAACTCCGCCACTCTCCCCCACGCAGTGCATTCACCTGGCCTCCAGTTAACCCTCAGACCCTCATCAGCAGAGATTCTCCTCATTTTAATTTTGTACTACACCATCACTGCAGATTGGAAGATGGTGACGCTGAGATCTCATTGCTAGACCAGTTTGGACCCTCCCTGTGTGAGTATGGAAACCTCTCCCATCATCCCGAAGAAGTTTAATGTTCAGGTTTCCCTCCCTCCAAGACCTCTCCCTGTATTCCTTGGTCTCATCATGATTGTAGTGGAAACATGTTTGTTAGCCTTGAACAGTTTGAGCTAGATGTCTGGATGCCCCGTCTGGAACTCACACCTCCTCATCTTGAGATCACTTTCACAGTTAAACACATACCACCCCCCGCACCCCCCCCCACACACACCCCTCAGATACCCCCACAATGCCTTTTTCCCATCTGTAGGCTGCAGCTGCTTCCCCTGAGTGTGCCATCTGCAGTCCAGTATGATGCCAGTACAATTGAAACTGGGCTGGCATGCCGTCCCCCTCACTGGACTGGGGCAAGGACAGACTTTGCAAGCTTAACAATATAAATTGAAACATTCTTCACTCAGCTCTCCTCCCATTCTCACCCCAACTAGCTAATGTCTTTCTGCAACATCTTCTCTCTCCCCATCCTGCCCCTGAGCATACTAAGCCCCCACAACCTCCCCCCAATCATGTGTCTGAGTGCAACCTTTCCCTACTTGTACCCCCCCAGCACAGGCATTCAGGCCAGTTTTCCCCCTTCCCTAATGCAGCCCTTGCTCTGCAACCCCTTATAATACCTGAGGCCAGTTTTCCCACTTCCCTAGTGCAGACCTAACCCTTCAGCCCATTAAAAGCCACCCCCACATGACCACTGGTTTGACAGGTAGAGACTTGCCTCTGACACCCCCCTTGAAAATGATGTGGTGCTATCTGCTAAGCCTGGTGGTGATTACTGTGAGCACTGCGCGATGCAAGGTAGGTGAACGAACCTCGAAGTCACGAACAAAGTGCAGGTCACCAGGTGCACGTTGTTTATTTACCATTCTGAAACACGTCGTTCTAATTGCATGCCAACATGCCCGGGTGATCCAGTAGTGATTCCAGCGAGGAGACTCTATAATGAAATGCAAATATCTTGAAATGACATTCCTGATCTCAGTCCAGCCACCCGCCAATGACGCCCACCACGAATGGGAGCAGAAAATCCCACACAACAGCTAAAACAGAGAAAGTAGTGATGTTTTGTTATTACATTCTTGTGTAAATCCCACTGACAAATGATGACAGAAAAAATGATAAAACAGACACAGCACAAACAGAATAGATTTCCCTTCCATTGATCCATTATACTTCTCTGAGTCAATATATAATTTTCTATCACTAATGATTTCATTTTGGACAGAGTATTGATTTAAGGATTGCCTCACCTCCCACTTTAGTTGTAGCAGAGTCTTATCTCCAGAAATTTGAAAACATCACCAAAGAAAATGTCTCCCTGAAGTTAAAAAACTTGTGAAAATTTGTGGGTAACAGACATATAGGGCTGGATTTTTGCAATGTCAGGGGACTCCTTTACAAATGGCAGCTGGGACCTGATTCGGGGATTCCCAACCCCATTTCTAGGGGGTTTCTGATCTGTAACAGTGTCTTCAAAGGGTGGTTCATGTCACAAGCCCGTACCTTGCATTCCCGCCTTGGCCGACTCCTTTGTGGGGATAGGCATGCTGTAGTCCTCCACGATCTTCATGGAGTCGGACCAGCTTTTCAAAGAGTCATGGTTCACTGCACCTCAGAGGTGTCATAGCCTGCATGAGGAAACCTTTTGAAAGATAAGTTCAAAAAATCCACCTCATGCCCCTCATGCCAAGTTTTCCCCTCCCACCCAGCCCCGATGGGCCCTCATGGCCCCCATCCAACCCTATGTCCTCATTATCCCAAGTCAAGGTAGGCCCCCCGCCAAATCTCATGGCCCCTCATGTCCCCATGCCAAGCTATGGCACTTCCATGCCCCTTTATCCACTATACGCTGTGTAGAACCAATGAAACCGATGGTGACAATAGGATGTGTAAAAAAAGCTTTTAAAAAAATTATTCATTGATAACTCTCTACTTTCTTTAAAAAAACTCCTTTTTACTAAAGGCCAATAAAAGTGTCAATCATTCAATCACAATAAGGCATCAATAGCAGAAACTACAAACATTTGAAATATCTTTATCTTGTGTAAATAAACATTTTGCAATTGAGAACATAGATTCAGAGGGCCAGAGCTGTCAATCAAGAAATGATTTCCTTGGGCCTCAGTTGTTTCAGCATTCTAATGGATGCCTGGGCTTTCAGCCAATCCTCATTATGCATTATTTTTGCTCATCCTATTGTCACTATAGGGTTCATTGGGTGAATGGGCATGGAAGAACAGAAGATTAATATGGGGTCATGAGAGGCCAATAGGGGGTTGGTGGAGGGCATACCTTTGCATGGGGGATGTGAGGTGCCATAGGAGGTGGGTGGGGAAGGGCAGGCCTTGGCATGGAGGTTATGAGGGGCCATGGAAGATGGGTGAAGGGCCTGAGGTGGCATGGATAAGACAGTGGGAGTGTGTGGGGGCTGAGTGGGTGTGAGGGATGAGGACTGGTGGGCCTTTCTGTTTTTATTATAACTGGGACAAAGTCTCACAGAACCAAGACGGGCCCTTTAAATATCAGCTCTCACCTGCCTCCAGCAAGAAAATCCCATTTTTGTGGGCACTTACTCCTGAGGGGGGTGGGGCGAGCCAGGAATTTTCCCGATTCTGCTATCCATCTCAAGGATGAAGACCCATCCCATTGTCGGTATTAATTTCAACGATTTGGATCATTTTCTGAATCGATTAACAAAATAAAGCTACAATCAAATTTAAAAAAACAAATATGATGTATTGATAAAGGCAATGGGTAGACTTTTCCAAGATTTGCACTAAGTGCGGTAGTCGGCCCATTTTACCCGCCAGCCACGATGGCGGGTTTTCACACCGTATTGTCCCAAACCTGCCACATTAATTATGCACTCCTGGGAAACACTACATTTCAATGGTGGGCGGGCTCTCATTCGCTCACCCGCCATCACCCTGCCACTACATCATGCTGGGCATCGTAGTTAAAGTCCAGCCACAAGCACACATCTCAGTGCTTCCAGCTCACCACTGCTGCATGGAAGACATGGCCCTGAAACTGAAGAAGACTGCAGCCCCAAGGTTCAGGGACGTGCCCCTCAAGTGCCTTTTGGATGCTGTGGAGGCCCGCTGGGATGTCCTCTACCCCTGCTCTGGCCAGAGGATGGGCAGCAACAGCACTAACCTGGCTTGGGAGGTGGTGGCAGCAGTGGTCAGCGCCAACACCCTTCAAAAAGGACAGCCACCAAGTGCTGCAAGAGGATGAATGATCTATTCTGTTCCACCAGGTTAAGAGAGTCTTCTCATCACTCTCAACTCACACACTCACAAACCCATCACACATCCACAGGGCCCTCACTCACTGTGAGTTCAAGGGACATCACCATTCACTCTCTAACACACTTTCATTGTCCTCATCTCATCCATGGGACCACTCACCACCCACATATGCCAGGCCTACTTATCATCTGGCCTGGCAAACGTCCTGCTTACACTTTCTCCACCTCTATTCATGCAGGGCAAGCTGGCACACAACAAGAGGGAGAGGTCACAGACCGGTGGCAGAATGCACAAATCAAGGTCCTCACAGACTTTGAAAACAGAGCCATCCAGCTGGCCAGATCTGGACCTTTCCTGTGCCGACAGTGAGATCAGCTCTGCTCTACCAATTGAGGGTCTGGCAGTGGAACATTCATCAGACAACCATGCTGTGACTGATTTGTCGTTTCACAGGCCACTGCCATGCATTACTTATTCCCCCTTTCTTCCGCAGGCGCATCTGCCAAACAGCCGCCAGAGTCCATGACCAAGGGCCCCCACTCAAGTCCCGAAGAAAGCTCTGAAGAGCTATCTGGAAGCACCCTCCCTGAAGTCCCATCGCAGCGCACACCCACACCCTCCACCAGTGCAGAGACACAAACCTCGCTGGGACCTAGCTTTAGAGTAGCCTCAGGATCACAATCTGGTGAGCACATTGCACCATCCGATCCACAACAGGTGGAGGCACAGGGACTTCCCAGGTGTCTGGCACTCAGAGGACTGTTGGAGACCAGAAATTTGCTGAATCTGAGTCAGATGAGGATCCTCTGGACTCGGTCATATCCCAGTTGCTGGAGCTGCAAAGGCAAGCTTGGGATCATCAGGAGGGAATGTCCGCGGCACTCCTCAGAATGCAAGGCACGATGGAGGAACCTGGCGGCCTTCAGGCTGAGGTGATAGTGCCGTCATGCCAATGCACCAAGGTCAACACTGGTAGGATGGCAGCCACCCTGGAGACCTTGATCCAGGACTTCGCTCCTGCACGGCTGCACGTGCTCAACTCCATCACTGATGCCATAGTTAGCCTCCAACAGTGTGTACACAAGAGGGGTGCGGTTAGCTTGATTGCACTCCAGATACCCCTGCTCCACAAGGAGTCAGCCTGGGGCCGCTGGGCACCCATAGGGAGGAGGATCAGCAGGTACACACTCCGGGCCCGTCCACCTAGGAGACTCATCTGAATCCCCTCTTCCTGTGACCTCAGCAGCTCCAGCTCCACATGCTGAGGAGGGCACCACAGCAAGACCCCGAAAGCAGGCCAGGGCCCTCCAAGTTGCGGCTCTCCAGAAGACGCCCACCAAAGTCACCATAGGTGGGGTATCGCAGTCAGCAGGCTGCCTCCACCTCCACTGTGGATGGCCAGGGAGCTTCAAGATGTAGCGGCAGGGTTAGGAAAGTTAACGAGAATTAGTTGTACAGCCTAGGCACAGGTGTTAATCACTATACACACTGTCCACTATTGTCAATAAAATCCCAAGAATGTCTCCCTGCCTATGGCTCCTTGTTCTGATGAGCAGTGTTCTTGTCACTCAGATGGGAAACCTTCCTGCACTAGACAAGGCAGGCGTCTCAGTCCAGGGCCTCTTCTCTGTGCTCTGTGCAGCCTCCGGACCAAAGTGATTGTCCAGCCTCACACTCTCTGGAAACATTACTGGTGCCTGCACCTTGGCGGTGCTGGTCATTGCTGCCAGAATGTAGAGGGCAGGCGCCACAGAGCTCTCTCATGCTCTCAGCATCTTTAAGGTGGGGCTGGCCCCCTTCTCTTAAGCATCTGTGACCTAGCTCCTGAACAGCTCAGGTGCTGAAGGCAGACAAAAAGTCAGATGCTTCTTAAGTTTCATGGCTGCACCTCTATGATATGACCCTGATCACAGAGTGCAATCAGTCTGCCCTCGGCCAGACATGAGTCAGACATTCTCAGAGGCTATGTGAAGATCTATGGAGTGTCCTCACTGAATGTCATCATCATCCTCTGGCAATCGAGCGACTATTAGGGCCTCCACTGTGTCTCCATGACAGGAGCATTCTCACAGAGGGTATTTATGCTGCCATAAGCCAGACTGGAGTCAAACATTCACAGATGCAATGTAAGAAACAATGGAGTCACTGCACCGCATGTTGCCATCATCCTCAACGAAGCTAGCAGCTATGAGGGCCTCCCGAATGCCTTGTCTAGCCAGTGTGAGGGCCTCATCCCCGTCATCGTCCCTTCGACGGCTACCTCACCTTCATCCCCATCGACATCCTCCTCATCGAAGGAGACATGCAGCTCCTCAATCTCCTTCTCCACCAGCTCTTCTCCCCATTGCAGCACCAGTTTGTAAAGGACGCGCCAGATGACGATGATGCGTGACACCCTCTGTGGACTGTATTGCATGGCTCCACCAGACTAGTCCAGGCACTGGAACCTCATGTTCAGCATCCTGATGGTTTGCCCCACCAAGGTGCGAGCTGCTGCATGAGCCTCATTATTCCATTGCACTGCTACAGTTTGAGGCCGCCGCATGAGTGTCAACAGCCACAGCCTCTGCGGGGAGCCTTGTCCCCGAGGAGCCATTCCCGCAGCTTCTGTGGACCTTGGAAGACATCAGGGATCTCTGACTGACTGAAGATGTAGGCATCATGCACACTCTCTGGAAACCGTGCGCATACCTACAGGCTGTTTCTGGTGGCTGCACACTAGCTGCATATTCAGCGAATGAAACCCCTTGCAGTTTACATAGTTCACCGTGTGTTGCAATGGAGATCTGAGCGCCACATGAGTGCAGTCGATTGCATCCTGCACCTGTGGAAAACCGGAGATCCGGGCGAATCCAATTGCTCTTGTATCCTGGCTGTCCTGGTCCCGAGCAAAATGCACAAAGTTGTGTGCCCTTGCAAAGGTGGCATCTGTGATCTCATGGATGCATTTGTGGGCAGAGGCTTGTGAGATCCCACAGAGAACACCTGTGGAGCCCTGAAATGAGCCACTGGCATAGAAATTGAGCACTGCCCTCCAAGTTCCCGTGGCGCCAAATCCTGCAGTAGCTGGCAGATGTGACCAACCAGTTCCCAAGATGTGTGCAATCTTTGGTGATACTGGTTCTCGGTCATCTGCAGGAATGAAAGGCAGCATCTACAAAGCCTGGCTGTCGCTAGACGCTGACCTGCGACGGCTCGTTGTGGTTCTTGGGCGGCGTGTGTGGAAGCCCCAGCTGCCCCTTCTTCCTGAGGCTGCTACTCCTGCTTCTGAACAGTCAGGAGCCTCAGTCACTCTCTTCTCCATCATCTTTATGCCCTGTGGGCCATCAGGCCTATAGCTAGTTCACCAGGTTCCATGATCCTGATGTATTGCTCCTGTAGGATGAAAAATATAGTTAGCATGGGTGTACTAAGAACCTGTCCTGGTTAAGTATGAAGGATCCTTAATGCTTCCTGGAGAATGCTGGTCACCACTTGGATGGCCAGAGGTTAGTGTGCTGCATGGCTGCTCGAAACCCCACCCAGCTCCGCCTCACTCCACCTGACCGATTTATGGCAGATTTGTCCATTGGACTGCATGCTGTACTCTCAGCTCAGGTGCAGACATTCTCCTGACACACACTACAAAATTGCACTGTTAGCTTGAACCATGCAGAACTCTGATCCAAACTGGGATGCAGACATTGCAAGAATCTGTGAACTCCTCCAACAGTGACTGCTCCATGGCCAGCTTTAGTGAGGAGATTGTACAATGTGTGCAGTTGTGCAACTGTTCTGCAGTCCACTAAAATTCTTATAACTTGTAGCCAATGCCAGGGGATGGTAGGGATGGGTGGTGTGGAACGCTCTGGAGCACTTGGTGGCACTTTGATGCATCTGCATTGTTAGAGTGGGCAGACAAGCTAGAAGCCCGACTCCAATCATATCAATGTGGCTGTGCCTGAACTGTCTCAGTTGCAGAGGAATGGTCACTTTATACAGGTTTCCCTAATGCATGGCTACTTCCCTCGCCCAGTCTACTCTCCACCCCAAATGCTTGTGTGCTATATTCAATGGCTGGGATTCCCTTGCCACCAATACCACCCCCCATCCCCACAGGTCACCTCAACAGCTGGTCTGCCCTTAACCTTGACCCTGCCAATGCCCCTCAAGCTTGAAATTCAACAGCTGACCCTGGCAAGTGCTGAACAACGTAACTGTGTACTTGATCTTTTCATTGAGAACTGTCGGCGCGACATTAGTCGTCTCAATGTCTCTGCTCCTCTCACCCATTCTAATCTCTCTCTCTCTGAACTTACTGCACTCCATTCTCTCAGGTCCAACCCTGACATTGTCATCAAACCCGCTGACAAGGGTGGTGCTGTTGTTGTCTGGGGCACTGACCTCTACCTTGCGGAGGCTGAGCATCAACTCGCAGACACTTCCTCCTACCTCTCCCTGGACCATGACCCCACCACTGAACATCAAGCCATTGTTTCCAGGACTGTCACTGACCTCATCTCCTCTGGGGATCTTCCTCCCACAGCTTCCAACCTGATAGTCGCCCAACCTCGGACGGCCCGCTTCTACCTCCTACCCAAAATCCACAAACAGAACTGTCCTGGTAGACCGATCATCTCAGCTTGCTCTTGCCCCACAGAACTCATTTCTCGTTATCTTGACTCCCTTCTCTTTCCCCTTGTCCAGTCCCTTCCCACCTACATCCAGGATTCCTCTGACACCTTACGTCACATCAACAATTTCCGGTTCCCTGGCCCCAACCGCTTCCTCTTCACCATGGACGTCTAATCCCTCTACACCTCCATCCCCCACCAGGATGGTCTGAGGGCCCTTAGCTTCTTCCTCGAACAGAGGCCCGAACAATCCCCATCCACCACTACTCTCCTCCGTCTGGCTGAACTTGTTCTCACGCTGAACAATTTCTCCTTCAACTCCTCTCACTTCCTCCAAATAAAAGGTGTGGCTATGGGTACCCGCATGGGCCCCAGCTATGCCTGTCTCTTTATGGGGTATGTGCAACATTCCTTGTTCCTGTCATACTCCGGCCCCCTTCCACAACTCTTTCTCCGGTACATCGATGATTACTTCGGTGCTGCTTCATGCTCTCGTCGGGACTTGGAAAAATTTATTAATTTTGCTTCCAATCTCCACCCCTCCATCATTTTCACGTGGTCCATCTCTGACACTTCCCTTCCCTACCTTGACCTCTCTGTCTCAATCTCTGGTGATAGACTGTCCACCAACATCCATTACAAACCTACCGACTCCCACAGCTACATTGACTACAGCTCCTCACACCCCGCTTCCTGTAAGGACTCCATCCATTCTCTCAGTTCCTTCACCTCCGTCGCATCTGTTCCGATGATGCTACCTTCAAAAACAGTTCCTCTGACATGTCCTCCTTCTTCCTTAACCGAGGTTTTCCACCCACAGTCGTTGACAGGGCCCTCAACCGTGTCCGGCCCATATCCCGCACATCCGCCCTCACACCTTGTCCTCCCTCCCAGAAATATGATAGGGTCCCCCTTGTCCTCACTTATCACCCCACCAGCCTCCGCATTCAAAGGATCATCCTCCGCCATTTCCGCCAACTCCAGCATGATGCCACCACCAAACACATCTTCCCTTCACCCCCCTATCGGCATTCCGTAGGGATCGTTCCCTCCGGGACACCCTGGTCCACTCCTCCATCAGCCCCTACTCCTCAAACCCCACCATGGCACCACCGCATGCCCACGCAAAAGATGTAACACCTGCCCCTTCACTTCCACTCTCCTCACTGTCCAAGGGCCCAAACACTCCTTTCAAGTGAAGCAGCATTTCACTTGCATTTCCCCCAACTTAGTCTACTGCATTCGTTGCTCCCAATGTGGTCTCCTCTACATTGGAGAGACCAAACATAAACTGGGCGACCGCTTTGCAGAACACCTGCGGTCTGTCCGCAAGAATGACCCAAACCTCCCTGTCGCTTGCCATTTTAACACTCCACCCTGCTCTCTTGCCCACATGTCTGTCTTTGGCTTGCTGCATTGTTCCAGTGAAGCCCAACGCAAACTGGAGGAACAACACCTCTTCTTCCGACTAGGCACTTTACAGCCTTCCGGACTGAATATTGAATTCAACAACTTTAGGTCTTGAGCTCCCTCCTCCATCCCCACCCCCTTTCTGTTTCTTCCTCCTTCCTTTTGTTTTTTCCAATAAATTATATAGATTTTTCTTTTCCCACCTATTTCCATTATTTTTAAATATTTTAAAATCTTTTATGCTCCTCCCACCCCCACTAGAGCTATGCCTTGAGTGCCCTACCATCCATTCTTAATTAGCATATTCGTTTAGATAATATCACCAACTTTAACACCTATGTGTTCTTTTGTTCTGTTGTCTGTGACATCTTTTGATGATCTGCTTCTATCACTGCTTGTTTGTCCCTACAACCACACCAACCCCCTCCACTTCTCTCCCCCCACCCAAACCACCCCCCCCCGCCACCCCCCACACACACACCTTAAACCAGCTTATATTTCACCCCTTTCTTGGATTCACTTAGTTCGGTCGAAGGATTCATGAGGACTCGAAGCATCAACTCTTTCCTTCTCCGCCGATGCTGCCAGACCTGCTGAGTTTTTCCAGGTAATTCTGTTTTTGTAACTGTGTACTCACCTTCGAGTTCCCCTCAGATTGCAGGCTGGCAAGTGTCGACATTTTATGTGCTGTTTTTGAAACACGTCAAAGTGCTTTCCTGCTGATATGGTCAGACGATCCAGCGGTGGGGGGATGGGGAAACCATTCTGGTAGGCTGGCCTGATAATTATATGCTGATGTATTACGATGAGATTCCTGATGTCCAATGGTGGGAAACGTGGCCTGCCATTGGCGGGCTGAGCGGACAATCGCGAACTGGTTTCATGCCATCGTGAAACTGACTGTGTCGTATTGCCCACTCATGCCACTGACCTAACGCTGGCGGGCACAGGAAATTCCAGCCAATGCCAAGTTGTTCAATAGGACAACAAATGAAGATCGATATAGGTCAATTATAATTTAATTTTTTGTCTAATGTAATACGAAGTCTCTTTGAATATGATACGTACATCTGTTCAACTTGATGAATTGAATGCCAAATTAACTACAGACTTATTAACCACCTCTCCTTCAAATCCAAGTGATTGAATGAAAACAAGAAGACTAGAGGTACGTCTCTCATTGTGAACTAAAGGAACATCAAAACATAAACAAAAACAAATTGAAAATAAAATTGACAACATGCTCATGTGATTTGCCATAAGAAGGAATTTGAGAAGGGTGGTACTGGGTGCTATTTTTCTTAACGTTTCTAAAATCTAATAGTGGATAGGACATTATCCTTTTCCTTACATGTTTCGGTTCTGGGCCTCAATCCAGCCAGACTTAATTTCTATGACAATTTTCTCACTTCCCATGTTCTCCTGTAACTGTCAATTCCTTGGTGCAATATGGTTTTGTGGGCCCCAGTCTGTCTTCACTCATGTCCACATGTAAGTACTTTCAGCATAAATGAATTGTTAAGTAGTAACCATAAGTGGGAACCCTATCTTATTTTCCTAATTTCAGCTAAATTTATGGGGATGAAAGAATCTCCTCTTTGTCAAATATAAGGGAATTGCACTAACATGGTGGATTACTTGCAAACCAGTTCCTATTAGGTACAGATCCACAGGGTAACATTTCAGCCACAGTCAGAGTGAATCAGAATGGCTGGTACAAAAAATAGAAAAAGAATCATACTAGTGGGGATGCTGTTCTGAGTTTAGAATTTGTAATGCATTCATATATTATAATAATGCTCAGTGCATGAAGATGTCATTAAACATGCAATCCAGCCATCTTGGTGTCTGTCCCTCTTTACAAGTTCCTCCAAATATATAACAGATTTTTGACAAAACCTGAATAAAGTGCAAAAACGTTTGTAGTGAATGACAGTAGAGGCAATGATGAACAAAATAAGCCATCTCCCAGTGACTTACCAGTTAGGATGGTGAAGAATTTCGTTTGATTGTGTTGATCCTCATTGTTTCTGAAAACATGTGGCTGCACTCAGTTGAATGGGCTGCTGCAGGGACCTACTGCCCATCTAATTAAACTACTGACTACACTGCTTTGGTGAGTTTGTTTTGATTAGGCTGTCTCAACTTTTGTAAAACTATTACAGACAACCAGAGTAAGGTGTTTACTGGTTACTGGTACATTTGAAAACAGGACAAAATGGCTGCACCCATGGGACATATCAGAAGACTAGGAATAGATGATAGGGCTTGAAAGCCATACATTGAAAGAATGGGCATGTTTTTCAGGGCTAATAACATATTAGAACTCAAAGGTGAGAGTGGAGAGGTCAAAACTCAGAGTAAGGCAATTCCTGAGTGCGAGAAAGCAATTTTGCTAACACAGATTGGCTCAGAAGTGTATTGCAGGCTAACAAGTCTTCTTGCTCCCAATATGGTATAAGATGTGCCCTTTAAAAATAATTATCACCAAGTTGGAGGAATATTTTAATCCTAAGCGACTAGAGATAGTGAAAAGCTACACATATGGAACAAGAAACCAGAAAAACAATCAAAGAGTTTGATGAGTACATTGTGATACTGAAGAATTTATTATTACATTGCGACTTGTGCAAATGCATTAGGAGATAGATTTGTTTGGGTTGGAGGAGAAAAGAATCCACTCAAAGTTACTAAACACACTAAATCTTATGGCTGGGATTTTCTTCCCCTATTTATGGGGGGGCATCATGGTGGGCGGGAATGGAAAATATGACTAGAAGGCCAAAATCGGTCGGCGTGAAGCCAGTTTGCAACCTTCCCCTCCAACCATCAATGGCAGGTCGTGTTTCCAGCCACGGCATGTCAGGGGCGCCATTTTAATATATTTGTATCTCATTATAAGCTCTGCTCGCCAGAATCATCCCCCAACACTGGATCATCAGGCCACGTTGGCGTGCAATTAGAACAACGTGTTTCACAATAGTACATAAGCGACGTTCACCTGGTGACCTGCACTTTGCTTGTCACCTTGAGGTTAATTTGCTTACCTTGCATTACCCAGGGCTCAAATGAATCAGTTCTAGGCTTTGCAGGCAGCACCACATTGCTTTCAGGGGTTTGTCACAGGCAAGTCTCTAACTAACAGACCAATGGTAAGGCAGGGGTGAATTTTAATGGGGGCTGCAGGGGTAGGGCTCCACTGGAGCAAGAGGGCAGCTGGTCTCAGGCAGGAGAAGGGGCTGCAGGGCTAGGCCTATAGTGGGGTTTACGAGTGGGGAAGTTTGCACTCAAACACATGACTGGGGTGAGGTTGCAGGGGGCGGAATATGTTGATCTATGTAAGTGGCCTCAAGATGGGGATGGGTAAGGATCATACGGGCCATAGGCACATCCATGTCAAACTGTTCAGGGGCTAACAGACAGACATGCACCGGAAGCATGGCGGGATCAAGGTATGCAGGGGGTGGATGGAGAGGTCAGTGAGGCTAAAGGGCATTTTGCTGAAGTCGGTTTGTGAATATTTGTTTAGAAGAGAATGAGAACTCCTTGGTAGTTTTAATGCAATCTTTATGTGGGAGTAATTGCCACTTGGTCCGAGAAGTAGAATTGTAATCCAGTTTTCAACATTGACATTCTTCACAGTGATGAGAACAAAAAGATAACATACCAAAAATATATATAAATACAGGTAACAGGTAACAGTTAGTATACAGTACATTTCTGTTGATATGCAAGACATCAAGGGATGGAATACAAAAGCAGAGACATAATGCTGGAACTGTATAAAAGGCTGGTTAGGCCACAACTGGAGCTTTGTGTCCATTCTGGTCACCACATTACAGGAAGGACATAATTGCTCTGGAGAAAGTACAGAGGAGATTTACAAGAATGTTGCCAAGGCTGGAAAATTGCAGCTATGAGGAAAGATTAGGTAGGCTAGGGTTGTTTTTCTTAGGACAGAGGAGGCTGAGGGGGTGACTTGTTTGACGTGTATAAAATTATGAAGGGCCTAGATAGAGTGGACAGGAAAGACTTGTCTTCCCTAGTGGTGAGGTCAATTACCAAGGGGCAGAAATTTAAGGTGATTGGTATAAGGATTGTGGGTGAAAAGGCTTTTCCTAATATCCCCCCAGAGCATGGTAGGTATCTGGAATTTGCTGCTCGGATTGGTGAGATAGAAACCCTCAGCTCACTTAAAAGGTAACTGGATCTGCACCTGAAGAGTTGGAAGCTGTGAGGCTACAGATCAGGTGCTGGGAGGTGGGATTAGAATGGGCAGCTAGTTTTTTCAGCCAGCACAGACACGATGGGCTGAATGGCCTCTTTCTATGCTGTAACATTTCTAATGTTCAATGGTTCTATGGTTGGCCATTCAACCAGCTTTGTCATATCCATTTGAATAACCTATTACACCATTACATGTAAGTTATGTAATTGTACATTCACTGCTGCTAATCTGGTGATTTTACACCTCTGCGCCATAACTTCGGATATAAATTAATGGTAAGCCTCTCGAAGTTTTATTTTGGGTAGGACAGGAGTCAGTGATTATAAATCACCATTTATCTTCCTAACGATCTAATGCTTGATTAAATTTCATCTGCACTCTGGAGGTGAGATATCGTTGCTGTTATCAGTCTTAGCTATGGTCTATTGGAAACTGAGTTAAAAACTTGTTTCACTTGCACTCAATCACTGTGCAAGGAGTCAAGATTTGTATTTCCATCAGTCTGGACTATTTACAAACTACCAGAGGTGAGGGGAACAGTGCTAGCCATACCCTATTTTGTCAATTAATTATTTCCAATAGATTGTTGAAAAATTTTGGAACATTATCTAAATTTGTATTTTATTGGCATTCAGTTCCAGTTTGATTCACAACTCCTCAGATAATGTAGGCAGCATGCAGCAAGACCTGGATAACATTCAGATTTGAGATTACTTGGTCAAGTAACAATCACGCCACACAAATGTCAAGCAATGATTATCTCCAACAAGAGAAAACCTAACCATCTTCCCTTGACATTTAACAGCCCGCCAGTGATCTGGCATGTTTCCCGTATGTGCATAATTAATGAGGCAGCAAACAGACGATATGGCGTGAAAACCCACCATTGCGGTCGGTGGGAAAAATGTTGGTTTTCACACCTGCTCCTGCACTTAGTGCAATGTGGGGAAAAGCCTGCCCTATGTTTGTGTTAGTGTGTAAGATTGCTTTAACCTTCGATATAGCATCAAAGAATGCTTGTACATTTTGTCGTAAGCATCTGACTGGTAGAGCTTCTGTCCACTGTCAGAAGCCTCTGCCAAGCCTAAGGTGGGGAGACCAAAAGAGTGCTGCTGATAGAGGCTTTAAGTGACTTAATTTATCGCTGTAGTGGCAACCACATGACACAAACATGTCTATACAGAAATACCAATTGCTTTAACTAACATAAGCCATATAGCAATGGCTTGTTGAGCGAAGGCCAAAGCAGGAAAGAGAACTCATTCCAGTTGTAATGGAAAGTAGGAATGTCAAAAGGGTGGAATTTACAAACTTGAAGTGAATCCAGAGTGCATAAGCGAAGAGGAACTAGGAATGTACTGTATTTATGCCATTAGCAATCTCTCAAATGGTAGAGATTTTTGTAGAAAGGTATTGGGAAATGAACAGTACATGAGCATGTGCAGTGTTACAGCTGCATATTACCCAATCATGAATAGAAACAGGCATGAGCACCTACCCTGGTGAAGTGTTAAAAGCATGTGGATAAATGGAGCACAATGTCCAAAATATGGGCAAGTCCCTCAAGTTACCCATTGTTGTAGTGAGTGATGTCAATAAACCAACATTAATGGGAAAAGGTTGGCTTCATAAGCTGAAGTTAGATTGGAAGCGTATTTTTCAAGTTGAGACAACCAAGAAGCTCGATCAGCTGTTGAATAGCTATAGCAACATTTTCAAAGACATTTAAGTTCTAATTGGTATGAAAGCCTACATTCAAATCAGACACGATGCATGACTAGACTATTGCAAGGCTAGGCTAAATAAGCTAGAGAGAAATGGTGTGCTAGTGAAAACAGATCACCGTGATTGTGGAACCTCAATTGTAGTAGTGCTCAAGTCAGACTATGCAGGGACTACAAAGTCACAATCAACCAGATAGTGGATGATGAGCAGTATCCACTACTGACCTCTCAAGATTTGTATGCAGAGTTAGCAGGATCCAAGATATTCACGAAATTGGATTTGTCCCGTGATCATGCACAACAACATAGATTGAGAGAGCCAGGAGTATATCATGATAAACATACAAATGGGGTTATATTCCTAGAAGAAGTTTCCCTTTGGTGTGAAGCCTTTTCCAAAAACCTTCCAATCTACAGTGGATAGGATTTTGTAAGGAATACCACATTACTTGTGTAACCATGTTGATGTGTTGATAATAAACTCAACAGAGGAAGAGAATCTTCAAATGTTGAATGAAGTGCTGAAAGGCTCAATGACCACAATGTGGAGTGGAAAAGAAGCAAGTATGCGAACTGAGGTATTCTGTCTTGGCCTGAAAATTGATGAAAGTGGACCATGGCCAGTGAAAGAGAAAATAGAGGCCATAGTCAATGCTCCAAAGACATTAGATGTGTTTGAGCTTAAATCTTTTCTAGGCATGGTTCAATATTACCTGCAATTTCTGCCTGAGCTTGCAACATTGTTAGCTCTACTATATGAGTTATTGAAGGAAGATGTGAAATGGGAATGGTCGAAAGCACAACAAGATGCTTATGATGCATGTAAGAGAAGCTTGACCAGTGATTCACTACTAGTTCATTATGAAATAAATTGTGATCTGAAGCTAGAATGTGATGCTTCAAACTATGGAGTTGGGGCAGTAATCAGTCATGTCATGAATGACGATCAAAAGAAGCCCATAGCATTTGCATTGCGTAAACTGACCCAAGAGGGAATGTAACTTCAAACAGATAGAAAAGGGAGTGCTTGGAATCATTCTCAGAATCCAGAAGCTTCATCAGTTTTTGTTGTGTAGAAGCTTCATGTTAGTTAGATATCATAAATACCTAATGGCTATTCTCGGTCCAAAAGTCTGCAATATCAACAAAGGCAGTGTCAAGGATGCAGTGTTGGAATGTATTTCTCTCACAATATGAGAGCTGAATATTGTAGTTCAAAGGAGAATGCTATATACAAAGAAAAGAATAAAGAAAAGTACAGCACGCTTCAGCCCTCCAAGCCTGCGCCGATCATATTGCCTGTCAAACTAAAACATTTTGCACTTCCGAGGTCCGTATCCCTCTAATCCCATTCTATTCATGTATTTGTCAACCTGCCTCTTAAACACCACTATTGTGCCTGCTTCCACCACCTTCTCTGGCAGCAAATTCCAGACACTCACTACCCTCTGCGTATCTGACTCATTGCCACATGAAAACTCAACAGTTGGCAGTGAAGATGCAATATTCACAATTGTAGTAGTAGATGAGGATTTTCCAATCACTGCAATTGAAATTCAGAAAGACCTAGGTTTAAAAAGAGTTTGAATGGTTGAATGGCCAGTGTACAGATGAGGGACTGAAAGCATTCCACAATCGATGTAATGAGTTGTCTTTCAGAGACAAGATGCGACAGAACTTCATACTGAACATGCAAGGACAGTTAGCATGAAATCCACAGCCCAAGGTTTTGTTAATTGGCCTGGTCTAGAATTATTACTTAGTAAATGCATCATTTGCCAAAATTAAAGAAGTAAGTTGCCAAAAATGCCTTTATAAACATAGTCATAGGCAAATCAATCATTTCAAAGAGTGCATATAGACTTCTGCAAAGGGATAATGACAGTCACTTATTGACAGTCACTCATCGTGGATCGAATTCAAGCAAACGGGTCAAAACACTAATGTTGAATGGCCAATGGATGAGTTACGATCCATTTTTGCCTGTCATGATTTACCTGAGGAGCTTGTCTCAGATAATGGTCCTCAATTTCATTCCGTTCCATTTCAGAATTTCTTGAAGCAAAATGGTATCAACTTACTTAAGACCCATATTTAAGTCCCATTTAAGATGAAGATGAGAATTTTTTTCTCTCAGAGGGTCTTGAGTCTGTAGAGCTTTCTTCGCCTGAGAGCAATACAGACAAGGTCATTGAATAGTTTTAAGGCAGAGGTAGGTAGATTTTTGATTAACAAGGGAGTCTCAGGTCGTGGACAGGAAAGTGGTATTGAGGCCACTATCAGATTAGCCATGATCTTATTGAATGGTGGAGCAGGCTTAAGGGGCCAAATGGCTACTTGTGCTCTTAATTCATAGGTTCACAAGCCTTTACCCCTCCATCAAGTGGAGCAACAGAAAGTTCTGTGAGACTAGTCAAGGAAGCTCTCATGAAACAAGCGCTGCATGGATGTTAAAGTTTCAGCATAAAAGAGATTAGTTAATTTTCTTTTGAAGTACAGAACAACCTCACTCTACATTACAGGGGTATACACTTGCTAAGCTCTTAATGAAGTAAAGATTAAGAATATATGTCAGCTTAGTTCTACCAAAGTTAACTGCTAAAGCTGAACACAAACAGTGAAGTCAGAAATGTCAATATGACACAAACAAAAGAGAATGTAGTTTCAGGAGAAATGAACAGATTTGTTTTCTGTACCCCCTCACAAGTCACACAAATGGGATGTTGGAAATGTCATGGAAGCCTAAGAGATACTTAGCTTGAATTGGTGGAAATCTGGAAAGCATTCACATAGATCACATTATCCCAGTAAGAGATGATCCGAAACTTAAGTATGATCTAGTTGATAATATGTTTATGCCTGAGTGTGAACCGATTCAGACTTTGGTGTCCAAAGTGCCAGTTTCAGAGAAAGAAACAAGTAGTGGAACCTTCTGCTCTTGCAGAAGATGAACTTGGAGGTGGGAAGGCCACGCAATTAGGAACAATGATGGTGTACTGGCACCCCACTGTTTTCCTGTCTCCACAAGAATTAAGTTCTGGGCAGGGAGGCCCATGGTTGACTTTCCCACCCTGCTGCCTATTGAAAATCTTATATGGCCAATTAATGACCACCAAGGGCCTCGTTTCACTGCCACTAGTATTAACCCAGCTGCAGGCAGGTAGACCTGTCACCATGCAGCATGCATGACAGCTACAACTGTGTGGCAAGCTTGTCGCCTCTCGGGACGATCCCTTGATCAAAGGCACTCGCTGCCTGATCAAGGGACTGGGCATCATAAAGGTGGGGGGGAGGGGCCACACCATGCCCTTTCTGCCAACCTCCTTGCACCCCTTTCCCTGTGACTCCCATCCTGCAAAACCAACCCTCCCCCATATTACTCACCTGTGGCTTGAGTCACTCCACAATCCTGGGCCTCCAGTGCCTTTCCTTCTGGCAGCAGCAATGGCCTCCCCAGTGGCACTGGTGAGCACAAGAGCTGCTGGCTTCTGATAGGCTGGCAGCTCTCTGTAGTTAAGACTTCTGCCGCTGGGGTCTTGATTCTGGGGAAGGCCTGCCGCTAGCCTCGGTACTACCTGAATAACTTGTGCTTTGGCTAGCCTTCCTGAAAAGAAGCAGCATGAGTCTTTCACCGGCTCTTCAGCCGACAGGCGAGACCCCTGACACCTCAACAATATTCCATCTAAGATCTTCTGTAAGTCCTGAACTGAAACAGACAGTCCCAAGTCTGGCTCTATTCCAAAGCTTTATGAAGATCAGGAAGACTTCATTGGCCACTTGTTAGACTTAATTTATAGATATAGTTTAAAGAAAAATGTTAGTTATTATTTTGGCAAGTGCGCATATTTTCAAAGATTTGTGTTTCTTTTGAAGTTATAAATTACTTATTAATAGCTTATTAAATAAAAGCTTATTTTTTAAAAAGGGAGCAATGTAATAACCATAGGAGAATACCCAATGTGTGATGACATCATTATACATGTGAGCTGGTGTCTGTCGCTCTTTATAAGTTCTTTCCAATGATAGGATTAAGCTTTATTCAGAATTACTTGTACTCCACGATTCTGCAGTTGCAGGTGCCACCAAAGAATTTCTCTCCTGACAGAATTTTATCTGTGTTCTGGTTGTTGTAACGAGAAGTTGTTTGGTATTCATCCTTAGCTCATTAACATTTAATACTCTGCAATTCAAGTTCAATGTGAGGCTCAAGATGGGCCCCTGAATCTCAAAAATGATTGGGAGGTGCGAAACAAGGAAACGGTGGTATCTTAGAGTCAAAGGCAAAATATTCATTTGAACCGTCTGGATCACCATTGCTTTGTAATCTAGAAAATTAATTTGTAATTCATGATTGCTGAAAATGTCTCTTGTTCTACCCTTTCATAGATTCAATGACCCGACTCGCAACCCACACCTATTTTTTTCTTACACAGAAGATGACATTTAGGGTCATCAATTTTCAAGGTGGAATACAAAGATGGTGGTCTTAGCTGGGTTTAATGTGTAAAGAGAATATCATTTTTTCCAATATTCCTTGGGATACTTTGAAGCAGGCTTGTGGGGGGTGTGTGTGTAGGTTGTGTGTGTGTGTGTGTGACTAATTTAATTAAACTGAAGACAGTCAGATTGCAAGGTTTAAATCACCAAAGTGTTAGGTGTAAAAGCCGGCAATTTGAAATGCAGATGGACAAGCTAAGATGGGATCTCAGTAGACACAGCCTGAATAGGCATTTGCAGTAGGAGGTAAATGAGGAGTGAATTTTTAGCTGTTCACTTTCAAAGAGACATAACAGGAAGTTTTACAACCGGCAAAGATCATGAATAAATAAAGCAAAGTTATTAGGTTTATTCTTCCTGTGCTGGCTATAATGACAGCATGAAAGATTTTTTGATTCTGGGAAAGGTAACTTTCAAAACAAGGTTAAGAACAATGGGTTTAAAAGATAAAAGGGGACCAAATGTACTTAGGGAAAGATTGAAAGCTGTATGAGGGTGGCCATGTGAGATTTTGAAGGGTGTACTGTGAAGTAACAGCTTCTAGGCACCCCAGAGAAGTGTCTGTTGGTTCCAGGAAGCATGGTTTTGTTACAAGCCTTAGATTTCCACTGTTGGGGGAGAGGGAGAGAAAAACTTATGCCATTCCTATCCTATAGCAACAGTGAGTGCCTTGCAGTAATATCACTGGATGTTTTATAGCTTAAGAGTCTATAGGGATGATGCCTGTAAAAGTGTGTTTATTTGTGTGATTAGCTAAGGAGAAACCTTTTGGGAAATATTATAAAACTAAATTGAACTGTGTAACTGTAATCTTGTGTTTAAGTTTTCTTTTCTTTTGATAATAAATGTTATAATCTAGTACTTAATATCTCCAAAAGTGGAAGTTGAATCTTTACTTCTGATTTCAGTACACATACGATAAATACAAATTGCAAAATTGTTGTGATAGCCTTACCAGGTTTCCCTTTGGGATTTGGTCAGCTTAGCAAATTCGACCTGCCATATCATAACAGGTGAAGACTGCAACCAAACCCAACCAAGTCCATTATCTCTGCATTCCATCCTGAAAATCACAAGGCATACAACACCCTAAATGTTACCTTCTGTGGAGAAAAAGTGCGGCATGACCCGACTCCCACCTGTCTTGGAGTGAACCTTGACCACTCCCCATCACCACCTGTGAAAGACTGCCGAATAGATCAAGACTTGAGTAAACATCATCCGCAAGTGGCTGGCACAAGCTGAGATGCAAAAACCACCGTCCTTTTCACTTCTGTCCCAGCTCTGATCTTCTCGACAGCTGAGTACTACACAACCGCATGGGCCTCAAGTCGTCACACCAAACTCATTGATACACAACTTCACTCAGAAACAAGGATAATCTCCGCAACTCTGAGATCAAGTCAGTAGTGACCAGTCCTCTCAAATATCCCCCTTCCCTCCATTTGACAGGGGTGCAGCAACATGCGGAAAATTAATCCATATCAGCAACAACTTGGACCTTCCCATTTGTAGAGACCATCAAGAACCCAACTCACCACATGGCTCAACAAAACCCACTCTGGATGCGGATCAAGCATCTCCAACTCCATAACACTGATGAAATCCTGAGGAAAACCCACCCCACCCCCCCAAATAAACACATTGGGTGGAATTATCTGTATCCGTTGTGTCAGGCGTCATGGCAGGCGCCTGCAGACAGTATGGCTTGAAAGCCAAAAATCAGTTTCATTTTGTCATGAAACCAATTTGTAATTGGCTGCTCCGCACACCGGGAACTTCATTGTAATACACCTGCATATTATTATAAGCCCAGCTCACAGGAATCATCTCCCCATGCTGGATCATCCAGGCACGTTGGCATGACTGCACGCCACCGTGTTTCACAACTGTACATATGTGACGTGCACTTGGTGAGCTGCACTTCACTTGGGACTTTGAGATTTGTTTGCCCACCTTGCTTTGGACAGCACTTGCGGTCATCATCACCAGACTTCACAGGCAGCACCATATCACTTTTAGGGGGCTCATGGACAGGTATCTACTAGCTAACCAGCCATAAGGTGGGGTGGCTTTTCAACGGCTGGGGGGCAATGGCTTGCCTGGGCAAGTGGGCAAAGTGGCCTCAGGCAGGGCAGATGCTGCAGGGCGAGGGCTATACTGGGGAAGGGGGGTAACCCAGGGTGTGTGTGGGTGCAGAAGTTGATTTATGCAAGTGGCCTCAAGTTGGTGAGGGCTGAGGAGGCAGTCTCCAGAGGAGATGAGGCCAGATGGAGATGTGAGGGTGTGTGTGTGTGTGTGTGAGAGAGAGTGAGTTGTGATGGCTCTTAAGTTTGCAGTGAGTGAGATGCCAGTGAATGTATGATGGCCTCGTGAGTTTAAAGTGATGAGATGGTTGCCTTACCCTTGCGACATGGATGAGATCATTCATCCACTTTCTGCACTAGATGATCAACCTCTTCTGTGCAGCTTTGGCACTGACCACCTCTGCCACTACCTCCTAAGCTGGAGTGGTGAGTCTGACGGGCCTCCTGTAGCCAGGGCACAGGTAGAGGGCATCGTGGTGGGCTCCAATGTTGTCCATAAGGCATCCCAGGGAGGCATCACCGATTCAGGGGGCTGCAGTCTTCTTGCCTTTCGGGGCCATGTCTTCTGTACAGCAGCCCTGGGCTGGAAACACTGAGAGTTATGCGCTTGGTTGCACTTTAAATATGGTGCCTGGCATGAGGAAGCAGCAAGGTGTTGGTGGGGTGGGTGAATTGGAGGCTGCCCATCAGTGAAATGGCGTGTTTCCCAGAAGACATGATTAATGAGGCAGGATTGGGAAAATACGGTGCAAAAGGCTGCCATTGTGGCCTATGGGTGAAATATCCTTTATTCTGCCCGCTTTTGGACTTAGTGCAAATCTGGGATGATTCCAGTCATTGTCTCTGATCCAACATCTCAACAGGCAGGCTTCAATCTCCCCCAGGACATATGGACGACCCTCAATGGAATACCAATTGGACATGGTCGATTTAGCCACCTGATGTACAAGAGGCACCTCAAAGCCTTGCCTGGCTGCGACTGCTGAAACCTTGACCAAACCATGGAGCACGTAACATCTTGCTCCTGACTCAAGTTTGAGGGCAACATCCTGGAGTTACACTTGCTCTCCAGCTTGTTCCTCACAGCTTGTATTGTTACCTTGCTTTGTATCATCAGCAAACCTTAGATACATTATTCTCTGTCTCTTTGTCTAAATCATTAACACAGATTGTCCTTAACACAGATTGATCCTTGCGGCACTCCACTAGTCACAACCTGACAACTTGAAAATGCCTTGTTTATCCCTACTCTTTGCATCCTGTTCATTTACTGATCCTCCATCCATGTCAATATATCACCCCCAGCTCCATGTGCCCACTAGCGACATACTCAAAAATACTCAAATTTGTCAAACACAATTTCCCTTTTGTAAAACCATGTTGACTTTATTTGATCATGCTATGATTTTCTAAGTGCATTGTTAAAGCTTCCTTAATAATTGATTCTAGCAATTTCCCAATGACTGATAACAGGCTAACAGGTCTGTAGTTCCCTCTGTTTTCTCTCTTTATTGAATAATGGTGTTACATTGCTAATTTCCAATCCAATCTTACACTCTTAGTTTAACTGTAAAAACCATTGAAAAAATTATATAATGTTGAATGAGATGTGGTGAGCTATCTAGGTCTTTGTTGCGTAATAAATTAATAATGACTGCCGAAGAAACTCACTGTTCTGAAATTGGGTCTTTCTGTCGTGGACTCCAGATATGGGTCTTGGTTCTTAGGTAGACTGTAGATATACTCTGGTATCTGCTAAACATTTGTTTACTAGTATGACATCTAAATGGGTTACAGAGTAGGCACATAGTTCTTCGGCATGGTTCCAACCTCTCTCTTGACAGTCTAACATATGACTGACACATCATCAGTGGCACATCATTATCTACGTCATACATTAGTATGTCCCAATTGTTACCCCATTGTCCTACACCATCCCCGAAATATACTATCTCAATTTTTAACAACAAAACAAAACAATGGGCAGAATTTTTATGTCGGTGTGCAGGCGTGCGCTTTCGACCTGATTAGACACAAAATTGTGGGTAAGCATCTTGACGTCATCCCGAGCTAACACGATATTTTGGTCGGTGGGAGAGTGCCAGTGTTGGAAGCATGCCCGCTGACAATTATAGTTGTTAAGGTTCCAATTGTCCTCAATTTTTCATGCTCCAACCAACCTTATGGTTGGCGGATGGGTGAATCTGCCAAGTGGACTTTGCATTTTTGATGAAAACTCATCCGAGGGCGGGATGAGGTTTCTGTTATTAAATAAAAAAATATAAAAATGTATGGGTAGAATTTTCATTATGTATATGGCTGACTCTGATGACATTTTTTTGCGATTTTAAGATCTTTATTTAGTTGTTTTGAAGTCTTCAGCTCCCTAAAGCAGTTCTCTGCCTTCAGGGAGCTTTCATTCAGCACTCGTCGGCGCCCACACTTATGTCAGTGCCTGCTCTCCTCCCGCCACCACCCCAGCAGCGCTGAACATTTCAGTGTGCGCTTCACATTGGCTGGCTGTTAATTGGCTAGCCTGTGTGAAATGGTGGTCAGGGGCCGATCACAGGTGCTAGTCCGTTCCCTGGCCACTCCCAGGCCCACTGATTGCACCCGCATGTCGACCTAAAAATCCTGCCCAATGTTTTTAACTATTAACGTTCCATTTCTGTAACTCCCTTTTTACAACTATGGATTCTGCTCATGCCAACTCCCACTCTTCCCCTGCACAAGTCACAATACTGGGGAATTCAATCTCCCTCAGTATTCTTGGCCCGTAGGGAATACATGAGAGCTTTCTTCTGCATCTGGTAAGACATCATCACCTGCAGAACAGGACAACACTTTATCAGCATTGCTGTCAGCATAGCTGGGAAGATGAGTGTAGGCATCAGGATGACTGAACTGCAAGGACACTGAAAACATTTCAGCAAAAGACTGAGACAAGAGAAGACTGAAGAGAACCAACATTTTGACCCTCTGGAACTAGAAGTGAAGAATTCAGGACACTCTGAGGAACTCGTTGCTCCCTTAAAGGACTTTGGGAAAAACTTTAGAAGAGGAATGATCTTCAACACTTGGGAAGACTGTCACAGCTGTATCACCGGCTACTGTATTAAAGACTGAAAAAGGATTGAAAATTTGAGATTTCAATGAGCTTAGTTGACAAAGGAAAAAAATGACCAACTTCCTGTAAGGCTGTCAGAAAAGGAGAGATGATTCCCCAATGACTTTACAGGAGGACCATCTACTTCTTGTTGGCAGTGTAAGAGAGCCACACTTCTCTCTGTATGAGGTTGCTCCCAGTGGGCAATGGGAAGACTTATTGAGGATATTGAGTCAAAACAGCCTCATCTTCTGTAATGAGAGAAATTTCCTGTAGACAGTCGACTCTGGGTCAAAATTGCTGGACAGGATTCTGCAGCTTCATAAATGCTAAACGTTCTGCTGCAGATTCTGCTGCAGCTGACCTCCAACTTGGAACAGAATACTTTCAGCTCAGACTGAAGTATGGGTGTCAATGGACTTTCACCCTGGGAAGATACCAGCTCTGTAGCAGTGTGACCCTCTATGGACTCTGATAGGGTCTCAGGTAAAGCATTCTCTATGGAAGGCTCTTCAAGAGCAACAGGCATTAACGTAGACAATACATTATTAGATTCAATGGAACTAGGTTCTGAATGCTGCTCAGTCAATAAAAGCACAGCTGATTCTTCTAAAATTACAACAGACACATCATAAGGTGCATCAATTAATGGGAAAGGTGAATCATTGTCTAGGACATCAACCTCCAAGAGGTCACAGAGTACTGCAAGAGATTCTTCCTCATCACTTTCTAGGAAGAGCCAATTCAGGTCCAGCAGGTCATCATGGGAATGGGCAACATCTGCTGCAGTGCCTTCTGTGTCCTCCATCTTTGACCTTAAGACTTTATGAAGAACTGAGAGATTTGTAACTTCCTTGTCTGCCCTCAGTCTAGCAGATGGGTGTCTCTGTGAAAGAAAGAAACTTACTGCTGAGCGTATAAACTTTCTTGGCTTCTGAAGGCCAAATTTTCATTGCTTCTAAATGAAAGGTTGAAAACTGTTGCATCATTCAAATCATCATACAAATGATGAGCATCATCTGTTTTTTTCTACAATTCCTTGAAATATGCTAAAATCATCACTTAATAGGGATATACGTTGATTGTGAAGAACATAAAGAGAATCAATGATCTGTCACCCCTTGTAGCTAAGAGGAGCAATAATCCTGCCTTTAATTGGAAGGTCAATGTCTCCTGGACCTTGTAACTTGATGTCCGGTGGATAAAGGGTCATCAGCTAAAGCCAGTCGAGATCATCTGCTAATATGTTAACAGCCGCTCCAGTATCAATTTTAAAACAAGTTTCAAAGCCTTGACCAGTAGTCTGGATTAAGACTACCTTCCCCTAGGAACTCTGTATTGTCATTGTTTTCTGGACTTTCCATTTCTTGGAAGGAATGTGTTTTGTAAATGCTTTCTGATCTGTGACTTTGATTAAATTGCTGGATTTGCAGAAATGCTTGAAATGTCCAGTTCTGCCACACTTGAAATATTCCCCACCCCTTGCTGCGCAGTCTTGGCATCTATGCTGGGTTTCTGCAGCACAACACAAACATCTTAAAATGGCTGCCGGTGTGGAGTTGCCCATCCTTTCAATTGGTTTGTCAGACTTTTGTCAGGATGGAGCTGCTGCCTGTCGACATACCCAGTCAACAGAGTCATGTGATGCCTCAGAGTCTCCACGCATTATAGCCCAATTAGCTTGAAGCTCAGTCTGTCTTGCATGCTGGACCACTTAATCTGATGTAAGATCCTTTCTGGTCTGTGGAAACTCAGAGGGCTTTTCATCCCAAACACCTATGTCTATGTAATTATGGATTAGCTTGTCCTTAGCGCCCCATATCGCACAAACTAGCTAGGTGATATAGCTTGGTTAGGAATAATTCAATCGATTTACCAGGTCATTGCGAGCGCTGGTTAAAATGTGCTCGTTTAATTACTAAATTTTGCTTTGGGCTAAAATAGGTGTCAAAGGCTTTAAATGGAATCAAAGTCCTCAGCGGACCCATGCATCCCGTGACTTCAGAGAACATCATCTGCTACTGGACCTACTGCATAAAGAAAGAAGCCAACTTGGAACTTTGGCTCCATTTTGCGAAGGATTGACCCTGCTCGGTACTGGAGAAAATGGCATTTCCATAACTCCCGCGTTGGCCTCTCTGTGGGCCCTTGAAACAGTTAAATGGCAGGTCAAGGGCAGGGTCTTCTCACTAGGTATGGTCATTGTTACTTCTTCCCAGTGTGCCTCCTTCTACTATCAAAATTTATAAAGCTGCTTTCAAAGGTTTCTTCACTCTGTGGTTCCTTCGATAACACCGATCTCTCTTTTTACATCGATGTCTCCATCGCTGCCACCATGTTCTGAGCCGCCACCATGTTCTGAGATTGGGTCCTTCACTCTTGGCATGGACTTGGTTTTTGTGTTGTGTTGACTTGCAGGTCAGAGCGTGATCCTGGGAACCCCTGATTCTGTTTCTGGAGCTGCTCCACCATGAGTGTCGCCACTTTCTCAATAAGGAAGCTGCGCTCAGTGCTCAGGGACAATGCAGTGCTCAAGCTCCTCATGGACTCCTTCATGAATGTCCTTCATGTTTTCCATAGGTGCAGGGCTCATTAATGCCTTATGATTGATATCAAGGGCAGCAAGCTTTATTACAGAGACTGTGAAGCAACATTGGATTCATGGGATTGCCTCCTTAGAAATGCATGGTAAGGAGACCGCGCCCATGTCATGAGATTGAAGCCATGCCTTGGTTTCCTGGCTGAAGGAGTGTTGAATCAAGGCCTCCCTGAAGGTTCCACAAGTCTGCCTCCTCGTCCTCACCCTGTGCCTGCCTGGGCTCCTCATCAGACCCATCTGTAGAGTCATCCTCTGAGGTCTGTGGAGTTGCCTCGGTATCCTCATCCTCCAGTGGATCCCCCATTGCCAGTGCTAGATTGTGTGGAGTAAAGCATACAATGACTATAAGTGACACGTGCTCTGATCAGTCCAGGCAGTGGAACCTCACCTTCAGCAGATCAATGGCTGTCTCAACCACCACCCTTGTGGAGGCATGACTCTGATTGCACCTCTCTTCTGCCTCTGTCCTAGGGTGCCAGCGTGGCATCATGAGTCACCTTTTCAAGGGATACCCTTTGTCACCTAGCAACCAATCATCCAGCCAAATTTGAATCACGAATAGCCTTGGGACTTGGGAATGTTGCAGGATGTGTGCAGCATGGGAGCTGCCAGACTTGCAGAATCCGGGTCTGGTGGTTGCATACTATCTGCATGTTCATGGAGTGGTAACTCTTCCTATTCCAAAAGGCACCAGCTGACCCGCTGGCAACTTGATGGCCACATGAGTGCAGTCTATGGCACCCTGGATGTGGGGCAACCCAGAAACTGCTGCGAAGCCTCTGGCTCGCTCTGCCTGGATGACTTCATCCATCTGGTAATGAATGAAGGTCATGACCCTTCTGAAGAGGGCATCAGTGACCAGCTTGATGCAACTGTGGACAGCTGATTGGGACATTCCACTGACCCCTGGAAAGATCTGGTAGCAAAATAATTGAGGGCAACTGTGACCTTTACAGCCACTGGCATTAGGTGCCCACACACACAGTTGGTGGCAATCTCCAGCTGAATCATCTGGCAAATGGAAGTCAAGCTGTCCCATGAGAGGCAGAGCCTCATGTGGCACTGAACATCAGACAAGTTGAGGTAGCTGGATCGCTGCTTGTACACTCTGGCAGCAGGATAGTGGCATCTTCTGTGCTGCTTTCTGCCTTGCTGTCCCTGCATGCCCTGTGCCTGCGTCTCTCCTCCCACAGGTCTCTCCCTGGGATACTGCCTACGGACACCTGGCCTCCTCTCCCTCCTGTCCCTCTCTTCCTCCTCAGAGGAGGTCCCACCAGTGGAGTAAACAATCCCTATCTGCTGAAATGTAGACAACACTGTCCCATGCACTGAAGGCTGCACTCAGCAGAAATCCTCCAAGAGAGTTGACAAAACAAAAGAGTCCTCAAAACAAAGCTAACAAAGCAAATGCTTCAGCAGAAACCACAGAGAACCATGAAATCTCAGCGCTGAAGCAGCAGCAAACTCTCACCTGAATGCCTAACAACTCACACAGCCAAGGTCCTGCCCCTTTTACTCCGCCCTTGGACGAGAAATGATAAAAAAAGGATTTTGCCGCCTGCCCGTGTTGCCCATGTGACGGGCCCTAAATCACGCGCGCAATGTAAAATTAGGATCAATTGGGTTGTTAATGGGCTTAATTGCCTGCTTAATTGTCAGCAGAGGCGCTGCCAACCCTCGTGCGCACCCACTGACAAAAAACATCAGGACGCGTGCCTGATGTCTTCTCGTGCTATTTCATGCAATTTTGGGTTGGGCATGCTCCTGATCATTCAACGTAACATTCTGGCCACAGAAGTGTGACTAAAATTACGATGATAGCAAGTAAAGTTTGTGGACAGGAAGCAGGCACATATACACAAGGCATTTAAGAAGATTGATAAATTTCCCTATGCATTGTACAGTGCCATCTGATTTATGTGCGAGGAAAAAAAATAGACCAGAAAAAAGCCTGAAGCCAAAAAGCATTAGCCCAGATCTTCCGTTCTCCAGAGGGTTATACCTGGGAGGTACCCCAGAAGTAGTGCTGGAGAATCCCCTGGAGGTCCCCCTGCAAGGACTGCATGGGAATTTCCTGGAAGTTTCAACTTCCGTTGCGCAATTACCATGCGTCTGGACCCCTCCAAAACTCCAATTTAAGGTCATAGACTTCAGATGTTTCTGACTCTCTTAGGAGAATAATTACCCAGGAAAAGTTAAAAGGATTAAAATCCGTAGTAATGCCTAGGTAGTTATACTACTGACCCCACCCCCTCCACACTGGACCCTCTGTCTACACCCCACTCCCTGATTAATAACTCCAACCCCAACCCCAACAGCACCCCCCCACCCCCACCCTGATTACCCCACTAGACCCCACCCCGCTGACTAGCCCCCCCAGTGACTGGGACCTTAAAACTTACTGGTGTAAAGCCGGTACACAGCTGTGCAGTGAAAAGGGGGCATGGCTTCACTTTCCCTGACACTCCTACACTACATTGATGGACTCTAGGAGCAGCTACACTGTACATTTCTCAGGAGGCCTGGGTCAGAAGTCTGGGCGAGAAATGTGTGGCACCAGACAATGGCAAATGAAAAGGAGAGGATTGGCAATGCGATGATAATAGCCACTCCACTGAAGATTTGGCCCAATCAGAACATCAAATGAATTCTTTCTTCAAACCATTTACAATCTTTATCTTTCAATGGACTTTTCTCACTCATTTAGTCTTCTGAGGAAAAATTCAGCAAAGATTCACCCTTATCTTCTCCTCCTAGCAAAGTAAATCAAGTGAACTCCGGGAATATTTATCTAACTTTGGATTCTATACTGTCCATCCATGACTATTCCACATTAGTCAGGACATTTTCATAGTCCCAGTAGCTGAGGAACAATAGCTCAGAAATCATCGGGTAAATGTTCTGAACCCAGCCCTCCAGATGCTGCTTGATCTTTTCAGGACAGCTTATATTTCTTGCATGAGGCAGGCTTCCTACTGAAGTATTCCTTGTTATAGGAGCCTGTGCTAGCTGAAGAAGGAATTGAACTGAATGCTAAAAGCTGCAGTATGGACTTAAAACGATGAGGCCAACAATTTCTTTTAGCAATCCTGTAACATATGTGTGGGGCAAATGTAAGGGGTGGTGGTGTGTATCAGCTTCATCTCTGACTTCTGAGTAGTCCGAATCGCTCCCACTCTCTGGGTTCTAGACCTTGGACTTATTTGGGGGTTGTGACAAGTGCAGCAAGACAACTGGTTTTGGTGCAAGAGAAACTGGGTTTATTGAAGTCACAAATGAACTTATAACATTAGGATTACACTGAGATTACACAGACCTACCAAGTACACTTAGTTAAGAATGGGAACACATGGCATAACAAAGGAAAATCATGCTACTAATCCCCTTACCCTTGTCTCACCCCCAAAACCTAACTAAATTGAACTAGTAGAGGTCAGGGATCATGCTCACCAACCAGGGTTCCTTGACAGTTCGAAATCTAGCCAGGTAAGCTGTTGCAGTTTTGGGGTACACTCTTTGTGTCCTCTGGGGCCTGCCGTCCCCACGTGGTCCTGGTCTGTGGAATCTGCGAAGATTCTTCAGTTGGGTGGAGGGTGCGGTTGTGGGTGGTTGATCTTCGTGGAGGGCTGCAGTTGCGGCCTTGTTGTCTTTGGTTGAGCCTGCCACCTCGTGCCCCTCGCCATGATGTTGCCTGCGGGCCTGCAAACCTCCAGATCTCCTCCCTCTGCTTGGCTCAGCTCCCTGCTTAAATTTCCTCAACTGCTCCAAAAACTGCTCACCCACCAAAACTGTTTCAGCTGCTCCAAACTGCTCACCTGGCATAAACTCTGCTTCAACCACCCCAAAAACTGCTCACCCTCTGTGTCAGCTTCACCTTCATAACTGGTGGCCCAGTTATACTGTTTTATTCGAATTTCTTATCTGAAACCAAATCAAGGTTAGTTCTTTGTCTGATTTGGGCTTCTTCAGGTGATTGTTGTCTCGTTGTTTTTAATGGGCTTGCATGATGTTTATCATTATCTTTCTACTCCTGTAACTAGTCTTGAACTGAAAACCATTGTATATGTAGAGTATTGATGGGTTCGCATAACTGCATTGATTGCGGCCTTCCTGCCTTAGTAGTTAGTAGCAATTATCTATGCAAGATTTTGATGGGCATTAGTTTCATGTAAGATGAAGTCTTTTTCTGAGTTGATTATTTTAAAGGGAAGAATACGTATTCTGTCTCCTCTCGTTGTCAGGCAACAATCCACACTGCACTCAACAAGACCGGGCATGTCCAGTCCCAGGCCTTCATGGGCTGCAGGGTTCTACACTTAACTCAGCAGTTGGGTGCTCTGCCATAGAAGTCCAAAAGTCATATCCTTGTTGATGATATGAAAAATGAGGGAATTTTGAGAACCCTTCACAAAGGAGCTGGGGAGAAAATAAGATAGTAGATCAAATTTGGAGGCATGAACTGGAACCTGTGATAAAAGATGAAGCAACAAGTTACTCCATCTCTTGTTTGGTACCTGGCAATGTGAATGTTTTGTTGCATTTGTGGGTGGAAGGGAAATTGCCCTGTGGGTGGTGACAAGAAGAAGATCAACAACTTGCATTTATATAACATCTTTAATGTTATAAAATGTCCCAAGGTGCTTTGCAAACATGATCAAACAAGATATGACACTGAGCCACACAAGGATATACTGGGGCAGATGGCCAAAATCTTGACCAAAAATTTACGTTTTAAGGAGCATGTTAAAGGAGGAAAGAGAGGTAGGGAGGTAGAGAAATTGAGGGATGGAATTCCAGAACTTAGTGCCTTGGCAGATAAAGGCATGACCAGCAATGGTGGAGCAATTAAAATTGGGGATGATCAAGAAGCCAGGATTGGTGGAGTATGGAGATCTGAGGGCTGTAGGAGGAGATCACAGAGATAGGGAGGGGCCAGGCCATCGAGGGATTTGAAAACAAGGATGAAAACTTTAAAATCAAGATATTGCATAACTGGTAGCCAATGTAAGTCAGTGAGCACAGGGCGATGGATAAGAGGGACTTGGGTATGAGTTAAGACATGGGAAGCATATTTTTAATGACTTCAAGTTTGCAGAGGGTAGAACTAGGGAGGCCAGCCATGGGTGCATTTGAATGGTTGAGTCTAGAGATAACAAAGGCATGGATCAGATTTCAGCAGTAGATAAGTTGAGACAAGCACAGTTCCAGGCAATGTTTTGGAGGTGAAATTAGGAGGGCTGAGGGTTGGTGCAGAAATGTGGTAGGAAGCTCATCTCTGAGGCAAATATAACACCAAGGTTGTGAATAATCTAATTCAGCCCTAGACCATTGCCAAGGAGAGGGATGGAGTTGGTGGCAAGTGAATGGAGTGCCACACACTTGGCAGGAGATGGTGAGCATGACAACACTCTGTTAAATAGCCATAGCACCTGAAATCAGATGCAGAAGGCAAGAGTAAATCTCAGGAGAACTCTCAAGATAAGGGTAACTAACAATACTGTATTACCAGGTAGGTCACCTAAGTATGCATGTCAGAAAGTATCACTTGTCAATAATGCTGGCCAATGCCAAATCCTAAAATCCTACAGTCCAAATGGCCCAGTGAATGCTATCATTTTGGGAATTAAGAGTAATATAATGCTGCTATTTTTACTCAATGGGTTAGATGCTGAAATTGTTGGCTATGCTTTAGAATGCATTTGTCATCTATTTGATAAGCATTTGAGTGACACATTAGCTGCTATCTGAGATAACCCTTAGACTAGCTTAGAAGGTAGCAGAAGCAGAAATGTTAATCGCTGTGGTGACCTTAACTGCCACTGGTATTGCTGGCTTTATGGTTCAGGCTGTTTGCAGGTATGCTTGCAGCAGATGGCACAGCTCTACAGCTGGTGCTATGTTGATCTAGAGCTTGTGGAGGTATTTGTCTCCTTTCATTGCCAGATGGATGTGCCAGGGCCAGCAACTGTGATTGGTGGCATACTGGCAGGTGCAGGCAGACTGGCTCTGATGCTTGTTCATTTCCATGGCATGCCTTCTTTCATCTCATATCAATTGAACCATGAAAATTTTATATGAAACATGTTGAAAACAATCCCTATCATTAATTTTAACTTGGCATGGTGACCTGCACAGGATTCTGAAGCCTTTGGTCCAATGCAGTGAAAGTTTGAATGTGGCAGATATTTTTTATGCTGTTCTTGTTCGGCTGAACTCTTATATAAATTTCAATTGGATTAGCTGTAGTGGTGATTTATTTTTGACAATTTTTGGTTTGGACAATTTTTGTTTTGGCCTAAACATTGTTTCATGCTATGGAACAAAAAAAAAAATCAGAAAGTTAAAAAAGTCAAAATGAACTGCAAAAAGCATTGAAAAAATGGAAAAGAAAGTCAGCTCTTTTAAGAGCTTAGTGGGACTTGGAGCTTTCCTTTTTGTTTGCTCAGGAAGACAATCAGCACAATTAAATGCTAAGATCTTTTAGAAACGTATTAGCATATTAAATGAACTATTCCTTTGGGATCTGGTAGAAACAATCCTACTGAATTTCCCAGCCTTGCACACATAGGACAATTCCACTGACTAAAAAAATGTCTTCATGTGAATATAACCCTCCGAGCCATTTTGAATCTGATATCTCTCTCGCTCTTTGTTAAGACTTCGAATGACACCAGTTGCTTTAGGTGGAAGTCTATTCCAAAACAGTGTCATTTTTTTTCTAAACCAGAGTATTAGTTCTGACATCACAATACATTAAGAATTATCAGAGGATTCCAGGGAGGTTTAGAAACAGAGAGGATCAGGTGTCCAGATGCCGAATTTCAAATCGTGTACAATCCTTCCAAATTGTTTCCCTGGATGTGCCAGGGAATATTTTTACATTGAAGCAGTTGGGACTTGTTCTTCTGGCTGCAGCATGGAGCATTCGAAGAGGGGATTCGTGAGCCCTAGAGGTGAGACACAGATAAGAGTGAAGCCTCTTTGACCTAACTGAAGGTAGGCAGGCTCCTTGCAGTCCAACAGTGTAACAGTGTTCTGGAAGGTGTTTTAAAGGGCTTTTAAGTGCATTCCAGTTTTTACAAGTGTTTACCTAAGTGCTTTTAAGGGATTTCCAGTGTTCACAGCTGTTTACAAGTGTTTTGAAGTGCTTTCAATGTTTCCTTTATTCTTATTTTAATTCTAGCCTTCCCCTTTCCCACCATTGGCTCTGCATACAGCTCATCCAATTCTGCACACATTCCCCCTCCCTGGGTCCCTCTGCCTCTGCTCATCACCCTGCATTGTTGAGACATTCACCGCTATTGTCACTGGAAGAACCAGGCTGATATGCAGTACCCTGAAGCAGATATTCAGGATTGTCCAGAAAAGATTGCATGTTTGTTAATTCACCAAGAATGGAAAGACATTTTATTGCCACAAACAATAGGAAATCAAATTATGAATTAATTGCATGTGACAAAAGCAAAGTTTTGGCCATGCATCAAATAAAATAAAAATTCTGTGGCTTGGTGCTAGTGAATTACTTTCCTGTCTGCTCATTGCAGAATGAGAGATGGCTTCATTTAAATTCTGTCATCCAATTTTCCCACTTCTTCCTGGTGGGAAGCTGGGAATAAGTAGTGAAACATTGTGCAGTTTGAAGGCTACCTGCTAACTGTAGGTAAATGGTGGGATTGGCAGCTGTGCAGCTCTCAGAGGACCCCTTGACTGCTTTCCTTATGGGATGTGGAGGGACACTCCTCATTCTGGCACCACAAAGAAAGTAAAATTAAAATGTAAACTTACCTTTTTGAGCATTTTTTGGTCTCAGATTAGATCAACCATCTTGAATGGCTGGTCTGAAACAGACCCCTTCAAAATCCAGACCAGTGTCAAACAAGGCTGTGTGATAGCCCCTATACTATTTAGCTGAGAGTGGCTATTTACCTCATCAAAAATCAACTGCCCTTTGGTGTGAGTATTAAATACTGCCTAAATGGAAAACTCTTTAACTTCAGCCGCCTCACTGTGAAAGCTAAACTAACCACCATAAACATAAATGATCTAATGCCAATGACTCCGGTGTCGTCGCCCACTCTGCACGAGATTTGCAAGCCACTTTTGATCTCTTCAATTCTGCATACAAGAAACACAACCTGTCCTTGAATGTTGCCAAAACATAACTTATATATTCACCCACAACTGATCAGTCAAATATTCCGTCTTCCACATAGATTGAAGGAGACTCTGGGAAATGTTGAGCACTTCCAATACCCTGGCAACCACTTCTCTCAAAAGGTCACAAATGATGAGGAGATCCAGCAGCGGATCAGCTGTGCCAGTTCAGTCTCTCTACAAACTATGGCAGTGAGTCTTTGACCTCCGCAAGTCAACCAAAGTCCTAGGGCGGAATCATCTCAGATTTGCACTAAGTGTGGCAGCGGGCAGGAATAAAGATGTTTTACCCGCTGGCTGCAATGGCAGCTTTTTGCACTGTAGCATCCCATTCCCACCTCATTAATTATGCAGCTGCAGGAAACATGCTGTCTCGTAGTTGGGTGGCCTCCAATTTGCCCGCCACACCGTTATCTCACCGCTTCCTCATGCAGGGTGCCATATTTAAACTGCAGCTGTGTGCACACTTCTCAATCCTTGCAGCCCAGCAAGGCACTGGTGAAGATATTGCCCCAAAAACCAAGAAGAGTTTCATTCTGTGTCTCATTCAGTGACACACCCCCTTGGATGCCTTCTGGACACCATGGAGGTCTGCTGTGATGTCCTCTGCCACCACGCAGGCCACAGGAGGCCCATCAGTTTCACCACTCCAGCTTGGGAGGCAGTGGCAATGCTGCATAGAAGAGGTTCACCATCCAATGCACAAAGAGGATGAATGATCTCATCTGTGCTGCCAGGGTAAGGCAACATCTCATCACTCTAAACTCACACGCACACAGGCCATCACATATTCACTCCATCTTGCTCACTGCGAGCTCAAGGAACATCACTACTTTCTCACACACAAACCCTCATATAACCATGTGGGTTCATCTCTTCTGAAGTCTGCCTCCTCAGCCCTCACCATCTTGAGGCCACTTGCACAGATCAACATGTGCCCCCACACACACCCTGAGATATCCCCTTCCCCAGTAGAGCCCTCGTCCTGCAGTTTCTTCCCTTGTCTGAGGCCACTTCTCCCCCTTCCCCAAGCAAGCCCTTGCCATGCAGCCTCTTCCCTTGCCTGAGGCCACTTCTTCCCCTTCCTCAAGCAAATGCTAGCCCTTCAGCCATTGAAAAGCTACCACTGCTTTATGGCTGGTCTGGAAGGTAGAGACCTGTCCGTGATCCCTCTTAAACGTGATGTGGTGCTGCCTGTTGACCATGAGCATTGCCCAAAGAAAGGTAGGCAAGCAAACCTCAAAGTCCCGAGTGAAGTACAGCTCGCCAGGTGCACATCACTTATGTACAGTTGTGAAACAAGTCGGCGTGCAATCATGTTGACCTGCCCAGGTGGTCCAATGTGGGGGTATGATTCCAGTGAACAGGGCTTATAATGATATGCAGATGTTTTAAAATGACATTTTCGACATCTGGCAATGAGAAATGCGGCCCTCCATTGATGGGCGGAGTAGATGATCGCTAGCTGGCTACATGACGTCGTAAAACCAATTTTTGACCCAGCCATTCTTTTGGCTGCTCACACCCACCATGACACCAACGCCAATGGGGACGGAAAATTCCAGCCTTAGTGCACACAGCAGTTGTTTTCACCACAATCATGCTGCAGTGAGACCTGGACTGTGTATCAGCACTAGAGAAATTCCTTCAGTAATGCCTCCACCACATTCTCTGGAGTCAATGGGAAGAGTGTCAAACAAATTCTAATGTCCTTCTTGAAGCCAACTCCACAAACAGTCAGGCAAAACTCCTGCAAAATCAACTCCGATGGTCTGAACACTGTCTGGATATCCGAAAATTATGTTCCCTTGCCAGGCCTTGGTTTCTCAACTCTCAAGTATCCAGTGTTTCAGGTGAGGACAAAGAAAACACTTCAAAGACAATCTGAAACTCTCCTTGAAGTGCGGCAGCATTGACATGAATGGCTGGGAGGAGCTTGCAGCCAATTGTTCAAAATGATGACGACTTGTCCATGAAGCTGCAACATGCATTGAGTCCAAACCCCTTAATGATGAGGCGGAATGGCTGCAGCAAAGGAAAGAAAAGGGGGCAAATCCTACACTCAGGATCCCACTCTCCTGTGAGATGTCCTGCCCCCCGTGCCCAAAGATACACGGGTCGAGAATTGGCCTGTTCAGTCACATGATGATCCATATCAGAAAATTGCGAACCTGAGTAGATGTCATCCCCGAATTGAGGGACATCTGACAATGATGGTGAGTAAAAATGTTGGCTTTGGGTGGGTATCCTTTCCGCCTCTACAGGAGAGCAGGTGAGAATTGGAATGTGTTAGCTCCCAATGGTTACAGTGATAACTTGGGAAAATTTCACTGTCCACCCATCTGGCTTTTGCAAGGTGGCCAGTGCTAAAATTGACCTAAAAACAAAAAAACTGCGGATGCTGGAAATCCAAAACAAAAACAGAATTACCTGGAAAAACTCAGCAGGTCTGGCAGCATCGGCGGAGAAGAAAAGAGTTGACGTTTCGAGTCCTCATGACCCTTTGACAGAACTTGAGTTCGAGTCCAGGAAAGAGCTGAAATATAAGCTGGTTTAAGGTGTGTGTGTGGGGGGCGGAGAGATAGAGAGACAGAGAGGTGGAGGGGGTTGGTGTGGTTGTAGCGACAAACAAGCAGTGATAGAAGCAGATCATCAAAAGATGTCAACAACAATAGTACAATAGAACACATAGGTGTTAAAGTTAAAGTTGGTGATATTATCTAAACGAATGTGCTAATTAAGAATGGATGGTAGGGCACTCAAGGTATAGCTCTAGTGGGTTTTTTTTTATATAATGGAAATAGGTGGGAAAAGGAAAATCTTTATAATTTATTGGGAAAAAAAAAGGGGGGGAAACAGAAAGGGGGTGGGGATGGGGGAGGGGACTCACGACCTAAAGTTGTTGAATTCAATATTCAGTCCGGAAGGCTGTAAAGTCCCTAGTCGGAAGATGAGGTGTTGTTCCTCCAGTTTGCGTTGGGCTTCACTGGAACAATGCAGCAAGCCAAGGACAGACATGTGGGCAAGAGAGCAGGGTGGAGTGTTAAAATGGCAAGCGACAGGGAGGTTTGGGTCATTCTTGCGGACAGACCGCAGGTGTTCTGCAAAGCGGTCGCCCAGTTTACGTTTGGTCTCTCCGATGTAGAGGAGACCACATTGGGAGCAACGAATGCAGTAGACTAAGTTGGGGGAAATGCAAGTGAAATGCTGCTTCACTTGAAAGGAGTGTTTGGGTCCTTGGACGGTGAGGAGAGAGGAAGTGAAGGGGCAGGTGTTGCATCTTTTGCGTGGGCAAGGGGTTGTGCCATAGGAGGGGGTTGAGGAGTAGGGGGTGATGGAGGAGTGGACCAGGGTGTCCCGGAGGGAGCGATCCCTACGGAATGCCGATAAGGGGGGTGAAGGGAAGATGTGTTTGGTAGTGGCATCATGCTGGAGTTGGCGGAAATGGCGGAGGATGATCCTTTGAATGCGGAGGCTGGTGGGGTGATAAGTGAGGACAAGGGGGACCCTATCATGTTTCTGGGAGGGAGGAGAAGGAGTGAGGGCGGATGCGCGGGAGATGGGCCGGACACGGTTGAGGGCCCTGTCAACGACCGTGGGTGGAAAACCTCGGTTAAGGAAGAAGGAGGACATGTCAGAGGAACTGTTTTTGAATGTAGCATCATCGGAACAGATGCGACGGAGGCGAAGGAACTGAGAGAATGGGATGGAGTCCTTACAGGAAGTGGGGTGTGAGGAGCTGTAGTCGAGATAGCTGTGGGTGTCGGTGGGTTTGTAATGGATATTGGTGGACAGTCTATCACCAGAGATTGAGACAGAGAGGTCAAGGAAGGGAAGGGAAGTGTCAGAGATGGACCACGTGAAAATGATGGAGGGGTGGAGATTGGAAGCAAAATTAATAAATTTTTCCAAGGCCTGACAAGAGCATGAAGCAGCACCGAAATAATCATCGATGTACCGGAGAAAGAGTTGTGGAAGAGGGCCGGAGTAGGACTGCAACAAGGAATGTTCCACATACCCCATAAAGAGACAGGCATAGCTGGGGCCCATGCGGGTACCCATAGCCACACCTTTTATTTGGAGGAAGTGAGAGGAGTTGAAGGAGAAATTGTTCAGCGTGAGAACAAGTTCAGCCAGACGGAGGAGAGTAGTGGTGGATGGGGATTGTTCGGGCCTCTGTTCGAGGAAGAAGCTAAGGGCCCTCAGACCATCCTGGTGGGGGATGGAGGTGTAGAGGGATTGGACGTCCATGGTGAAGAGGAAGCGGTAGGGGCCAGGGAACTGGAAATTGTTGATGTGACGTAAGGTGTCAGAGGAATCACGGATGTAGGTGGGAAGGGACTGGACAAGGGGAGAGAGAAGGGAGTCAAGATAACGAGAAATGAGTTCTGTGGGGCAGGAGCAAGCTGAGACGATCGGTCTACCGGGGCAGTTCTGTTTGTGGATTTTGGGTAGGAGATAGAAGCGGGCCGTCCGAGGTTGGGCAACTATCAGGTTGGAAGCTGTGGGAGGGAGATCCCCAGAGGAGATGAGGTCAGTGACAGTCCTGGAAACAATGGCTTGATGTTCAGTGGTGGGGTCATGGTCCAGGGAGAGGTAGGAGGAAGTGTCTGCGAGTTGACGCTCAGCCTCCGCGTGGTAGAGGTCAGTGCGCCAGACAACAACAGCACCACCCTTGTCAGCGGGTTTGATGACAATGTCAGGGTTGGACCTGAGAGAATGGAGTGCAGTAAGTTCAGAGAGAGACAGGTTAGAATGGGTGAGAGGAGCAGAGAAATTGAGACGACTAATGTCGCGCCGACAGTTCTCAATGAAAAGATCGAGAGAAGGTAAGAATCCAGAGGGAGGGGTCCAGGTGGAGGGAGAATATTGAAGATGGGTAAAAGGATCCGTTGAACTGGGAGAGGACTCCTGCCCAAAGAAGTGAGCCCGGAGACGAAGACGGCGGAAGAAGAGTTCAGTATCATGCCGAGCCCGAAATTCATTGAGGTGAGGGCGTAAGGGTATGAAACTAAGTCCTTTGCTGAGCACTGAACGTTCAGCATCGGAGAGGGGAAGGTCAGGGGGTATAGTGAATACACGGCTGGGGTTGGGATTGGAAGATGGGGTGGGGATGGAGGGACAGGCAGGGGTGGAGGGTCCTAGATGGGTGTTGGTGTCGATGAGTTGTTGGAGCTTGCGTTCCTTAGCACTTGAGAGAAAGAGAAAAAGTTTCTTGTTGAGGCGTCGGATGAGCCGAAGGATAAAATGAAACTGGGGGCACGCGCAGCTTCTCTGTGTTTAATTGACTGCCACTGCTCTTCAAGAAATGCCTACCTCCTTGAAGAAGTTCTGTTCCTCTCTGCGACAAGATTTCCGGATTTCTCTGTTGCCTTGTTCACCTTCATTGCTTTCCATTTCTCTCCTAGTGTTTGACAAGGTGTTTACTAAAACCCGCTTTCACAGCCATATCTCCTTTCTCAGTGACTGTCTCCGTCTCCGACTTACCCCACATGGATTTCAACTGAAATTCCACCCCTCATGTTTCGAACCCACCCAGGATTACAGGTATCTCCGGGACATAAAACGTTTCTCGGACTGCTGTTCCCGTCACATTCTGAAATCCACTCTCAGTGCCATGCGCCGCCATATGAACACACTCGACCTCTCCCTCCAGCAGCACCGCCGTACCCTTTTTCAAAGCTGCGCGTGCCCCCAGTTTCATTTTATCCTTCGGCTCATCCGACGCCTCAACAAGAAACTTTTTCTCTTTCTCTCAAGTGCTAAGGAACGCAAGCTCCAACAACTCATCGACACCAACACCCATCTAGGACCCTCCACCCCTGCCTGTCCCTCCATCCCCACCCCATCTTCCAATCCCAACCCCAGCCGTGTATTCACTATACCCCCTGACCTTCCCCTCTCCGATGCTGAACGTTCAGTGCTCAGCAAAGGACTTAGTTTCATACCCTTACGCCCTCACCTCAATGAATTTCGGGCTCGGCATGATACTGAACTCTTCTTCCGCCGTCTTCGTCTCCGGGCTCACTTCTTTGGGCAGGAGTCCTCTCCCAGTTCAACGGATCCTTTTACCCATCTTCAATATTCTCCCTCCACCTGGACCCCTCCCTCTGGATTCTTACCTTCTCTCGATCTTTTCATTGAGAACTGTCGGCGCGACATTAGTCGTCTCAATTTCTCTGCTCCTCTCACCCATTCTAACCTGTCTCTCTCTGAACTTACTGCACTCCATTCTCTCAGGTCCAACCCTGACATTGTCATCAAACCCGCTGACAAGGGTGGTGCTGTTGTTGTCTGGCGCACTGACCTCTACCACGCGGAGGCTGAGCGTCAACTCGCAGACACTTCCTCCTACCTCTCCCTGGACCATGACCCCACCACTGAACATCAAGCCATTGTTTCCAGGACTGTCACTGACCTCATCTCCTCTGGGGATCTCCCTCCCACAGCTTCCAACCTGATAGTTGCCCAACCTCGGACGGCCCGCTTCTATCTCCTACCCAAAATCCACAAACAGAACTGCCCCGGTAGACCGATCGTCTCAGCTTGCTCCTGCCCCACAGAACTCATTTCTCGTTATCTTGACTCCCTTCTCTCTCCCCTTGTCCAGTCCCTTCCCACCTACATCCGTGATTCCTCTGACACCTTACGTCACATCAACAATTTCCAGTTCCCTGGCCCCTACCGCTTCCTCTTCACCATGGACGTCCAATCCCTCTACACCTCCATCCCCCACCAGGATGGTCTGAGGGCCCTTAGCTTCTTCCTCGAACAGAGGCCCGAACAATCCCCATCCACCACTACTCTCCTCCGTCTGGCTGAACTTGTTCTCACGCTGAACAATTTCTCCTTCAACTCCTCTCACTTCCTCCAAATAAAAGGTGTGGCTATGGGTACCCGCATGGGCCCCAGCTATGCCTGTCTCTTTATGGGGTATGTGGAACATTCCTTGTTGCAGTCCTACTCCGGCCCTCTTCCACAACTCTTTCTCCGGTACATCGATGATTATTTCGGTGCTGCTTCATGCTCTTGTCAGGCCTTGGAAAAATTTATTAATTTTGCTTCCAATCTCCACCCCTCCATCATTTTCACGTGGTCCATCTCTGACACTTCCCTTCCCTTCCTTGACCTCTCTGTCTCAATCTCTGGTGATAGACTGTCCACCAATATCCATTACAAACCCACCGACACCCACAGCTATCTCGACTACAGCTCCTCACACCCCACTTCCTGTAAGGACTCCATCCCATTCTCTCAGTTCCTTCGCCTCCGTCGCATCTGTTCCGATGATGCTACATTCAAAAACAGTTCCTCTGACATGTCCTCCTTCTTCCTTAACCGAGGTTTTCCACCCACGGTCGTTGACAGGGCCCTCAACCGTGTCCGGCCCATCTCCCGCGCATCCGCCCTCACTCCTTCTCCTCCCTCCCAGAAACATGATAGGGTCCCCCTTGTCCTCACTTATCACCCCACCAGCCTCCGCATTCAAAGGATCATCCTCCGCCATTTCCGCCAACTCCAGCATGATGCCACTACCAAACACATCTTCCCTTCACCCCCCTTATCGGCATTCCGTAGGGATCGCTCCCTCCGGGACACCCTGGTCCACTCCTCCATCACCCCCTACTCCTCAACCCCCTCCTATGGCACAACCCCTTGCCCACGCAAAAGATGCAACACCTGCCCCTTCACTTCCTCTCTCCTCACCGTCCAAGGACCCAAACACTCCTTTCAAGTGAAGCAGCATTTCACTTGCATTTCCCCCAACTTAGTCTACTGCATTCGTTGCTCCCAATGTGGTCTCCTCTACATCGGAGAGACCAAACGTAAACTGGGCGACCGCTTTGCAGAACACCTGCGGTCTGTCCGCAAGAATGACCCAAACCTCCCTGTCGCTTGCCATTTTAACACTCCACCCTGCTCTCTTGCCCACATGTCTGTCCTTGGCTTGCTGCATTGTTCCAGTGAAGCCCAACGCAAACTGGAGGAACAACACCTCATCTTCCGACTAGGGACTTTACAGCCTTCCGGACTGAATATTGAATTCAACAACTTTAGGTCGTGAGTCCCCTCCCCCATCCCCACCCCCTTTCTGTTTCCCCCCCTTTTTTTTTTCCCAATAAATTATAAAGATTTTCCTTTTCCCACCTATTTCCATTATATAAAAAAAAACCCACTAGAGCTATACCTTGAGTGCCCTACCATCCATTCTTAATTAGCACATTCGTTTAGATAATATCACCAACTTTAACTTTAACACCTATGTGTTCTATTGTACTATTGTTGTTGACATCTTTTGATGATCTGCTTCTATCACTGCTTGTTTGTCGCTACAACCACACCAACCCCCTCCACCTCTCTGTCTCTCTATCTCTCCGCCCCCCACACACACACCTTAAACCAGCTTATATTTCAGCTCTTTCCTGGACTCGAACTCAAGTTCTGTCGAAGGGTCATGAGGACTCGAAACGTCAACTCTTTTCTTCTCCGCCGATGCTGCCAGACCTGCTGAGTTTTTCCAGGTAATTCTGTTTTTGTTCTAAAATTGACCTGTCTATTTTATACAATGCATGCAGCCATGTAACTGGAATTGAGATGGAAGCTGACTTCATCTGGACCAAATTGAAAATAGATGCTGAGCTCAGGGGTCTACATGATGCAAACAAATTGCTTGATCTACAGGTGAGTCAGGCTGCAAAAGCCATGCTTCTAGGTGATAATCAAACTACTGTTTCTCTGAGAAACAATGGATACTGATATACAGAGCTTTGTTCATGATCTTCAGACTTTAAATGCTTTCAGCTGCTGGCAAGTTGTTACATATGCAGGCATCCTGGTAAATATATTGTATTGTAAATTGCTGAATTACTAAAAGTAGCTTTGTTCTAAGAAGGGACCATTTCAAAGATTGTTTAAAAGACTCCTGAGGTATGCAGGAACTGCAAAAAATTTAATTTCAATGAAAATGAATTATAAGAAGGCTTGTCTCCACATCAAAGAAAGAACAGCTAATAGAATTGTCGACTGCCAGATGGTTTTCAGTCACTGATTTGCTTTGCTTGTGCTATGTTAGGTGGTTAAATGAGCCATCTTCAATGCAATGTCCCTCATAGAATCATAGAATAGCCACAACTCTGAACCATGACAACTCTCTGCAAGAACAACTCAGCTAGTGTTATTCCCCTGCTTTTTCTCCATAGTCCTGAAATTTTTTCTCTCCTCAGATCATTACCAACTCTTTTTTGAAGGCCTCGATTGAATCTGACCCCACCATGCTCCCAGACAGTGCATTCCCAATATTAATCACTCACTTCGTACAAAATGTTTTTCCTTATCATTGCTTCTTTTGCTAATCACCTTAAATCGATGGCTTCTGGTTCTTGATCTTTCTACCAGTAGGAACAGTTTCTCCCTATCTACTCTGTCCTGAGCCCTCAAGATTTTGAATATCTCTATCAAATCTCCTCAATCCTCTTTTCTTCCAGGAGAACAACACAGATTTTCCAATCTATCCACATATTTGAAGTTAATCATCCCTGGAACTATTCTCATGAATCTTTCTCTGATGCCTTCACATCCTTTCAGTGTCATGCCCAGACTGGGTGCAATACTCCAGTTGAGGCTGAACAAAAGTTTTATACAGGTTTGTCAAAACATCCTTGCTTTGGACTCCCATATTTCTATTTATAAAGCTTTGCATCTTCTGCCCCCATTTATAAAGACTCCCTAAAAAATAACAGAAAAGGACTAAATCAATTTCAGGCTTAATTATTAGGTAATTTAAATTTTGCTGTAATGTTTTCTTGCATTTATTTCCATTTGTGTATCATGTTGCTTAGAAATAAAGTTTGCCCATTGTTTTAATCTTATGCATGATTTTGTAGTATTTACTGCTGCTTGGAAAACATGTGGAGATGTTACAGGTATCCTACATGGTCTCCAGTGTGATGCACCACAGCTAAGTTGTAATTATTAATCAAGGTGACATGATTCAATTTATGATATGCAGTTTATAAGAAACTCGGTCTATTTTGGAACCTACCTCTCTTCCATAAGTAAAGTTAATAGTACTGGAAGAAAGCTGCAACTCTAATTCCTATTTCAACAAGTTACAAAAAACTGAAATCTGCGAATATTATAACTGCACCTAGAATAACAAAACAAATTAATAAAATCAGCACTTTAATGATATCACAATTTGTTATTGCATTGAATCCTGATTTTTTTTTGTTTGAACAATGTATGTTTCCAGTTCTCACACTCCCCCACTGTTCTACACCATTGCCATATTTAAAAAGATTATTTTTCTATTTGCATTACTTTTGTAGAAGAATTGGGGCACAATGGTTATCAAAGAAGCAAAGGCACTGGATCATCTTTCATTAAAGTTTTGTTGATATTTTTGGCTGTTCAAATTGTAAGCTCTTCAAAATTCCTCAAGGCTCATTTATATTACTGTCTTGTTCAAGTACAAGAAGGTTTCTTGTGTGCAAGACTCTCCTGTACTGGAACTTCCTGTACCATTTTTGACCCAAGAAAAGCGCAGTCTAACATCTCCCACTAGTATGTCAGACAAGTGTAAACGAGGAACTGATGAGCTGAATAGGGAACCAAATTTACTTGACGACTGTAGGGTTTGCGAAACTTTATAAATCATTTTATCCACATTATTTAATCACTGCCTCATGTTACTTTACTGTAGTGATTTCTACTCTTCTCAGAATTCTTTCTAAGACAACCGACATGACCAATGTTGATGTCTCAATTAGTTAAAGGGAGGCCCAGGGGTGTGAAATTCCTGTTATATAATTCTTGTTGGAAAATTTGGGAGGTTTTAATGAAGGTAATTTTGCATCTTCTGTCTGCTGCTCTGGCATGGTGCCCAGTGGACAGAACTGCCACATAAGTAGGCATAATGTTACCAATCTTGTCTTACACATACTTGTGTAGAATTCTCAATTAATTGTGGAGAATTTTAGTCCTTTTATTTCTGTATCACTTGAATCAAACCATGGGCCAGCATTCTGTCCAATGCTTCTGAGAGTTTTGGCAACAGCTGCTGTCTGATCAGATGTTGGAACAAATCCTTGTCTATATGCCATAGGCACAGATGGAAAGGTTTCACAAAATGTCAAACCTGGTGACCGAGTACAAAACAGACAGATTATTGTCTCAGCAATTTACTCCAGTGAGATATTAGGTAAATATTTTGGTCTTGAGTGCTAGTAATGAGTCCACCTGGCTTATGGGACAGGGTGGTTAGAAGCAAACTGTTTCTGGTAGCCAAGGGTTGAGAACAATGGGCTATAAATGTAAGATTTATAACCGAGAGGAGGAGAGACTTTTTCACACAAACGTGTGAGGCTGTCGAATTTACATCCATGGTTGGTGGTTGAGACAGATATTACATCAATGTTCAAGGTTAGAATGAATAGGTGGAAGAAGGAAAACAAAGCAGAGACGTAGTGAGGACTCGAAAGGTCAACTCTTTTCTTCCCTGCCGATGCTGCCAGACCTGCTGAGTTTTTCCAGGTAATTCTGTTTTTGTTTTGCAGAGACGTAGTGATTGTAAGTAAATATTTCCTACTGTTTTAGGGGTCACATAATTGCACTGACAAATCAGCCCTAACTGCGAGTAATCTTAGTTGCAGACATTTCTAGTTGTGGACCTGGCTGATGTGGCCAGGCTCCTGCAACGACTCATTTGGCTGCCAGAGAAGTAATGACCTCATACGGGTACGCTTCAGATTACCTGATGCATGAAGCCTTAAGGCACTCCAACCTTCTGGAGGCACCCCTCCCCCACCAACACCACCTCCCAATAAAAATCATCCCCACACTCTCATATCCTTCCATCAGATTCACATTTTCTGCTCATCTCGCACTCTGTTCATACTATTCTCCTGAAGGCTCATGTCCATTTGTAATTCTGGAGGCAACAAAGGATATGGCTGGACAATGGAGAGTTTCATTGGAACTTAGATAGCCATAATAACAGTGACGTTGAATCCCCTTGTTCAACCAAGAAGTTTTCCTCTAGTGCTTTCTGTTGCTCCTATGTGGTGCAACCCCTATGGCTTCAACAGAGCTGGAGGCAGGCTGCTCGTTCTCTTGCTCTGACGGATGAGAGCAGGTGGCCACCGGATTTTGGAGCCTTTGAGGGCCCCAGCAAGATTGTCCCACCTATGCTTATGTAGGGGTCGTCTTGGTCATCAAGGCAGCAGGCAGCAAGTGCAGCTCTCTCTGAGTGCCTGAGGGGGAACTGATGGAAAGTGTGAGTGCCTTGAGAGGAATCCCTGTAAGAGCTGGAGAACATTTTGCTGTACTTCAGTGAGGCATTGCAAGGTGAGGTTTTCCTCCATCCTATTCAAGTGTGAGACTGAGTGTGCAGGCCATTGGCCAATTGCCTGCCAAGTCGGTGTTACGTTTTGGAGTTCCCAGATGTGCAAAATAATCAGATATTTTAGGTACAAATACTGGAGCTTTCATTGGCTGTATTTCTTGCAGCTTTCCATGTGGGTGGTGGATCATGAAGTATCATCATAAACAGTCCCAGGATGTGTTTAACAGAGACCACTAGAAACAAGGCCTCCAAGAACTTCCAAACATTTATCAACTATTTACAACTACATATAGGGACAGCTAAGCATGAGTCTTCTTCCAGAACCATCTTTTTCTTAGTTCCTGTGACATTTGATCTGACACCTTGGATGATGTACGTTAGCTATTAGCTAATTACAGAAAGGTACATCGTTGCTTTGTTACACTGACTGTCGTGTAGAAGTGACTGATGTGACACCGTGTATATACATGTATACTTACAAGGAACATATAAGTTCCTTGTATGTTTAGGAACTTACAATATAGTTCCTAAAGAATTTTAGAATAATATAACACTATAACATCTCTCTTTCTTTAAATGCCTCTTTATCGCAACATAATCTTTCAAACATTAACTTTAGTTTTCTCCAAAAAAAAATTACAATTGTCTTCATAACTAAATTTGAAATTCTGAACATAATTCTTTTATAGCTTGTTTTATTTTCTCTTAAAAAGTATTCATAATATCACTCAGGTGGTGAAATGTTGCGCCTTCATCTTGTGGATTTGATATTCATTGCTCTCAGTGATGAATTGAAATATCTGGTCTTAGCTGATGTTAGAGCTATGTATGTGAATGTTACTGGTTTTCCCTCATGTACCAGGGCTGCTCCCACTCCTTTTGTAGCAGCATCTACTTGCAGAGTGATAGGTTTCTCTCTGTTATCTCCTTTTCTCCTTGCATACTACATCATTGAGTTTGTTGGAATTTCTCTCATGCGACTCTGACCACTGGTATTCAACATCTTCTTTCTTCAGCTCTCGTAGGTTTGTTGTGCACTCTGACACGTGAGGTATGAAAGAACACACGTACTGGATCAAGCCAAGGAAACTCCTCACCTCTTTCTTGTCTCTTGGAACTTCCATCTCAGAGATAGCTGTGACTTATTCAGGGCTAGACTTGATACTCTCAGGTGTGTACACCATTCAGAAGAACTGACATTCTGTTACCTTCACAATGCATTTGTCTGCATTTAGCTTGATCCCTGCTTTCCTGGTTCTTTACTTGGATTCATGTAAATGGTAGCCATGGTGTTTTTCATCTACATCATAAACTTGGATATCACCAGCTTGTCTGACTCCACCTTTACATCCTCGGTATTTCACGTCTACTTTCTGCTGGAACACATCCTGGCTCACTTTTAAGGCGAAATGATAGATATTGGAATTTGTATGATCCAAAGAGCATGTTGAATGTTGGCAACAGTGAAGATTCCTTGTAAAGCTTCACATTTCTGTAGCTAATTCTAGCATCAAACTTGCTGAAAACTTTTACCCCTGCTTTTGCTGGCATGATTTCTTCCAGTGTTGGAATAGGGTAGTGATTCCTTCTTATTGCTTGTATTACAACCATGTGAGAAGGGGTGAACTGGCTCCCCTCTATTCAACCTCCTCGACTGGTTACAACAAAGGTTTATGTTTCTTTTTTTCACGAGGATATACCTTTTCCAAATCAGAATGTTTTTAACAATTTAAGCTATGAGCAATGAGAAGCCAATCAAACAAGGTTTTCTTGAGTCAAAGAAAGAGCAAATTTATTAAACACTAAAGCTGAGAAAAATAATAAAATTTAATGTTTGATGAATTGGCATATGTGGTCTCAGCTGATGTTAGAGCTATGTATGTGAATGTTACTGGTTTTCCCTCATGTACCAGGGCTGCTCCCACTCCTTTTGTAGCAGCATCTACTTGCAGAGTGATAGGTTTCTCTCTGTTATCTCCTTTTCTCCTTGCATACTACATCTTTGAGTTTGTTGGAATTTCTCTCATGCGACTCTGACCACTGGTGTTCAACATCTTCTTTCTTCAGCTCTCAAATGTCAAACATTTGGCCCTCATGCAATCATTCAAGCGCACACATACACACACCCACACAAACACACATGCACATCATGCACACACACACACATATCAGAAAAAAGGGGAGTTATAGTCCAAAAAAAAAGTTGAAACAATATACAGTCAAGTGTCTTTTGATTGTCCTTGAGGCATAGATTTTAAGAGCTATGGCTGATTTAGGTTAGCTAGTTTCTTGGATGCAGCCAGATGTAGGTGTTGCAATTATTATGAGATCTCTTCTTTAGACAGTTATGAGTTTTGATGGGTGTCTGGATCATAGGAAATGTCTCTCTCTTCACACTTCACTGAGGGTAATTTGTTGGTTTCTCACCTTCACTTTGGAAAGTGGCCTTGCATTTTTAAGCAGTTTGTTGTGTCTCAGTTCAAATTGCTAAATTTCTGGTCAGTTGAAAGTTGAAAAATCATATCTTCAAAAATAAAGGGGCATAGCCTCGTGACACTTGATTAAGATCTTTTGCGATTCAGGCAAACCTTAGCTGTCCATTTGGCTTCTCTCTCATCATGATGGAATTTACTCAATCTGTAGGATTTGTGACTCTGGCAATCACCTTCCTTTCTCACATCTCTTGGAGCTCTCTTTTCTCTTATTTTTTCTTGCGGTCAGCAGCACACCTGTTCCAGGCACATCTTTTGTTTTTTTGTATTTTTTCTTGCCCTACCACCATTTTGTTTGTCTCTGGAACATTAACTCTTCTATCATCCAATCTTTTCTGTCTTCCACCCTATCACGGACCTTCCTTTTGTCATTGTCCCACCTACCCCTTGCCCAAAACCTATTTCAAGCTCTTCTCAGTTTTAATGAAAGGTCACAGGCCTGAAACATTAACTCTGTTTCTCTCCACACGTGCTGCCATTATCTGCTGAGTATTTTCAGAATTTTCTGTTTTTATTTCAGGTTTCCAGTATCTTCTGTATTCAGCTTTTCCATTTAGCTTTATTGGCACTTTATCTGGGGCATGAGTCATTGGTTTCTTTACTGGATCAATAATGATGCCATACTCAAAATCTTCAAAGCATCCAACTGTCTCATCAAAATACTCTGAGCCAGGATTTCCCAGTTGGCGAGGGGAGGTGGGGCCCGCTCACCGACACATAAAATGACGCAGGATGATGTTGGGTGGAACTCCCGACGTCACCCCGCCTCATTTCAATTTTTAGGTCAGCAGGGGCTCAGCCGGATCAGCTGTGTGCCCACCAACCTGTCAATGGCCAACTGAGGCCATTGACAAACTCATTAATGTAATTAGCGGACCTACTGGTCCAACCTTAAAAAATTAATAAAAGTGTAAGTAAAAGTGATGGACATGTCCCAACTCATGTGACAAATGAGGGGACATGTCAGGGATTTTTTTTTTCTGTTTTTAATATTTTCTATTGTGGAACCGATCTCCATGAGGCAGCACTTAGTCTCAGGGAGATGAGTGTGCTCTTTCACATGCATGCACGAAAGAGCGCACTCTCGGCTCAGGGAATCCCACCCCCCAACTGCACAGGGAGCACACAGTGCTTCCTTGCAGATGTCACGCTGGGTGGGCCTTAATTGGCCAGCCCACATAAAAAGGCGGCGCGCCCACGTAAAACACCTACATGCGCCCACTCCTGAACACCGCCACCCCCCCCTCCCCCCCGACAGGGGGAAAACTCTGCCCCTGGTTACATTTGGACTAGATCTTTCTTGCTTTTGATGGGTGGGTGCATTTTGATGAGTGTGCTACCTTCAACCCTTAGTGATGTCTCCTTCATCTCATGGTTTACTGAGACCAGCTGCAGCTCTTCACAACTGTTCAACCCCAGGAAAGCAGGACCATCTGTTTCAGTGCTTTAGAACATGCAGTTAACATCTTTTCTTTTGTATGTCTGTCTGGTTTGGATCATTCCTAGTTGTCTTTTTTTGGGTACCCATTTTCATTCAAATTTTCAGTAACAGTCTTTTGCTATAGTCTGAGTGGGATGATGTTACTCCGTGCTTTGATTTCAGGCTTTAGCTTTATATTTATGGCTGTGGGTTTGATTCTCACCTTCTTGATCTGAATGGTTGTGGAAAGGAAAACAGTCCCAATCTATCTGTATAACTGAAGTTCCCCATCCCTGAAACCATTCTTGTGAATCTTTTCTACCGTGTCTAATGCCTTCATGTCTTTCACAAAGTGTGACACCCAGAACTGAACACAATGCTCCAAACCATTGGGGCCAAACCAGTGTTTTATACAAGTTCAACACAAGCTCCTTGCTTTTCTACTTTATGTCCTATTAATAAAGCATAAGATGCTGTAATGCTTTATTAACCATCCCATCAACATGTCCTGCCACCTTCAATTACTTATGCACATGTACACCCTGGTGCATCTGCTCCTACACCCACTTTAGAATTTATTTTATATTGTCTCTCCACATTCTCCCTACTAAAACTATTCACTTCACACACTTTGCATTATATTTCATCTGTCACTTGCCCATCCACAAATTTGTCTATGTCCTTTTGAAGCATTACACTATCCTCCTCACTGTTCACCAGACTTCCAGGCATTAAATTCGTTTAAAATGTTTGAATTTTACTCACAGTACCTAGTGCCAAATTGTTATGTCTTATGTTTCCTCGAATCTCAAAATAATCTCACATCTTACACACAAATACTGGAATTTTCCAGTATTTCTTGCAGTTCTCCATGTGGGCAAGGTTGCTTTGGTACACTGTCTGTAGTGCATTAATGAGTGATGTGGCACTCTGGATAGACATGTATACCTCTGCAATACATTATAGGGCAGAATTTTACAGACACTGCAGCTAGTGGAATTTTTCTGGTCCTGCCGAAGTCAATGGGCTTTTGAACGACTCGCCTCATTTTATAGCCCGGCCCCTGCCACAACAGGCTGTAAAATTCCACCCACGGTTCCCAAATCATTTTGGAATAATATAACGATTAGACAGCCAGATTCACAATTTTCCAAACATAGCATTGCAGCTGTTGGTAAAGAAGATGGACAGGAGGAGGGGGTAATGAGTCAGGATACTCAGCAGCAACGGGGAGAGATGGCAACCTGGATCAATGCCTGGCGCATCACACTATATATAGTCCTGGCTGCAATGCTGCCAGGAGCTTAATAACTTGACTTGGATTGCTAAGGTAAGACTCCAGACTGAGATCCCACATTCTCTGCTGAACTCTACACTACCTCCAGCCCAGCATTCATAACCCTTTCCTTCCCCAATTACCAGCAATATCCTCCAATCCCTGTAACATTTAATTCCACCTCCTTCTGTTCTTAATGCCACACTCTGCACTTGCTACTTTCCTCAATAGGGGTGCAGTGAATGACACAAGGCTAGAGGTTGCATCTTGTGATAATCTTGGTCATTTTAACTTAGGAACATAAAGGCAGGAGTAGGCCATTTGCCCTTTGAGCCTGCTCCACCATTCAATAAGATCATGGCTGATCCGGTTGAGGTCTCAGCTTCACTTTGCTGTCTGCCCCCCATAACTCTTGACTCTCTTGCCGAACAAAAATCTGTCTAACTCTGCCTTGAATAATTTCAAAGACCCAGTCTCCAATACTTTCTGGGGAAAAGAACGGCACACACCAAAGACTCCTTGGAAAAAAAAAATGCCTCCTCATCTTTGTCTTAAAAGGGAGTCATCTTAGTTTTAAACTATGTACTCTAGTCTTAGTCTCCCCGACAAGGGGAAACATCCTCTGAGTATTCACCCTATCAAGGCCCCTCAGAATCTTATACGTTTCAATAAGATCACCTCTCATTCTTCTAAACTCCAATGGGTATAGGCCTAACTTGTTCAACCTTTCTTCACAACCCCTTCATCCCAGGAATGAGTTCAGTGAACTTTCCCTGAATTGTTTCTAAATCAGTTTTTTTTTTCAATAAGGGAACCAAAGCTGCACACAACACTCCAGATGTGGTCTCACCAAAGCCCTGTACAGCTGCAGTAAAACTTCCCTACTTTTATTTTCCATTCCCCTTGCCATTCAGACCAACATTCCATTTGCCTTCCTAATCACTTGCTGTACATGCATACTAATGTTATGTGATTCATGTGCCAGGACACCAAGATCACTCTGTACCGCTGAGTTCTGCAATCTTTCTACATTTAAATATTATACTGCTTTTCTATTCTTCCTGCCAAAGTGAACAAGTTCACATTTGCCCACATTACACTCCATCTGTCAAATTTTTGCCCATTCACTTAATCTGTTTATATCCCTTTGCAGACTTTACCTCCTCTTGACAACTTACTTTCCTACCTGTCTTGGCGTCATTGGCAAATTTAGCTACCATACATTCAGTTGCTTCATACAAGTCATTGCTATAGATTGTAAATAGTTGAGGACTCGGCACTGATCCCTGTGGCACTCCACTGGTTACAGCTTGCCAATCTGAAAAAGACCTGTTCATCCCTACTCCCTGCTTTCTGTTAGCCAACATATCATGTATCCATGCTAATAAGTTACCTTCTTGTGCATGTGCTCTTATCTTGTGTAGTAACCTTTGATGTGGTACCTTATCAAATGCCTTTTGGAAATCGTACTATACCACACCTATAGGTTCCCCTTTATTCACCTTGAATGTTACTTAGTCAAAAAGCTCTAACAGGTTAGTAAAACATGATTTCCTTTTCACAATGCCATGATAGATCTGCCTGATCAAATTGTGACTTTATGTGCCCTGCTATAACCTCTTTTATAATGGATTCTAGCACTTACCCTAAGACAGATGTTAGGCTAAATGGCCTATGGGTTCCTGCTTTCTGCCTCCCTCCTCTCTTAAATAAAGGTGTTACATTAAGTATTTTCCAATCTGCTGGAACCTTTCCAGAATCTAAGGAATTTTGGAAGATTATAACCAATGCATTTGTTATCTGTGCTGCCACTTCTTTTAAGATCCTAGACTGCAGGCCATCTGGTCCTGGGACTTGTCAGCCTTTAGGTCTAATAGTTCTCCTAACACCCTTTCCTTGGTGATGGTGATTGTATCAAGTTCATCCCTTTTTAACACCTCTTGATTTTCAAGAACCTTTGGGAAGTTTTTTAAGTCTTCTACCATGAAGACACACAAAATACCTGTTCAACTCCTCTGCCATTTCTTTGTTTTCCATCATGAATTCCCCAGACTCACTCTCTAGAAGACCAATACTAGCTTTAGTTACTATTTTCCTATTGAAATGACTGCAGAAATTTTTACTATCTGTTTTAACTTATTTCCATTCTGTCAGAAATAGCATTGTCACACTATGCATGGCAAATTGCAGTTGCTTTCAGCTAAGCTGGCACATTGTAGGCAATGATGAATTTCATTGTCCATGTCTGCCTTTGTCAAAAGGATGTTCCCAAGACATGGAAAATGGTCCAAATTTTCCAGAGTCTCGACATTGATCTTAAACAATGGGGGGAGGTGCTGTGCTGTGGTGGCTGTTTGGAAGAGGACCATAGTTTTCTGTCAGTTCTGTTGAAGGGTCATGAGGACTCGAAATGTCAACTCTTTTCTTCTCCGCTGATGCTGCCAGACCTGCTGAGTTTTTCCAGGTAATTTTGTTTTTGTTGGATTTCCAGCATCCGCAGTTTTTTTGTTTTTATCTCATAGTTTTCTGGATGCTAAGTGAAATAAGCCCATTTTCTCACATGCTTCAGAAAAGAAGTTGACAATGACCTGGAGCTCAGTTTTTGAGTGAACATGCTTACAAGCATAATTTGCATAATTTGCATGAGGCTCAATGAAGTTGGAACAACTTTGCTTTTGGATTAAAGGCGATGTAGGTTGAACAGTTTCCTGTCTGTTCTGTAGATTATCTCCACGCCTATGGGAAGCTTGCTGGAGGGTGATGTGTAGAATGCAGCAAGGAAGATGGAGAAGAGAGTTGGTGTGATGGCAGTCTTGTTTGATCCCAGTCTTCACTGAGATAGATGGTTCCATTGGTGAGGGTCAGGGCTTGCATGTCATCATGGAGTAGGCAGAGGATAGTGAAAAATTTCTGAGGGCAGCCAAATTTGAGGGCGCTGCTCCTCAAGCCTTTGTGGTTGACAGGGTCAAAGGCTTTTGTGAGGTCAGAAGAGGCCATGTAGAGTGGTTGGCGCTATTCCTCGCATTTCTCTTGGATTTGCCGTGCAGTGAAAGAAATGCCTGTGATGCTTCTTGATGGGCAAAAACCACAATACAACTCTGGAAGGAGCTCTTTGGCTGTTACACTTCAGAGAAAGGGACTAATTGACAGTGAAGTACTTCGTGAGGTCTTGAGGTTGTGACAGGACCTACTTAGATGCAAATTTTCTTTCTTGTCAATCACAAGACGTGACTGAATTTTACAGCAGCAGGCAGGTGCAGGGGTACATTAGTAATAAGTCTTGTGCAAGACTGAATTGACTGTCAGCAAAGATGTAATAGATTATTTATGCAAGGTTTTGAGAGGCACTTTTGAACAATGTCCTCTGCTGGAGGAACTGTGAGAGGTAACAGGCAGAAGGAGGAGGGGTTTGGAAGGGACCGGTAAGAAAAGTACATAATTTGAATGAGGCTGATATTCAGGCAACTCTTGGATGAAGTGCAGCAAGGGAGGGAAAGATTGCTGTGTGAACAGTGGATGAAACAAAAAAACTGGTGTAAGGTAGCAGTGACATTGGATGTCACCTCCCTCATTGGCCAAAAGCCTAGCAAACCACTCAAGTGTACCAAACCCCCACAGAAAAGTTGAAAAGGAATAAAATTAAACAGATCAACCAGCATCAACCTAGACTCCAGAAAAGACTAGAGCACACCTGCCCAGTCGACCCTGCAAAGTCCTCCTCACTAACATCTTGTGTCAAAATTGGGAGAGCTGTTCCACAGATTAGTCAAGCAACAGCCTGACACAGCCATACTTTCCAAATTATATCTTGAAAGCCAATTTCCTAGACACCTCCATCACCATCCCTGGGTATGTCCTGTGCCTCTGGCAGGACTGGCCCAACAGGGGTGGTGGCACAATGGTATACAGAGGGGAGGAAGTTGTACTGGGCGTCCTTAACATTGACTCCAGACTCCATGAATCTCATTGCATCAGATCAAATCTCCTGCTGAATACCACCTACTGCCACTCTTCATCTGATGAATTAGTAGCAAGGACACAAAATGTATTCTGGGTGGGGGAACTTTAATACCCAAAGAGTGGCTCGGTAGTACCACTGCTGACCTAGCTGGCCCCATCCTGAATGACATACTTAACAGACTGGACATGCAGCAGATAGTGAGATAACCAAGAAGAGGGAGGAATCTACTTCACCTCACCGTCACCAATCTACCTGTCACCAATGCATCTGTCCACGAGAGCATTGTTAGGAATGGCCACCGCACAGTCCTTGTGGAGATGAAGTACTGTCTTTATGCTGAGGATACCTTCCATCATGTTGTGTGGCACTATCATGGTACTAAATGGGATAGATTCAGAATAGATCTAGCAGCTCAAAACTGGACATCCATGCGATGCTATGGGCCATCATCAGCAGAATTGTATTCAACCACAATCTGTAACCTCATGGCTTGGCATATCCCCCACTCCACCATTACCATCAAGCCAGGGGATCAACCCTGGTTCAATGAAGAATGCAGGAGAGCTGGAAAAACATGAGACATACCTAAAAATGAGGTGCCAACCTGTGAAGATACAACACTTGCATGCCAATCAGTGGAAGCAGCATGTGATTGACAGAGCTAAGTGATCCCACGACCAACAAATCAAAGTTCTGCAGCCCTGCCACATACATTTGTGCATGGCGTTGGACAATTACACAATTAACAGGTGGAGGAGGCTCTATAAATATTTCCATCCTCAATGATAAGGGAGCCGATCACATCAGTGCAATAGACAAGGCTGCAGCATTTGCAACCATCTTCAACCAGAAGTGCCAAGTGGATAATCCAACTGAGCTTCCTCCTGAGGCCACCAGCATCACATAGTCCAGTCTTCAGCAAATTCAATTCACTCCATATGATATCTAGGAATGGCTGTAGGCATTGGATACAGCAAAGGCTGTAGGCCCTGATAACATTCTAGCAATAATACAGAAGATTTGTGCTCCAGAACTAACCATGGCCCTAGAAGAGCTGTACTAGTACAGATATAATTCTGGCATCTACTCGACAATGTGGAAATTAGCTCAGGTATTTTCTGTTCACAAAAAGCAGCTCAAATCCAATCCGAACATCAGTCTACTTTCGATCATCAGCAAAGTGATGGAAGGTTTCCTCAACACTGCTATGAATTAGCACTTGCACAGCAATAACCTGCTCATTGATGCTCAATTTGAGTTCTGACAGGACCCTCGACTCCAGTTATTATTACAGCCTTGGTCTCAACATGGACACAGGAGCTGGATTCAAGAGGTAGCATTTGACCAAGTGTGGCATCGAGTGGCCCTAACAAAAGTGAAGTCATTGGGAATCAGTGGGAAGCTCTTCACTGGTTGGGGTCATACCTAGCAAAAATGAAGGTGGTTATGGTTGTTGGAGGCCAATCATCTCAGCCTAAGACATCACTGCAGGATTTCCTCAGGGTAGTGTCCTAGGCCCAACCATCTTCAGCTGCTTCATGAATGGCCTTCCCTCCATCATAAGAAGAGTGAATATTGCAGTGTTCAGTATTATTTATGACTCCTCAGATATTGAAGCAGTCCCTATCCAAATGCAGCAATGACAACATTCCAGTTTGAGCTAATAAGTGGCAAGTAACATTCAAGCCTCACAAATTCCAGACAGTGACCAGCTCCTAAGGAGTAAAGGGTTAACTCTAATGATAGCTACTGAGCATGTGCATAAGGAGTTTGTCACAGTGACATCACTCACTGTAAGAAAATGAGTGAGAAGCATCTTAGACAGTAACTTCAGCTATGTTTTGGCCTTACTTAACCTTTGCAAATAGTTAGTATGTAAATAAATGTGTTTTCAACAAAAGACCATCGCCTCCAGCAAGCTCTCTTCTAGAGTAAGAGGCTTTATCCCAGGATAAAACCACTATAACAGATGGTGGCAGCAGTAACTGTGCCCACAGAGAAAAAGTAGAAAATGGTGGGGAAAGCCTCAGGTTAAGTCCAGCAACAGTGCAGCTCAATGGATGAAGGACTTCGAGTCAACCCAGCCAACCACGCCAGAAACAACAAAATAACAATGGCATCCCAGTGACTGGCAAGATAAACAGCATGAGGAAAGACAACCTCGAACCAGGCTGAGAAATGGCTACTGCTTTGCCCTGCCCCTACCATAACCATTTGTAAATATAGAGGGCCCCAGACAGGCTGAGCAATGACAAAATTGACAAAGATGTTTTACTTGGTACCACAATGCCTCAGGTCTTGTGAGTAAAGGAAACAAGATTAAGTTAGCATATTGTTATACACTGTTGGGAGCATAGCAGATAACATGTTGGTCAGCTAGTGGCCGGGGGTGGGGGGGGAACAAAGAGACAGCCTCCTACAAGGATGTCACATACTCCAATTTTCGTAAAAATATTGGCATTGAGAGGATGAAGTTTAATCAGTGCAGTCTAAAACAGGAGGGAGAGATTGACTCGTTCATCAATGAATTGTACTGCCTGGCTGAAAATTGTGAGTATGGAATACCAAAGAAGACCTGATCGGAGATAGATTGGTCTTTGCAGTTTTAGGTGAGAGTCTTTCAGACTTCTTACAATCTAGGGAAAATTTAAATTTAAGCAAAGCTATACAACTAGCCAGACAGGCCAAAGAGCAGAGGCAGAGTAAAGCTTTTGTCAGAGATGTGAGCGAAATTTCCCAAGACCAGTCCAATGAAGTTGTTCAATTTGTGGGCTGTAAACCTGAAAGTATAACAAGGCAGCAACCAGGGAAATACCCTGAAAAGATGTAGATTAACAGCATGGGAAGAGTATCCTGAGTTTCAAGGGAGCATTACACTTACTGAACCACAAATCAGGGAAACCAGGAGTGACAACACCTACAAACTGGCTTTAGAGCAACAGGATTACCAGCTAGCTCAGAAAGAGATATGCACCCATTTGGGAAGACTAGTGAAACCACCACAGAGGCTTTCCCTTTAAGAGAAGAGACTTTGTGGGGAGGTGTAGGGGAATATGTGCGAAAAGAAGAGTCTCAGTCAGGGAACAGGGAGAGGTCCCAAAGAGTGAAGGGACAGGGAGAGGTCCTAAAGGGAGAGGGGACAGGGAGAGGGCCCAAAGGGAGAGGGGACGGGGAGGGGTCAAAAGCGGAGAATCCCAGATAGGGAAGAGGGCCAGGAAGAGGTCCCAGCTAAGTTAAAAAGAGAGGAGCAGAGAAAGAGGCTTCAAACTGAGAAAGGGCTACAGTTAGCAGTCTTTATGTGAAAAGGAGTCAGGGGAAGCCCTGGCAATCGACGAGGGCTCAGGAGAAGCCCTTGAAATCGAAGAGGGCTCAAAGGAAGCCCTGGCAATTGAAGAGGGCTCAGGAGAAGCCCTGGCAATCGAAGAGGGCTCAGGAGAAGACTTGAAGCAGAAGGTTGGTGATTCTGTGCTTAGGGCCGTTGGGGTGAAGGTAACCCTTTGGAGCAGTAGTTTTCTGCTCGGCATGTCCAAGGAGCTGAAGTCGTGCTTGTGAATTGGTACTTGAGTGCATACTCAGGAATCGAGGGCAATAGAGTCTCGGAAGATGAGAGTGAAACCCTGTAAAGCATGCTGGTGTTGAGGCTGTCAGATTTGGAGTGACTTGTGGAGAGAATTCCAAGGCGAGATCATTGAAGGTGAAGACTGGAATCCTTTGGGAGAGAGACAAAGTTTCAACTCAAGTGTTTTCTGACGTCTAGGTGGGTTGTTGATAAATCCATAGTTTCTGTCTTGGCCGCATCTGTCATTTATTATGCAGTCTGTTGTGTTCAAACACAACTCACCTGTTAATTCACATGTACCTGACATTAACCCTGAATGTTAGAGCATAAGATCATACTGTAAAATGTTTTTTCTTTCTAAGTTGTTTTATCTTTCTAACCTTGTATAATAAAGTTTACTTTTGTTTGTTGTGAGGAACCCTGAGGAACTTACCTCAGCTAGAAGTTGGAGATCAGGAGTTTGAAGGCCAGGAACTACAGTTCTCAGCAGGCCTTGGGGCTTCTGCGCATGCACTGGCCTGACACTGGCCGCACATATGCAGTTAGTGTCCTTCATGCCTTCAGGCCAGGAACTGGCCCTGCGCATAGCATACACGCAGACAAAAAGAAGCAAAATGAGGCAAAAAGCAGGTCAGGTGACCTGGAACTGAAGCATCGTTGCAGAAAGAAGTTGTTCCAAGGAGCAGGACATGGGGAGGGGGCCAGGGAGAAGGTCCCAAACCAAAGAGTGGGACAGAATTAGGACCCAGGAGACAGCCTCAGGTAGGGACAAAGACAGGGATTAGAAACAGATCCTGTTCAGTAAAGTTAAAAGAAAGGAGCCTAGAAATAGGTTCCAAGTTAAAGGGAGAGAGCTGTGAGGTGCAGACTTGAAGCGAAGTGGGCTTGAGGGAAGTCCAGAAAATCTGAGAGGGCAGCCAATGGTTGGTGACTCTGTGCTGTGGGCTGTAAGGGCAAAGGTACCCTTTTGGAGCAGTGGCATTTGGCTTGGCACAGCCGAAGATCTTAAAGAGTTGTTAGAGGGTGAAGCTTGAGTGTTCGCTGAGATCCAAGAGAAATGAATCTTGGAAGGCGAGGTTGAAACCCTGGAGTTGGATTTGTGTTGAAGCTGTCTCTCATGTCCTCCGCGGGAGTGACTTTTGGAGAGAATTCCAAGGCAATATCTTCAAATGTGGAGATTGGACAGTCTCATAAAAAAAGACAGAGGGTGCAATTTTCCATGCCTGCTAGCATTGGGCATCGTGCCAGGCATGAGCGGACAATATGGTGGGAAGGTCAAAAGTTGGTTTCAGGACATTGTGAAACCGGTTTGCAATCGTCTGCTCCGGCCATCACTGGCAGGCCATGTTTCCCGCCACAGCACCTTGGGAATTTAATTTTAATATATCTGCGTATCATTATAAACTCAGCTCACCAGAGTCATCCTCCCCATGCTGGATCATCTAGGCGCCGACATGTTTCACAGCAGCATTTATAAGGTGTGCACCTGGGGAGTTGCATTTTGAGGGAAACTCGGAGGTGAGTGCACAGTAATGTTCCGTAATGCTCGTGAGGGGCCCCTGTTGGATCTCAAGTTTGAGGCACTGCGCATTCAGGTGAGGGCACAGGCAAGTTGCATTTTCCCAGCTGGCTGACAGTGTGGTGCCAGGGCAAGGGCTGCACTGTGATTAATGGTAGTTCACAAGCACGTGTGGTGGGGGGTGGGGGGTGGGGCCCAGAAGAGAAAAAACAGTTCGCACAAGTACTCTTATTTCCCAGTTTTTACTGCTGTTCCATTTTAAGGTATACAAGACCAATTCGGACCAGTATTCTTATTTCCCAGTTTTTACTGTTTTATCATTCTGTGGGGTGAGGGGATGGGGAGGCGGCAGAGGTGCAGAGTGCTAGGGGGTGCAGGGGGTTGGTGGGGGGGAGGTGGAAGGGAAACGGCTACACGTTAGGGAAACCTGGTATAAAGTGACCATTCCTCCGCAGCTGAGACAGTTAAGACGCAGCCACGTTGACATGCTCGGAGTCAGGTCACTAGCTTATCCGCCCACTCAAGCAATGCAGAGGCATCAAAGGGCCACCAAATGCTTGAGTTTTTCACTCCTCTGGCATAGACTGCAAACTAATGAGCGTTTTAGTGGGCTGCAGAACAGTTGGATGACTGGGCATGTTGTATAATCTCCTTGCGGAGGCTGGCCATGGAGCAGTCACTTTTGGAGCCGATCACAGCTCCTTGCAATGTCATTGTCCCAGTTTCGACCAGCCTCCCCCATGGTTCAATCTAACATTGCAGCTTTGCAGTGCATGTTAGGAGCATCTGAGCTGAGACCACAGCATGTTGGCTAATGGGCTAAGCTGCCGCCGATCAGTCAGGTGGAGTGGGGAAGAGGTGGGTGGGGTTTTGAGCAACCATGCAGTACACAAAATTCTGGCCATCGCTCTCTGGGATGCATTAAGGGGCCTCCAGACTTAACGAAGAGAAGTTATTGGCTAAGTCCAAAGGCCAAGCTAACCCAAGCTAACCCACACGTCTCTGTCTTTCAAACTGCAGGAGGAGTACATCAGGAGCATGGAACCTGGTGACATAGTTGTATGCCTCATGGCATACAGAGGTCAGACATGAAGGAGAAGAGAGCAACAGAGGTGCTTGGCTGGGCAGAGGGAGGAGCAACACCCTCAGGAAGAAGGGATGGCTGGGGTTCCCATGCACGTCGCTGAAGAGCCACAGTGAGCTGTCACTGTTTGGCGCCTAGCTAGACCCAGGGCCTATAGATGGAGCTTGTCATTCCTGCAGATGACTGAGAAACAGTGTCGCTGAAGATTGTTCATGTCCAGGGTACTGGTTGGTCACATATGCCACCTGCTGCATTATTTGGTGCCATGGGGACATGGAGGGCATCCACTGCCAGTGGCCATGAAAGTGACTGGGGCGCTCAATTTTTACGCCAGTGGCTCCTTTCAGGGCTCCACAGGCGACCTCAGTGGGATATCGCAAGCCTCCACCCACATATGCATCCATGAGGTAAGGGACACAATCTTTGCGAAGGCACACAACTTTGTGCATTTCGCCCGGAATCAGGAAAGTCAGGAAGCAAGAGCGCTTGGAACTGCCCAGACCTCAAGTTTTCCACAGGTGCAGGGTGCCATCGACTGCACTCACATGGCACTCAGATCTCCGTGGCAACAAGTGGTCAACTATGCCAACTGCAAGGGGCTTCCACTCACTGAATGTTCAACAGGTATGAGACCACCACAAACACTTCCTTCAGGTCTGCGCACAGTTCCCAAGGAGTGTCCACGACTCCTACATTCTTAGTAGGTTTCAGATACCTGATGTCCTCCAGGGTCCAGAGGAGCTGCAGGGTTGGTTCCTCGGGAACAAGGGCTACCCATGGAGAATGTAGCTGATGATACCCATGCGGCGGCCTCAGAGTACAGAAGAGTGAAGGTACAATAAGGCTCATGCTGCAACTCGCAACTTGGTGGAACAAACTATAGGGATGCTGAAAATTATGTTCTGGTGCCTGGACTGGTCTGGTGGAGCCCTGCAATACAGTCCACAGAGGGTGTCATACATTGTTGTCACCTGCTGTGCCCTTTACAGCCTGGTGCTGTAACGGGGAGAGGAACTGGCTGAGGAGGAGATAGGGAGCTGCATGTCTGCTCTGATGAGGAGGACATCAATGGGGATGAGTGTGAGGAGCTCCTCACAGGAGAGGATGACGGCATTGATGCCATCGCACTGGCCAGATAAGCCAGGCAAGCTTGGGAGGCCCTCTTAGCTGCTAGATTCATGGAGGATGTTGACGACATGCAATGAGAAGACACCGTAGATCCTCACACTGCATCTGTGAGCGTTTGACTCCTGTCTGGCTGATGGCAGTGCACATACTCTCTGTGATAAAGCTCCTGTCATGGAGATGCAGCGGATGCCCATAATCCCTACATTCCAGGAGGATGATGACAACATGCAATGGGGACACTCCATAGATCCTCATATAGCTTATTTGACTGCCTAACTCCTGTCTGGTTCATGGCAACTCTCTTGTGCTCAGTGAACAGGGTCATATCATGGAGATATAATGGGGAAACTTTAATTTTTCCTGATCCTATGGCATCGTTCATGAGCAACCCTTTAGAACCACACTGTCACTAGACACAGATGTTGATGAGATGGGGGGCCAGTCACAATTCAAAGGTGCTGGGAGCACACAGAGAGAATGACAGAGCTCTGAGCAACTGGCCCAGGACATTCTGGCAGCAATGGTAAGCCCCATCGAAGTGCAGGCATAATTGATGTGACCAGTGACAGTGATGCACACCATCAGTGTACTGGGAATGTTGCACAAAGCTTAGGGAAGAGGCCCTGGACTGAGATACCTGCCTTTATCTTATGCAGGGAGCAAGGCTTCACATCTGAGTGTCACAAACACTGCTCATCATAACAAGGAGCTATAGACAAGGAGACTATTTACAATGGTGAATATTATGTACAAGTGATTATTGCCCGAGCCCAGGCTGTGTAACTGCCTCTTCCTGATTGGATACAGTTGCAGCTGCTGCAGTTGTGTGCTGGGTTTTGTTGGAGCTGGAAGAAGGCAGGAGTTGTTGCTTAGATTTTGCTGCTTACTGCCTTTTGCCTTAGGCACCTTAGGACTTATTTATTTGGCTGTTTTGCTGCTGCCCAGGGGACACTACAAGTGTGCAAGACCTTACTCCTTTTGTTTTTGTCGGGGCTGCAGGGGCCTGGAGCCTGCAGGGCCTGAGACCTGACATCTTGGAGGAGAGAAAGAGAGAGAGAGGGAGAGAGAGAGAGGGGAGGTGCTGTGGGATGGGGAGGCCAGGAGGCATGGACTTTTTTGGAATAACATCAGAGGTGTGTGTTGGAACTTTTGTTTGGTGAGGGATGAAGACGACTATGTGGTTTGTCGGGGGAGGAGTGAAGACCATTGCAGAGACATGGGGAGAAGGGGTGTGTGTGTGCTGCCTAAGATCTTGCCACTCCCTCCTCACTCCACCCATGTCTGAGTCCAGGTAGCTGGTGCTGCCTGGTGAAGAGGGACAGGGCTGACTCCTGTGTGTCAGGCAGTACTGGCTGCCTGGTGAAGACATCACCCTCTCCCTACGGGAAGAACAGCAAGGTCCCCACCCACGCTCCAATTCACCAAATGACATCTACCCACGCTGCATCCTTTACCCTTTCCCTCCTGTGTCTCCCTGTCCTTTTCCCTCTCTCTTTCCTCCCTTCTCTAACTCTACTTACTGTCAGGAGGGAGAGGTTACACCATCTTTCACCACCTCTCCCCCTGGGGCCATACTGTCTGGATTTGCCAAAAAGAGCTTGGGGTGGGGGTGGCTCAGCCCCTATGGCTGCAACATGGTTACCAGTAGCTGGGCCTCCGGGACAGCTGTGGAGACGACACTATCACCGGTGGCGGGGCCCCCCCCAAGAAGACCTATGTGGGGGTGGCTGCTTCTGTGGCCTCCCCTACTCCTGCAGCCCCATCACCATTCTGCCTCCTGACCAGGACCACGGGGTTAAAGAGCTACACTCACCCCGAGATGGATTTGGCCAGGGTTGTTGGCTCCTCAGCCATCGTTGTGGCCTCAAGCATGTATGGGATGGCAGTTTTCTTCCTGAGGTCCGAGCAGGTGGTGCACCTGGCCCTGGCCAGGGGGCTCACCATGGTTGGGACCTATCTGGTGGTGGACCCTTTAGAGGCCACTGCGGAGAGGCTCCTGTTATCCAATGTCCCGCCCTTTGTTCCCGTGAGCTCCTCCTCCCCCACCTTCACCAACTGGGGGAGGTCAGGTCTGGGGTGGTGCTGATCCCGCTCGGCCTCAGGGAGCCCAATCTCCGCCACTTGTACTCCTTCCAATGCCAGGTCTTCATTTGCCTGGCCCAGGAAGAGTGCTTGGAGGGATGGTTTAACGTCATTTTTGAGGGGGGCCACCTACCGGTATTTTGGAGGGCGGACGGCGTGCGGTGCCATACCTGAAAAGAGGTGGGGCATGTTAGGAAGGTCTGCACCACCCAGGCTGCTGCGGCTGGCACCGCCGCTTCTCCCCCCACCACCACTCCATCTGCCCCCCTACAAGGGGGAGTGATGCTGGCAGCTAACGTCACCTCAGCTGCCGGCAAGAGGGGGGAGAGAGTCCATGTTGTAAGAAGATGCAGAGAAAGACCCACCAGCCTGAGGCGGCTCCTGAAACCCCCCGAACACCCCAAAAATACCCTGATCCCAAGACCCCTGAAGACACCGGTTCAGGGTAAAAAACATCATCCGGCCCCGGCGTCGTGGCAGCGCATGCTCCCAGGCCCATGGGTGCCTCAGGACTAAGTGCTGGGCCTGGCATTGTCCCTGTGTGGGTTCCCGGGTCTGGCGGCGATGGGGCGCGCAACTCCGAGCCGATGGTCTTACTGAAGAGGGTGGACCTGCCCAAATCCCAGAGGGCAGAGTGTCCAGGGGGACTAAAGGAGGTGGCAGAGGCCTCGCAGATGGAGGTTTCCCCAGCTCCCAGCCTACCCCAGAAGAGATGCCACCCCTCGGAGGGGGAGGACCTCACCACTCATGAGATCGGAAGTGTCCCCTCCCCCAATGGGTGGTGGCATCTCCACCCCATAAGTCTTTGCTCTGGCCTCTGAGGGCAGCCCAAATCCCCGACTCCTTGCTGCAGTCTGCTGAGCAGGGACCCTTGGGTGAGGGTATCTCCTTGCGGTGGTGCCCCACCCCAACCCACCTTGTGCCCCCAAGATGCCATCTGGCCCTCCAGGGGACTGCAGCAGTCCCTTCATGGCCCCAAATGCTGGGTCATCAGCTGTGGTGGTGTAGAAGGCCTCCCTGCTCCCTTACAACCTTCAGCGCCGGCGCCTCTGTCCTAGGTCTGGAGCTTTTTCTGGACTCGCAGGGCGACCCAGTGCTTGCGGGGGAGTGGGGCTCTGAGCCGCCACCACCCTTTGGCCCAGATCCCCCAGAGGAGATCAGAGAGGACCCCTCTATCCTTGATCCTCGGGGTAGGATCAAGGTGGAGGTGGAGCTGACTGGCAGCTCCGAACCAGCCCCCATACTTAATACAGGGGAAGGGTTGGAAGCTGGAGGTGACGACCTGGAGCAGGATGGGGTTTTGATGGTGAGCAACGGGGACGACTCAGTGTCGTTGTCAGGTGAAGTGGTAGATCTCCTGGTGCCCCCCACCAACTCCCTCCTCATCCCTTTATGGGAACTCCAGGATTTTTTAGCGAGTAATCATGGTCGTCCCAACAGGGTCCCGTCAGCCCTGGACTGGTGGCATTCCTTTCCTCTTGTGTTCTGGTCCACCCGCGAGGCCCTAAAAGCCAGACCGGAACGACAAGAGGAGGGTCCACATGTTTCTCGCTGGGCTCCTAAAGGAGAAGGATTAAAATAGTCCTCTCCTTCTTACACTAGGCATGGTGATGGTAGCACATACTTCTGACAATTAAGACTACCATAGCCAGACTCAACATCAACGGCAGCAGGACGCTCAACGCAGGTTCCAGAACTTCTCAGTCCTCAGGGACGGGAAGTATGTGTTGTGCTTCCTGCAGGAAACCCATTCCATTCCATGTTGTCTACTACTGCTCCTATTATTTACGTTCTTATGTTCTTGTGCACGTGGGGTGTGATCTCAAGTAATGCCATTGTTTCTTTTGAATAACAAAGAATACAGGCAACTAAGGACAAAAGGCAAGCTAGAAAGACCAGGCAGTCCCAAAAAAATCAGATAATGCTTACTTGCCTGTACTGTGGAAAGCCATGCAGTCTGCAATAGGGCCCTGCAGCAAAGTTGGAACGCACAACAGATAACTCTACACGCACAAAAAATGGCCATCTTCAATACTGAAAGGAAACCTGTGATGACACTTCAAAAATATTTTGTTGGCTGTAAGGTCGTTTGGAATTCCTCGAGGCCATAAACGGCACTTTTTAATGCAAGTAATTTTATTTTTCCTTTCAAAAATATGTGTGCACCAAATACATTTATCAAGTCCTTACGTTGAAATAATGAACAGGGTGTCGGTTTGTGTTAAATAATTTCCAACAATCTCATAAAATGTTACTTTCAATACAAGCCAAACATAAAACTTGAAAACATAAACCTTAATATTCTGTATTGTAATACCTGAAAACTAAAAAAATAACTGCTGTCAGTGAGCTTGTGAGATTCAAGAGGAATATATTTTTCAAAGAAAGTGAGCAATGAATGCTAGCAACTGGTTACTTTTTTCAAGACAGCAGATGTGTGCATGAAAATCCACTGCATCTTGGGTAAGTCAGGATTTTCTCAACTTCTGTTTAGCCATTTTGCACAAAATTTGTGCTTTCCACAGCTGGATCAACAAACTTTCCAGCCTTTATTCTGGTTAAGTGGCTGATTTGCTGCTTGAGAAATGTTAAAAGATCATTATCATAGGATCATCAAGATTAGCTGATTGTTTTTTTTTCCAATTCTGCTAATGAAATTGCGTTTTCAGGATGTATATATATCAAAAAAACAATGTTCACATACTCATGTTAGTGGGTTGAAAGTTATGAAGAAAACTGTATTTTTTCTCCTTTGCAGTGGAGCAGAGGAAAATATTAGGTGCATTATTTCATTCATGCAGTGATTTGAAGCATTTATTTTAATCCCTAAATGGAATGCAGTATTCATGGAAAATTCATTTTGGATTATAAGTTGGTGATGCAATTTTTAAAACAATTAGTTGTTTATAATTATCTCAATGCTCACAGTCTTGAGGATTTCCTCAGAAATGTCTTTCCTGCAGTTATGGGATTGATTCTGTAATCCCTGATTCCCAGCATGGAAGCCAGGTTTCAGGGGAATGTGGGTGGAGATGGGGTGATCACATTGTAGCCCCGATTCTCTGACTCACACTCCCTGAGAGCATAATTAGCTCATTCACTTCTGTTCATTCCATGCTGGCCTGCTGTAAAAATGAGCAGAATGATAAAAGAAAATTATAAAACACCTAGCTTTCTCTAGTAGTCCTTCAGAAGGTCATGCCAGCTATCAAATTAAAACAACAATAGCATTACAGACAAAATCAACCTAACATTTTACTACAAGTATAATTCAGTCATTTCCTCGTAAGTTTTTTTGAAAGTGCTGTATGTTCAGCAAGGAAAGTAATATCATCAGTTATTGCCAATTTTATAGCATGCTGATCTTTTGAACATGAAAGGCTCCACCTAAACAATTGCCCAAAGCTGTCTGTAGGAAGTTATAGATGAATACATGTCCAAGGAAATGTGTCCCTCTTGTTCCATAACAAAACAAAAAGACACTGTTGGATTTACTACCCAAAAATTCATTTCAAGGATTCTGCACACAGGCCCAACTTATTTCTATTAATGCCAATATGAGTGTTCAGCAGCTATTAGACTATGTGATTCCAGTACATTGACTCAGAACAAACACGTGCTCTATATGGCACATCACACTCCCAGGAATTGGAAAAAATTGCTAGAAGATGCAAAATGCATCTAGTCAGAAAATAATTTGATTCACTCCATTTGCGAGAGCCTCTTAAAGGAAATTAGGAGCTTGCAGAGAAACAAAGACTGACTAAATGGACAGGTTGAAGTATTTATAAAATATAAGGCTGGCCCTTAAGAGAGATGATGAAAAACACAAAGAACAGTTTCTGTGATAGGTTACCAACAAATGTCTGGATCTTGATAGTTTGAGGTGCATTGTAACAGACACAATGATGAAAGGTTGTCATTAAGGCAGAGCTCTATTGAATTCTCTGCTGGAAACCTCACACGCTTTATTGTTTTGGGAATACTGAAATACAAATACAAAATGTAACTACTAGAATTGACATGGTTTTATGACAATGGTTCCAGTTTCTCCCTTAAACTATTTCTGACATTGGCTACATTGGAAAAACTAATCCTCTATGTCAATTGAGATATGAGTTAAGTAACAATTATTATTTTTATGGACTTTTTCTTTCATGTAGCACTGTGCATGTGACTGGAGTTTATTAACAAGGGCACATGATCTAAAGTGGAGATATGAAGAAAACCTAGAACACTGCATGCTAGAGCGAATGCAGAAAATGCTGGAAATGTACAGCAGGCTCAGACAGGTACAAAAAGGTAAGTAAATATTTTGGGTGGGATTCTTCATTGGTATGAAGTATTGTCTCTTCCACAGCAGTTCTGATGCAGGCCTAAATCACTAGCCTGCTCATCAGTTCAACTTTCTCACTGTAATGCTGATTCATCTGCTTAACATTTCTTGTATTTTCAATTTTTATATACAATATAGTCAACTGTTGCTCAATGGCCTTTCGTATTGTATCATATTGAATAGTATACAACATTCAATAATCCAATCTCCCAATCCCTAGCAATAGAACAAAACGCAGTGCAGATGGATCAAAAATAATGCTTCACGCTGATATCATAGCACTATGCGTGGGCCAAATAGAGATTTGATTTAAAATTTCTGCTTATTTTAAAAATGCATTAATTATTTACCTCATATGGTATAAACAGACTATTTAATGATGTTCTGTGGAATATGAATTGTCTCTCATTTGTAAGGCTGACTGCATTTCACTTGAAATTTCATTGTTTCTGAGTTATTGGCTCACCCACTCATGAATAAATCATATCCCACATGCTCTTTATCTTGCAGCTCTATTTAAACTACAGGAGCAAAAATTTTAATTTTGTGAATTTTGAAACTAGTATGCTCATCTTGTTTAAAGCTAGATAATTGGCTTATTTTACTCACTTGTAAATTGAAAATAGAAAACATTATTTTAATGAATTCATATATAAATCTATCCTTAGAGTTGAAAAGGTTGAGAATATGTTGAAAGATAATGCAGTATTTGGACCTTATTTTCATCCAGCTCACAGTAATGGGGCGAGTGATGAATTAAAATTGTGAAAATTGACTTACCATTCTGTTTCTATCAGAAATGTGTCAACCACCATCTTAACTCTGGACTTGACTCAATCAGAAGCCTGCCAGAAACACTGGTGTAGCAAGAATAAATTCAAATTGGTGTCTAATTATGTCATTTGGGCCCTATCATAATTTTAACTGGGCCAGTCAGCAGCGTTGCACAGCTGCAAACACGCTGAGTAAAACTTAATAGCATGTGCTTCTTAAACAGCATTATAACAATGACTATACTTTAAAGTACTTCATTGACTGCAAAGCTTTGGGATTTCAAGAGGCCATGAAAGACACAATATATACACAGGTCTTTGTTTTCTTTTTAAACTGATTGATATTGGAAACTGCACTCAGAGTAGGAAATTAGATAATTAGGATCTGTTTGCCATCGTGAGCAGTGCATTTGGAAGACCGTCTGAGTTCTGAGCTTTGCAATTGTTTCTTTCAGATTTTCTTCTCATCAAGCGTAGATACTGTTTTAACTTCAGTCATTTGATGACAAACAGATGGAGGGAGAAGAGAAGCAGAATCTGCCTGAAGAACCAGGGCAAGCAGGAACTGGGTTTATTTGATGACAGCAGGTAAAGAAAGGTTCTCCTAAAGGTTCTCCAGCCCACAGGTCCTATAAGCAAAAATGTCACTTTCTTGGATGTGTCTGAGAAGTAGTGTAGGAGGACAGTGTACCTCAAACAGGCTCTTTTTTTGCTAATCTATGCAGGAGGATTTGCTGCCAGATGAACCAGGATGCCATGATTTGCAGAGCTATCCAAGTCACCACTGCCTTAAACTCAAGGCTGCTACAGTTGACATCACCTGCATTGTTGTCTGCAGCATAAACTGTAAAAACCAAGTTTTGAATGTCCTCGCATTGCTACAACAATGTGATAAGCGGCAACAGCTAAAATGAGGGGCTTCCTGGGTTTTCAGCAGGGCTGTTGATAATGTAGCAGAGTGACTTTCCCTGAAAAGTTAGAAAGTGTCCTTTAGCACCAACAATCAGTGTTATCTCTTCATCATTCCCTTGATTCTGCATTGAAGATCATGGGAAAAATTCTCCCCCTGTTGGTGGGGGGGAAGTGCAGGAGCAAGTGCACCTCTGATCAGTGCCCCCGATTGGGGGCGTGCCGCCATTTTATATTGGCGGGCCAATGAAGGCCCGTCCAACGTGACGTCTGCCAGAAAGTGCTATGCGCTCCCTGTGCGGTGGGGGGGGGGGGGTGGGATTCCCTCAGCCGAGAGTGACATCTCCCTGAAGCTAAGTGCTGCCCTAGAGAGATCAGCTCCAAATTAAAAAATGTTAAACACATGATAGCAAGATTTCCCTGACATGTCCCCTCATGTGACACTTTCACAGGAGATGGGACATGTCCGTCACTTTTACTGAAACATTTATTAAATTTTTAAAAACCCTCATGAAACCTCATCCCGCCCGTGGATGAGGTTTCATACTTTTTCTTAAGCCCGCCAGGGCAGACTGGGTGACTGCTTTGCAGAACACCTTCAGTCTGTCCGCAAGCATGACCCAGACCTCCCTGTCGCTTGCCATTTCAACACACCACCCTGCTCTCATGCCTACATGTCCCTCCTTGGCCTGCTGCAATGTTCCAGTGAAGCTCAGTGCAAACTGGATGAACAGCACCTCATCTTCCGACTAGGCACTTTACAGCCTTCTGTACTTAATATTGAGTTCACAATTTCAGATCATGAACTCTCTCCTCCATCCCCACCCCCTTTCTGATCCCCCTTTTTCCAATTATTTATAATTTTTTTACAAATGTATTTTTATTTTCCCACCTATTTTGAAATTTATTTTGATCTATTGTTTCATCTTCACCTTTTAGCCCATTTCGATCTCTTCCCCCCACCCCACTCCCACTAGGGCCATCTGCCACTAGCTTGTCCTGCTTACTACCCTTAATGTCCCCATTAGCACATCCTTTAGATAATATCACCACTGTCAACACCCCTTTGTCCTTTTGTCTATGATATCTTTGGCAGTCTCTTCTTGGCCTCCACCTATCACTGGCCCCCGATTGAGCTCCTCCTGTCCCACCCTGCCTCTACCAGCTAATATTGCACCTCATTTCTATATTTTTTAGTTCTGATGAAGGGTCATACAGATTCGAAACATCAACGGTATCCCTCTCCGCAGATGCTGTAAGACCTGCTGAGTTTTTCCAGGTATTTTTGTTTCTGTTCTAGATTTCCAGCATCCGCAGTATTTTGCTTTTATCTTCTAATCCAAAGGGTAACCTGTTAACACTATTTGGAAGATTCTGTTTTATGAATGTCATGAGAAGCTTGGACTCCTCTTCAAGTAGTATTTGCCAGAATCCACTGTTAGCATCTAATTTAGAGAGTATTGAGCTCTTTCCTAATTTTATTAAATGCTCATCTACTGATACCATTGGATGAACTTCTCTTTTCACAGCTTTATTGAATTGTGTGAGATCAACACACATTCTTATGGAACCATTTGACTTCATTCCTGAGCACCAATTTGCTGCCTCTTTTATGGATGAAATAACTCCTTGTCTTACCACTGAGGCAATCTCTTTCTTTACCTTTAGAAGTAAAGGAGTGGAACCTTTCTGGGTGTATAAAAGCACATTGGTTTCACTTCTGAGCTTAATATTCTATGGTATACTGTTTTTAGCTCTCCCAATCCTATAAATAACTTTGGAAATTCTCCCCTGAAGCCTCCTGCTTGACTTCACTATTCTTTATTTCTTCTATTCTGCAGATTAGATTCAATTCCATATATGCCTTTCTGACTAAAAGTAACCAACTTTGATCTTGAATTAGATACAGTACTTCTGTAATTACTTTCTCTCTATGGTTTAAAGTAGCTGTTAATTCTCTCAGAACTGTCAGCTCTGTTCCTCCTGGTCTGTGTAGCTTTGTAGAATGATGGAAGAATTCTCTTGTTTAATCACGGTTCAGCGTCTGAAAGAACTGAAACTATTGCTCCAGTATCTAATTTAAAATGTGTCCTGTGACCTTCGACCAGAATCCCTGTACTCCAATAGATCTCGCTTAATTCTTTAATCTCTTCTCCATGTCCTGTGAATCTTCAAACTCATGGATTTGGTTTCCTTTTAATTTTTTTTCTTTTTGAGTGTTCTGTCCGTTTTTCCTGCTGCAACATACTGCCTGAAAATGCCCCACCTCTTTGTACCAATGTGTGTTTTTGGCAGGACAATTCCCATGCCATGCCTTTCTCTTCTGCACCAGCAATAGCTAGTCTGGGCTGCCGCCATTAATCACTTTTCATGCCGCACATGTCTTCTTCTTTCTATGGCCCCATTTTAATGTCTGACTTATTTAATGGCATCTGTTACTTTGGGATTTGGGCTGTCTCTTTATCTCCTCTGACTACTGATTGGTTTTGCCTCCTGATCTTGGTTTGCCTACTTAATTGATTTGCCTTCACCAGCGTCATCATTTCAGAACTGCAAATTATCTGATATGATCCACTTCAGCAACAATTCTGTCATTGAATTAGCTCCTTTTTCATGTTCCTGTACTAACAGGGTGGAATCGTCCCAGATTTGTGGTAGTGGGCGGGAAAAGAAGTTGTTTTATCTGCCAGCCGCAATGGTGGGTTTCACGCTGTATCACCCCATTCCTGCCTTATTAAATATGTAGCCACTGGAAGCACGCCATCCTGCTGGTGGGCAGCCTCAGATTTTCCCACCACGTTGTTACCTTGCTGCTTCTTCACAGAGGGCACCATATTTGTAATGCAGCTGTGCGTACATTTATCAATGTTTGCAGCCCAGGATTGCTCCAGTGAAGACATGGTCCCAAAAGCCAAGATAAGCACAGCCCCCTCAGTTCAGTGCGCATCCTTGGGATACCTTCTGGACACCGTGGTGTTACTCACAATAAGTGCTTGTCATGGAAGAATGAGTCCAAGTTAGTCTTTTACTTCAAGTTGGTTTATTCTTGAAACAGCTCTGTACAGCAGTGGAGACTCCCAGTCCCTTGCCCACTGATGTGTTACAGCTGTACACATTTATATTATTTTGATTGGTTAACCCATGATCATCACCAGTTTTAACAAGCAGTTGTCTTAACAATGTAGTTGTACAATATGATAGAAAGTAGAGATAGTTTGAGTAAGTTATATTGGTATTGGTGGGTGTTATGAATGAGTTTTAGCTTTAATGTTTAAGTTTGATTTGTATTTCTGTATCTGAGTGTTAAGAAAAGGTCAAGCTGAGTTTTAGTTTCACATTAAAAGGTGCCTGCATATGTAATGAGAGTTTACGACTGTAAGATAAATTAAGCAAACACAAGAGTAGAAAAACTGGGCTGTTGCCTCGCAACAGGGGTCCAGAGAGGCAGGTCCCACCCCACAGACACACACATGCTGAAGAAACTAGAAACAACAGTTTGAGTTCAGTTGGGTTTGAAGACAACTTCTAAGGAGAAGCAACCTAAAAGGGTCAGATAGCCAGTCCCAAGCTAAAGAAGAGCATCCCCAAATCCAGGGGAGTGGAACAGGAGAAAGTCCCTGGAAGATCTTCTGTTCAACGAAAGGACAGGAATCTGGAAAAGGTCCTATTAGGTAAAATTAAGAGTGAGGGGCAGAGAAAGGCTCCAAGCTTCAAGCTGAAAGAGATTGGGAAAACTCAGAAGGTCCAAGGAGACAGCTGAACATCTGTAACTTTTTGCTGTGGGCATATGAAGCAGTGGTGTACTGTTGACAGCTCAGTAAATGAGAGATAGTGTGTGGAAGAAAGCTTGAATGCATGAATGCATGCAGGGGAGAGGGACATCAGAAGGAGAGTTTGAAAACCTGGAGGTGAAACCTTGTAGAAAGTATTTGAGAGAAAGCGTTGGTTTGGGAGAAGATTCCAAGGTGAATTCTTGGTGAGTGGAGGTTGGAAAACCTCATGTGAAAGATGGAGTGCAGTGAGACTGGTTGGCTTACAGTGTGAAAACCGTCTGTGGGGAGTTGTTGAGAGATCCATAGCATCTGGTTCAGGTGGCATCTGTCACTTGGTTTCAGAATGTGGTGCGTCTGGCCACAGGTCACCTACTGGTTTACATGGACTGTGTATTTATGTTGACATTAGAGAATAAGATAGCTTTTGTAACATGTGTTATCCTTACAAATCTGTACATATCTGTAAAGGTATAGTTGTGGGTGAAAGAGTATTGTAATATAATTCATCTTTTGTTTAATAAATGTTTTATTCTTTTGTTAAAAGTTCATCAGCTGACTTCTGTGACTCTATTCAGTAACCACTCTCCATGTATCTAAACAAAACAAATTAGAAGTTAGGATCTATCAAGCTGGGTTCCACTCTAGGATCAGGCTTGTCCAGGGGTCACATTGCTGGGATCATAACAAATGTAATTGACAATCAAAAAGAAGATTGTCAAGGTCCAATAACAATGTAATTACTGATATATTGACATGCAGAGGCCCACCGCAATGTCCTCTACCCCCACCCTGGCCACAGGATGCCCATCGGTTGATCACTCCGGCTCAGAAGGTGGTCAGTGCCAATGCTGCGCACAGGAGCTTGGCCATCCAGTGGGGAAAACAGTCAAATGATCTCATCCATGCTGCTACGGTATGGCAACATCTCATCACTCTAAACCCACACACTCAAGCCCATTACACATTCACTGACATCTCACTCACTGCAAGCTCAAAGGGCATCACCATTCAGTCTCTCTCACACACAACTTCACGTTCTCATCTGACCTAGTCTCCTCTGGAGACTGTCTCCTCAGCCCTCACCATCTTGAGGCCACTTGCACAGATCAACATGTGTCACACACACCCCTTGGATAGGCCCCTTCCCCAGGCCCTCGCCCTGTAGCCTCTTCCCTTGCCTGAGGCCACTTCTCTTCTTTCCCCAAGCCCTAGCCCTGTAGCCATTGAAAAGCCACCCCTGCATAACAACCAGTCTGGTGGGTAGAGACCTACCTGTGACCCTCACTAAAAGTGATGTGGCACTGCCTACAAAGCCTGGCGCTGATGACCCTGAGTGTTGCCTGAAGCAAGGTAGGCAAACAAACCTTGAAGTCCCAACTGAAGTGCAGCTCGCCAAGTGCACGTCGCTTATGTACAATTGTGAAACACACCTGCCTGGATGATCCAGCGTTGAGGCGGTTGTTCCAGCGAGCAGGGCTTATAATGAGTTGCTAAAGTATTGCAACTAGGTTCTTGAAGTGCAGCAGTGGGAAACTCAGCCCACCATTGATGGGTGGAGCAGATGATTACCAACTGCTTTCATAACATGATTAGACCAGTTTTTGGCTTCCTTGCCATATTGTTTCTCCCCCAGCCCCAAATACACCAACTGCCTTGATGCCTGACACAAACGGGGCTGGAAGATTCTGGCCACAGTCTTTTGCTAATCGGTTTAAATCATTAATAAATGTGTCTTTGTGCATTCCAGATTGGTGTTCTTGCTGAGATTGAAATATGCCTCCAATACACCAATAACTGCAGCATATGGGGCTTATGGATCTGGATTGCATACTTGTTTTGGGGTGGCCGAGTTGGTACAATAGACAGAGTAGATCAGTAGACACTTCTTAGGTGGAACACATTCTGTTTATTTACAAATATATTCAGCCACTACACTTGTGTGCTTTCAACTCAAACCCTGTTTCCACACTATAGACTCTAACTATAGACTACTGACTACTGAGGTAGCCCACACTACTCCTCTATTGGATACTTAGGTCATGTGATCTTACATTATAGCCTTCTTCTTAAAGGTATGCTACACATCGAATTACCACATCCCTCCCCCTTTACTCAGAAATGCATTTCAGAGTTACAATTACAATTTTCTCAAAATATCAAATTATTTACACATAAATAATTTACAAATTCAGTCTTTCTGGGGGTTTCCTTATGTGTTTAGAATGTCTCAGCTCTACAAATTCAGCTACTTTGTCAGGAACCACCTTTTCTGGAGTTTTCTGAATATCAGGTTCTTTAGCGGGCACTGCAAATCTGTTTCCTCAACTCTTGCAGGTACAACAGACACATCTGTACTAGGTTGAATTCTCTCAACAAGAAACATTTCTTTGTGAATGGTTTCTCTCCTCCTTATATGAGCCACATGTCTCTGTATGACTCAATCTTTCACCTTCATGTGCTAAGAAAGAGGTCCAGTCACTGCATTTATTTCACCCGATAACCACTTTGGTCCTTCTCCAAAATTCTTCACATATACTGTCCCTCCTGTGGTAAACTTCCTATCAGGACTATGCCACTCATGTCTAGTTTTTTGATTTCCCTGACTCCTTTCCACTTTCCCCCAGTAAATTCGGTATTATTAAGCTCAATCTCGTCCTGAGACAGTGTTTCAGCAATAATTCCGCAGGTGTGATTCTTGTTGTGTGAGGGGTGGTCCAAGAATGGAAAAGAAAGTATGCTAGCTTGGTTGCTATGGAATGTCCAGTTATTTTTTTTATACCAGACTCGAATGTTTGAACTGCCCTATTGGCCAGTCCATTTGAGGAAGGGTGGTACGATGAAGTTTTTACATGAGTGATACCGTTGATGCTGATAAACCATTGAAAATCAGCACTCGTAAATGCCGTGCCATTATCAGATGTGGCCACTTCTGGTAATCTGTGAATGGCAAAACTTTGACGTACCTTCTCAATTGTAGCAGAAGATATTGGCAACTTCACCTCATTTGACTATTCATTTTGAGTGGTCATCAACAATAAGCAGAAACATTGTTCCCATGTTCCCATGTAAGGTCCCACATAGTCAATGTGTAATTGTACCCATGGCCTTCCTGGCCACTCCCAAGGGTGTAATAGAGCTGTTGAAAGTAACTTTTACACTTGCTGATACTGCACACAATTCTTCACTAAGTTCTCTATTTCAACATCCATCCCAGGCCACCACAGATAGCTGTGTGCAATGGCCTTCATTCAGGAAATTCCTGGTTTTGCACTATGTAGTTCAATTAACAAAGGCTTTCTTCCTTTTGGAGGAACAATCACTCGTGCTCCCCACTATAAGATATATCCTGGCTGTCTTCTGTTAAAGTATGGTTTCATTTAATCAGATATATGCTCTTGTGACCAACCATGAAGAAATTGTTCTTGTACTTTGGGTAAGATTGGGTCTCGACTTGTCCATTTTCTGATCTGTCTAGCACACACTGGTGATGAATCTAAGAAGTTCAACAATAAAACGAGTTCTTGAGGGACTGGGACATCCTCATTTTTTCTTGTAAGGGCAAACGACTAAGTGCACCAGCATTTGTAATTTGACTTCCAGGCTTGTGGATGAAAGTATACTCATACACTGCCAGGATCAATGCCCATCTTTGTATTCTTGCTGAGGCTATGGGTGGCATAACCTTATCCTCGCTGAACAATCCTAGCAATGGCTTGTGGTCTGAAATGAAACTGGTGAAATTTCTTGACACAGCAGATGATGGACAGGCCTTATCTTTCTATCTGTGAGTATCCATTTTCCACTGTGGTGAGCGTTCTTTATAAATATCCTATAGGCCTTTCCATGCCATCGTCCATTTGATGGGAAAGGGCTGCTCCCACTCTATATGGAGATGAGTTATATGTCAACAGCAATTCTTTCCTCTGGTTCTAATGTACTAATAGATTGGATGAGCGCAACATTGCTTTTTTCTTTATGAAAACTTCTTTCTATGGTGTTTGCCAAGACCACCATTGGTTCTTCTTGAGTAGGTAATACAGTGGTGCCAGCTCTGTGGACAAATTAGGTAAGGAATACCCATAGTAATTGATCATCCCTAAGAATGGTTTGAGCTTGGAGGTGTTCTTTGGCGTAAGTGCCCCTCTTATGTCTCTTACTTTTTCCTCAACTAGGTGGAGGCCTTGTGAATTTCCCCGGTGATCCTAATAGATTGCCACCTTTGTTTGGAATGTGCACTTTTCTTTTTTTAAAAAACACTCCAACCTGCAAGAAATGTTTTAAGACTTCTAAGTTTGCCAAATGCTTTTTAGTGAGTCCTGTCACCAATACATCATCCAAATAAACTATAATGTGGGACAGTTCCTGCAGTAAACTTCCATTGTTCTTTGGAATATGGCGCAAGCTGAGGAGACACCGAAAGACAAACCGGTATATTGGTACAACCCTTTGTATGTATTAATTGTGACAAATTCCTGGGAAGCCTTCTCTAACTCTAATTGTTGAAAAGCGTGACTCATATCAGGCTTTGTGTAAGCAGTTCCACCTGCCAGCTTAGCATAAAGGTCTTTGATTTTTGGTATGGGGTGTCTGTCCAGTTTAGCCACTTTATTAAATGTCAATTTGTAATCTCCACAAATTTGAATGCTTTGGTCGGATTTAAGAACAGGGACTATTGGTGCTGCCCATTCTGAGAACTGCACAGGTTGTATAACTCGCAGTTTCTCTAATCTGTCCACTTTGATATTGACCTTTTCCTGCAATACCTTCATGAATCAGGGAGGGGGTCACCTCTGGGTTCACATGGATTTTTGCTTGCATCCCCTGGATCTTCCCAAGTTTGCCTTGAAGACTGAGGCGTATTTTTTGCAGTAGCTCTGGTAATCCATTTGCTCTCAGCTGGAAGATTTCAGCCCATTCTAACTTAATCTCCTTTCGCCAGTTTCATCCAGGGAAGCTTGGCCCCTTGCCTGCTACCACCATTAAGGGTAGTTTTACCAATTGGCTTCGTAATGAACAGTAACTCTGCTTAACAAAAACAGAATTACCTGGAAAAATTCAGCAGGTCTGGCAGCATCGCAGAGAAGAAAAGAGTTGACATTTCGAGTCCTCATGACCCTTCCACAGAACTGGTAACTCTGCTTATGCTTTTGACTTGGATGTCTTCTTCCATGCAAGTTTTTAATTTGGCAGTTTCTTCCAAATTTAACTCATATTCACCATAATTCAGATATTTGTAGGTGTGTTCACCAATCACTGTAGTGGAAAGTCCTGTGTCCACTTCCATTCTAATAGGTCTATCATTTAACTTCATTGTTACATATATTGGTTCTGTTTTCCCAATCGTCCAAGTTATACAATCAATAAATATCTGAATCGGTTACTTCAGGCTCCTTTACATTGTATATCACACAGGGTTTTTTCTTTTGTTTGAAAGTCTGCCTATAGACTACTGACTACTGAGGTAGCCCGCTACTCCTCTTTTGGATACTAAGATTGTGTGATCTTCCATTGTAACGTTCCTCCTAAAGGTATATTACACATCAGATTACCGCAAAAGTGTACTAACCTTGCTCTGCTGTGCAACCTGAAGCGGTGTGAAATTGCGTGAATCTCTTGTATCATTTTGACCATGCTTCAGCCCAATTTTGGCCTATAACTTTCTTGAAGTTCTCTGGTAGAAGTAAAGATTTTTAAATCACCATTTTTTTTACCACTTGTCACCATATATTATTGTGTCGTTGGGTTGGAATAGTTTCAATAGCTCCCAATGACTGCTGGATGCAAATACTAACTTTATTATAATATATTTGCAGTTATGAGAACACTCCCTTACACTCGCTGCTTTTATGCTTCTTTCTCCTATATTCATATGATCTGAGAGTCTATGTCACTTCCTTCTATGACATCATAGACTATTAAAATTAACCCTTTGTGGAACTCAGTCTACCATATTCCACTAAATTACACATTCCTCCTTTTATTGAACTTGCACCTTTAAATGCAAAGTACAATATTACCCCTATGGAAATAGCCCAGGAAACATTTCAATATTCTGCAGTATATGCTACTATTCTTAAAGTCAGTTGTTCACTTCTGTTTACAGTAGAAAGCATAATAAATAAATTGTGTCAATAATTCGAGAGAGTGAAGTAAACCTGCACAAACGTGATTGTAACAAACAAGCTGGAAAAAAATAATGTTTTCAATTAATATGTTGTAAAATTTATCTATAAGGCTATCATTTGAATCTACAGCAGAAGATGTCTATAAAAAATCAATTATTACAAAGCTATCATTAGTGAATCTATATTTACAATAAGGGTTATGTTATATCAGTCATACTTATCCAGGGGCTGCAATGCTTATTGAGCTAGTAAGAGTTACACAACTCACATATTTTAGCAAAGTCAAAACTCTCATTTAGCTTCTGCTCCCTATGTGTGAGTAGAATGAAAATGTGTAGTTCCCCCACTCTTTCAAAAATATTAGAAAAGATGTAAAGGCCTCAGAAAGGGTACAGAGGAGGTTTACCAGAATGTTACCAAGGATGACATACTTCAGTTATTTGGAAAATTTGGGAATACTCAGCAGGTCAGACAGCATCTGTGGAGAGAAACAGAGCTAACGTTTCAGATCCTGATGACCCGTCATCAGAAGATGCACTCCCAACACCATGCATGGCCACATGCACACTCTTGACCTCTTTCTTACACAGCACTCACCAACTGTATCTCAAAGCTGTCTTGGGCCAAAGTTTCATTTCATCCTTTGCCATGCTCCTTGCTTTAACGAAAACATCGAAAGATCATCACTCCCTGAAATATTAACACTGTTTCTCTCCACAAATGCTGCCTGGCTTGCTGAGTATTTCCAGCAATTTCTATTTTTATTTCAGAATTCCAGCATCTGCAGCATTTTGCTTTTGGAAATGCTTGGACTGTTCTCCTTGGATCAGAGAAGTTTAAGAGCTGACCTAATAGAGGTTTCCAAGATGAGAGGTCTTCATAGAGCAGATAGAGCAAAAAAAAATAATTCTTCTGCTGAGTGGATCAGTAACTGGAGGTCATAGATGTAAAATAATTGACAAAACGTCTAGAGGAGATGAGGAGAAGCTTTATCACTCAGAGAATTATTGAGATTTGGAACGGTCTTCCTGAGAATGTGGTAGAAGCTGATTCCATAAATCATTTTAAAAGGGAGTTGGGCAGATACTCAAGGATTAGGAATTTACTGGGCTACAGACAAAAAACTGGGGTGTGGGATTATGCACAACTGCTTTCAAAGAGCCAGCACAGGTAAAATGGACCAAATGGTCTCCTTCCCTGCTATAAGTTTCTATGTTTCTATTATCCTGTTCAATGAAAAATTTGAAAATATGAAATAAAAACAAAAAAACTGTAGAAATACTCAGCAGGTCAGACAGCAACTGTGGAGTGTTATGAAATCCAACGTACCTTCTCAGTCAGGGGCCAGGAACCCCAAGTCCTGAAAGGTCTCATGACTTTAATACATGCACGATCCAGCATTTTGTAGTTATTCTGGTGGAGGATGGGCTCAGTGTGCCTGCATAAGAAGAAAATGAAGTGAAAATGCCAATCTTGTAACCAGAAGCAGAGCAGCATAGCCGAGAAGAGTCCCAGGCAGGGTACAGGAGAAGGGATAGGAGAGATGTCCCAGAAAGAAAAAGAGGAGCAAAGCAAGAGGTTCCAGGTAATAACAGGACTGAGGTTGGCAGACTTTAAGAAGTGAGGGGTTGGGAGAAGCACTGAAGGCCTAAGAAGGCAGCAGAAGGTTTGTAACTCTATGCTGCAGGTCATTAAGGCAAAGGTAACCCTTTGGAGCAGTAGTATTCTGCAGCCAAAGAGCTGAAGTTCCATTTGAGGTGGTGCTGGAGTGCAGACTTGAGAATCCAGGGGAATGGTATTGAAATCCCGTGAAGTGGGTCATTGTTGAGGCCGTCTGAGTTGGAGTGACTTGGAGAGAATTCTGAGGATAGATCTTCAAAGGTGAAGACTGAAATGTCCCGTGACAGAGACAGAGTTTCAGCAAAATTACTTGACTGAGTGTTTACTGACATCTGGGTGGGTTGCTGAAAAATCCATGGAATCTTTCTTGGTTGCATCCCTTGCTTAACAAGAATCTGTTAAAACTACTCAAAGACTCTGCTTCCACTGCGTTTTGAGGAAGAGAGTTCCAAAGACTCACCTCTCAGAGAAAGAAATTCTCCTAATCTCTGCCCCAAAAGGGAGACCCCTTATTTTAAAACAGTGACCCCTAGCTCTAGATTCTCCCACAAGAGGAAATAGTCTCTCCACATCCACCTTGCCAAGACCCCTCAGGGTCTTATATGTTTCAATCAAATTGCCTCTTACTCTTCTAAACCCCTGTGGATACAAGCCTAGCCTGCCCAAACTTTCCTCATAAGACAATCTGCTTATTTCACGTATTAGTCTAGTAAACTTTCTCTGAATTGCTTCCAATACAGTTACATCCTTCCTTAAATAAGGAGAACAATACAGTACACAGTACTCCAGACGTGGTCTCACCAATGCCCTATATAACTGAAGCATAACCTCCCTACTCTTGTATTCATTGAATAGTAACAGTTTATTAGCTTTCCTAATTACTTGTTGCATACTAACCTCTTGCAATTCAAGCACTATGACACATATGACATCTCAGAGCTCTGCAATATCTCACCATTTAGATAATATGCTTCTTTTTAATTTGCCTGCCAAAATGGACAATTTCACATTTTCCCACATTATACTCCATTTGCCAGATCTTTACCCACTCAATTAACTAATCTATATCCCTTTATAGTCTCCTTCTATCCTCTTGACATCTTACTTTTCTACCTATCTTTGTGTCATTAGCAAATTTAGCAACCATACCTTTGGTCCCTTCATCCAAGTGATTTATATAAATTGTAGAAAGTTGAAGCCCCTGCACAAATCCCAATGACACACCACTCATTACATCTTGCCAACCCCGAAAAAGACCCATTTATGCCACCTCTGCTTCCTGTTCCCTTCTATCCATGCTAACATGTTACCCCCTACACTGTGAGCTTTTGTTTTTCGCAATAACCTTTGATGTGGCACCTTATCAAATGCCTTCTGGAAATCCAAATTCAGTACACCTAGAGGGTCCCCTTTACCCACACTACATGCTACTTCTTCTAAGAACTCCAGTAAATTAGTTAAACAGGACTTCCCTTTCACAAAGCCATGTTGACTCTGTCTGGTTGCCTTGATTTTTTCCAAGTGGTCCCCTACAACATATTTAATAATGGCTTCTAACATTTTCCCTATGAAAGATGCTAAGTTAACTGGCCTATAGTTTCCTCCTTTCTGTCTCCATCCCTTTTTGAATAAAGGAGTTACATTTGCTACTCTTCAATCTGATGGAGCCTTCCTGAATCTAGGGAATTTTAGAAAAATAAAACCAACAGATTGACTATGTCCTTAGCCATTTCTTTTAAGACCCTCAGATGAAGTCTATCAGGACCTGGGGACTTGTCAGTCTATAACTCCAACAATTTGCTCAGTACCACTTCCCTGGTTATTGCAATTTTCTTAAGCTCCTCCCTTCCTTCCATTTCCTGATTTACAGCTATTTCTGCTTTGTTACTTGTATCCTCTACAGTGAAGACTGATGCAAAATACCTGTTCGAATCATCTGCCATTTCCTTATTTTCCATTATTAATTCCCCACTCTCACTTTCTATAGGACCATGAATGACAGAATCATCCCAGGTTTGCATTAAGTGCAGAAGCAGGCATGAAAAACAATATTTACCTGCCTGCCACAATGATGGATTTTCATCCTGTATCTTTCCTTTCCCAACACATCCTGTCCCATTCATGATGCATTCATGGAAAACACGCCAGATCACTGATGGGCGGACTCAGATTTGCCAACCACCCCATGACCTCAGTGCTTCCTCGCTCTGGGTGCCATATTTAAAGCACAGCAGAGTGCAGCCTACTTCATGTCTACAGACCAGGACTGCTCCTGGTGATAGATAGCCCCAAAAGCAAAGGTAAAGACAGCCCTCTCTCAGGGGCACCTGCAAACTCCTCTACCCCAGCTCTGGCCACAGGAGGTCCACCAGAGTCACCAATCTGGCCTGGTAGGTGGTTGCAGAGGTGGTCAGCATCAACAGAGCAGAGGATTTCAGCCATCCAGTGCAGGAAGAGGATAAATGTGCTCATCCATTCTGCTAGGATAAGTGTCAGGAAGATATGATAATGTTATTGGAATTTATTGTAAAGTAGTTGTATCTGTGTCTATATGTGTCTGTGTGGGACTTAATTGGATTAAAGGCAGCTGGTCTGAAGGCTTTGATGTATTAGAAGATAAGATAGATTTGAAATGTTAAGTAGGTAAACATAGGGGAAGTTATAGAAAGCAGAGTGTAAAAGGACATTTGCATTTTTAAATAAATCAAGCTAAATTGTTTACAAAGGAAGTGTGAAAGTGTCACCTAGCCAGGTAAAGTTCAGAAACAGTGTGTTTCTTTTTCCCAAAGATTATTGGTACTATGATAATTTTTTGTGATTAGGGAGGTTAAGTCCACGCCCAAAGATATAGGGCAGGATTTTCCTGTTGGCATGAGGGGCTGGGCCCCGCATGCATGCGCGTGAAATGACATGTGGTGACATCGGGTGAGCGTCCCAGTGTCACCACGTGCCATCGCGTTATTTCATTGGGCGGGTGGCGATGTTCTCCGATGCACGTCCGCCATTAATTAATGGGACACTTAAGTCCCTTGAGGCGCAAATCGACTGCAATGTTTCGGTGCCCGTGCAATCAAAACGCATACCAGCTGCTTGGTCTGGACTCAGAACCTCAGAACCTTCAGATCAGCACTCTGCAGTGAAGGATCTTTTTTGGGCCTGCATGTTTCAGGAAGCCTGGGAATGGGAGCTGAACCCTCAACTGGAGGCACCTCCTCTGAGGAGGAAGGGAGGGCTAGAAGGGGGAGCAGGCCAGGAGTGCACATTCAGCCTCCAGGGGAGCTACCTTTGGGAGGTCAGGTGCAGGCACAAGGGGTGCAGGGCCAAGAGGTAGTCCAAGGAGGAAGGGACCGCAGAGGACTCCACAATCCTGCTGCCAGGCTATACAGGCGGCGAAGCAGCCACCTCAATATGCCTGTGGTGCAGTGCCAAATGAGGCGCCATCTCTCAAGGGAGGCAGTCCATTATATTTGTTAGATGATTGGGCCCGAGAGCTCTGCGAACTGAGTGGCTGGACACCCCATGCCAGTGGCTCTAAAGGTCACAGCTGCCCTTAACTTCTATGCCTCTAGCTCTTTCCAGGGTTCAGTGGGTGATCTTTGCGGTGTTTCCCAATCAGCTGTCCACACTCGTGTCAAGCAGGTTACAGACTCTCTGTTCAGGTGCGCATTGACCTTCATCCTTTACCGTTGAGAGCAGGCAAGCCAGACACAGCGAGCCAGAGGCTTCGCAGCGATTGCTGGCTTTCCCCGCGTCCAGGGTGCAATCAACTGCACACATGCAGGTGAGCCCAGTGCCTTCATCAACAGGAAGGGATTCCAATCCATGAATGTGCAGATAGTGTGTGATCACAGGATGCTGATTCTTCAAGTATGTGCAAGGTACCCAGGCAGCTCCCACAACGTCTATATCCTCAGACACTTCCAGGTGCTGGGGCTCTTCAGTGCTACAGCCTGGCTGGATGGATGACTGCTGGGTGACAAGGGCTAACCCCTCAGAAGGTGGCTCATGACAACTCTCTGCCATCCAAGAACAGAAGTTGAGCAGATAGGAGCCACGCATCCACAAGGGCTGTGGTGGGGAGAGCCATTAGGCTTCTCAAGATAAGCTTCTGATGACTGGACCGCTCAGGGGGCATACTCCAATACCCCCCAGATCGTGTGTCATTTATGGTGGTTGCATGCTGCACTCTCCACACCCTTGCACTGGAAAGGGGGGACGCTGTGAATGATGAAGACGTCGACGTAGTGACTGCGGCTGCACATGATGAGTCCAGCAGTGAGTCTGAGGATGAGCACACACAGGGAAATGCTGAGGGGGTAGATGCTGACCCAGGCATATTCCAGGGAGGCAGGGACACCCGGGAGGCTTTAATCCAACGAACCTTCAGCCAGCACACTACATATGGACCTCCAGAACAAGCCTGGGCTGTATGCTCCATATTTGAGACCTAAGTGCAAAATCTGCCTGGTTAGGAATATTAACTAAGGTCCTTGTTAATAAAGCTGAATGTCCCACAAAACACTCATAACATTTTTGGAAACCGTTTGTCTTCACCCTCAGCCAGGGTAACATGTCTGAACTTAATATTATAACAAAAGGAACTTTAAGAAAGCAAAATGACAAAGGTGTTAAATATCACACCAACTTAAGAAGACCTCATTGCGGACCAACACAAAAGCACCAGTGATAAACCTGTGGTGTGCCTAAGGTGCCTTATGTTTATGTTTTCGGGTGCTATGTCTTGGTGCTGACCCCTTGCTGGGAGTGGCACCTGAGACTGCCTGCTCACTCTGCTGTCCTGTTGGCTTTGATGACCTTGGCAGTCTTCCTCTGGCCCGTGGAGCCTGTGCTGGCCCCACTGGGATGGGAGCTGCCAGTTCCACAGCTGGCATCTCGCCAGTCGTCACAGCCTCACTGGATGCAATGGTCACTGACAGAGGTGGGGGGGCGGAGGAGCTGCCACCCTAATCTGGAGCGCCCTGAGACGAGGCCACAGAGACGACAGGCAGCTGCTGCGCCGACATGAGGTCGCTTTGGACCTCCCTGCTCACTGTGGTTGGATAGGCACCAAACTGGGAAACTTGGTACCCAGACCATCTCCCACACAGGCACTGACCAGCTGAGGTCAATGCCAATGTGAGGGCTTGCTGGTCCAAGCGCAGACCCAAGAAGCCCTGATGGGCCTCCTGGAGGAGCCGCTCCATGGAGAATGCGTGGTGCTCCAACATGAGGCTCATTGCTTTAGCAATAGTCCGCGTGTACTCCTCCACCACAGACACCAAGCCAAGCATAGCCTCATGTATCTCCATCAGATGCTCTCGCATGCCCGGCCGCTTTTCCTGTGTTTGCTGCGTTGCGGACGACTCCAGAGACATATCACCAGGCACCGACTGAGCATGTACCTGGTCCCTTGCAGTTAACCAACTGCTGGCACCATGGGCACTCTCTGTCTCTGCCAGCTCCTCGAGCGAGTGTGAAGTGCCCTCATTGCAGTGCTCTGGGACACTAACCGAAGTTCTAATTCCCACAAAGGTGCTAGTATCTGCGCTGGTGCCTACCTGGCAGAGATGGTGTGATGCTGGTGAGTCCGAGACTTCAGAACCCTGCTGCTCCTCCTCCCGGCCCCGCTCCGCTGATGCTGAAAAGAAGAACAAGGATATTGGATCAGTTAATGTGGAGACAATGTCAACGTGCGTCCCTGTCCCATGGATCATTCATGCGCTCATCCTTCCGTAAGCAACGGTCAACCCAAAACAAAAACAGAATTACCTGGAAAAACTCAGCAGGCCTGGCAGCATCGGCGGAGAAGAAAAGAGTTGACGTTTCGAGTCCTCATGACCCTTCAACAGAACTAGGTGAAATATAAGCTGGTTTAAGGTGTGTGTGTGTGGTGGTGGGGGGGGTGGTGTTGGGTGGGGGTAGAGAAGTGGAGGGGGTTGGTGTGGTTGTAGGGACAAGCAAGCAGTGATAGGAGCAGATCATCAAAAGATGTCACAGACAAATGAACAAAAGAACACATAGGTGTTGAAGTTGGTGATATATATCTAAACGAATGTGTTAATTAAGAATGGATGGTAGGGCACTTAAGGTATAGCTCTAGTGGGGGTGGGGGGAGCATAAAAGATTTAAAAATATTTAAAAATAATGAAAATAAGTGGGAAAAGAAAAATCTATATAATTTATTGGAAAAAACAAAAGGAAGGGGGAAGAAACAGAAAGGGGGTGGGGATGGAAGAGGGAGTTCAGGACCTAAAGTTGTTGAATTCAATATTCAGTCCAGAAGGCTGTAAAGTGCCTAGTCGGAAGATGAAGTGTTGTTCCTCCAGTTTGCGTTGGGCTTCACTGGAACAATGCAGCAAGCCAAGGACAGACATGTGGGCAAGAGAGCAGGGTGGAGTGTTAAAATGGCAAGCGACAGTGAGGTTTAGGTCATTCTTGCGGACATACCGCAGGTGTTCTGCAAAGCGGTTGGCCAGTTTACATTTGGTCTCTCCAATGTAGATGAGACCATTAGGAGCAACGAATACAGTAGACGAAGTTGGGGGAAATGCAAGTGAAATGCTGCTTCACTTGAAAGGAGTGTTTGGGCCCTTGGACAGTGAGGAGAGTGGAAGTGAAGGGGCAGGTGTTACATCTTTTGTGTGGGCATGGGGTGGTGCCATAGGTGGGGGTTGAGGAGTAGGGAGTGATGGAGGAGTGGACCAGGGTGTCCCGGATGGAACGATCCCTACGGAATGCCAACAAGGGGGGTGAAGGGAAAATGTGTTTGGTGGTGGCATCATGCTGGAGTTGGCGGAAATGGCGGAGGATGATCCTTTGAATGCGAAGGCTGGTGGGGTGATAAGTGAGGACAAGGGGGACCCTATCATGTTTCTGGGAGGGAGGAGAATGCGTGAGGGCGGATGCGCGGGAGATGGGCCGGACACGGTTGAGGGCCCTGTTGACTGTGGGTGGAAAACCTCGGTTAAGGAAGAAGGAAGACATGTCAGAGGAACTGTTTTTGAAGGTAGCATCATCTGAACAGATGCGACGGAAGCGAAGGAACTGAGAGAATGGGATGGAGTCCTTACAGGAAGTGGGGTGTGAGGAGCTGTAGTCAAGGTAGCTGTGGGAGTTGGTAGGCTTGTAATGGATATTGGTGGACAGTCTATCACCAGAGATTGAGACAGAGAGGTCAAGGAAGGGAAGGGAAGTGTCAGAGATGGACCACGTGAAAATGATGGAGGGGTGGAGATTGGAAGCAAAATTAATAAATTTTTCCAAGTCCCGACGAGAGCATGAAGCAGCACCAAAGTAATCATTGATGTACCGGAGAAAGAGTTGTGGAAGGGGGTCGGAGTAGGACTGGGCCCCAGCTATGCCTTTCTCTTTATGGGGTATGTGGAACATTCCTTGTTTCAGTCCTACATCGATGATAACTTCGGTGCTGCTTCATGCTCTCGTCAGGACTTGGAAAAATTTATTAATTTTGCTTCCAATCTCCACCCCTCCATCATTTTCACGTTGTCCATCTCTGACACTTTCCTTCCCTTCCTTGACCTCTCTGTCTCAATCTCTGGTGATAGACTGTCCACCAATATCCATTACAAGCCTACCGACTCTCACAGCTACCTTGACTACAGCTCCTCACACCCCGCTTCCTGTAAGGACTCCATCCCATTCTCTCAGTTCCATCGACTCCGTCGCATCTGTTCCGATGATGCTACCTTCAAAAACAGTTCCTGACATGTCCTCCTTCTTCCTTAACCGAGGTTTTCCACCCACGGTCGTTGACAGAGCCCTCAACCGTGTCCGGCCCATCTCCCGCGCATCCGCCCTCACGCCTTCTCCTCCCTCCCAGAAACATGATAGGGTCCCCCTTGTCCTCACTTATCACCCCACCAGCCTTCGCATTCAAAGGATCATCCTCCGCCATTTCCGCCAACTCCAGCATGATGCCACCACCAAACACATCTTCCCTTCAACCCCCTGTCAGCATTCCATAGGGATCGTTCCCTCCGGGACACCCTGGTGCACTCCTCCATCACTCCCTACTCCTCAACCCCCACCTATGGCACCACTCCATGCCCACACAAAAGATGTAACACCTGCCCCTTCACTTCCACTCTCCTCACCGTCCAAGGGCCCAAACACTCCTTTCAAGTGAAGCAGCATTTCAATTGCATTGCCCCCAACTTAGTCTACTGCATTCGTTGCTCCCAATGTGGTCTCCTCTACATTGGAGAGACCAAACGTAAACTGGACGACCACTTTGCAGAACACCTGTGGTCTGTCTGCAAGAATGACCCAAACCTCCCTGTCGCTTGCCATTTTAACACTCAACCCTGCTCTCTTGCCCACATGTCTGTCCTTGGCTTGCTGCATTGTTCCAGTGAAGCCCAACGCAAACTGGAGGAACAACACCTCACCTTCCAACTAGGCACTTTACAGCCTGCCAGATTGAATATTGAATGCAACAACTTTAGGTCCTGAACTCCCTCTTCCATCCCCACCCCCTTTCTGTTTCTTTCCCCTTCCTTTTGTTTTTTCCAATAAATTATATAGATTTTTCTTTTATTTTTAAATATTTTAAAATCTTTTATTGTCCCCCCACCCCCACTAGAGCTATACCTTGAGTGCCCTACCATCCATTCTTAATTAGCACATTCGTTTAGATATATATCACCAACTTCAACACCTATGTGTTCTTTTGTTCTTTTGTCTGTGACATCTTTTGATGATCCGCTCCATCACTGCTTGTTTGTCCCTACAACCACACCAACCCCCCCTCCACTTCTCTCCCCACCCCCCAACACCACCCCCCCCCGCCATACACACACACACACACACACACACACACACACAGCTTAAACCAGGTTATATTTCACCCCTTCCTTGGATTCACCTAGTTCTGTTGAAGGGTCATGAGGACTCGAAACGTCAACTCTTTTCTTCTCCGCCGATGCTGCCAGACCTGCTGAGTTTTTCCAGGTAATTCTGTTTTTGTTTTGGATTTCCAGCATCCGCAGTTTTTTGTTGTTATATAATGGTCAACCCATGTTGCAAACTTCAATCACTGAACATTCAGCACTGCCATGGCTGTTGGGAGAACAATGGTGACCTCACTGCTGGATAAACGTACCTGCCTATGGCACCCCAGCCTCACCGACACTGGTGGACCTGGGCGCATGGCACCTCTCCAGATCTAGGGCTCCTGCTCAAAGTGGCTGAGAATCACTAACTGGGCCGGCCCTCCGCCAGTCCTCATCGCTTGGCGGCATTATGTGCATTCTTCTCCTGAAAAGGAGAGAAGAGCATTGATTAGTGCTAATTGTACCTGGATTCTCTTCATGGACGACCCACCCCAACCAGAGTGGGACATTGCAGGGCTCCAACATCCTCTTACTCCGCTGCTGCCGAACATCCACACAAAGATGCCAGGCCTTTTGGCTGCACCACCGCTGCGCCGCCCCGCCCCACCCCCTTGGCCAAATGCTGCCTACATCACATTAGCCACCACATGGTCTAACCTTCCATAACAAGGAGTCACAAGCATGTGGAGCACAGAGGGCAGCAGGTTGATTGGTGCCATGCCACATTGAAGTTCCCCTCCCAGCATGTCAGCACCCTGGCTTTGACATGTCCTGGAGTTCCAGCACTGCGCCTAGGTGCAGCTCCTCCAGGTTGCCCCCAAAACAGTAATGTGGGCCTCAGTTTACATGCTGCGGGTACAGAACCCATCTCATCACCACCCTCTCAGGGTGACCTCGGCATGGGCAATATCTGCTGGCCCACCCTGCGGAGGACACAAGCCGTCAATGATTCAATGCAGTCACTATATTCGGAGTTGTGGTTGCGGCCAGTGGGGGAAGCTCACCTGCTGGGCTAAGTGACCAATGCCAACATGGTACTCACCCTTCCTGAGTGCAAGAGGTCATTGAAATCCTTGCGGCACTGGATCCATGTGCGTCGCACCACATCTTGGGAGCACACAATCTTCGCCAGCTCCTCCCAGGCATGTCTGCTCATGTCAGGAGGCTCCTCCACCTGTCCTGGGTCATGAACACCTCCCACCATGCTGCCACCTCCTCGAGGAGGGCAGCAAGGCAATCATCAGAAAAACGCGGGGCACAGTGCCTCCCTGCCTTACTCTCCTGCCTGGCTTGCTCACCAGCAGCGCTCTGGGAAGCCCTTCCACTGGCCATGATTCACAGCCTTTGAAAGGCTGCAGCAACTTTTTAAAACAGTCCCGCCGTCGCCTGCCCACTCTCGCTGTCCTCGGGAGCCATGATTCATGCTGGGTGGGCCTTAATTAGCCCGCCCACTTAAAATGGCAGTGTGAACCCGATTGCGGCCGGCGATCGGGTCCGTGCCCGCCCACCCCCATTCCTGTTCAGTGTATCATATTTATTTGCCTGGGTCTTTTAAAATATATTGTCTTACTATTGCCTTCATGGAGATGTAACTGGGAGTCAGATTAATTAGGGGATTAAGTGGTTATTATAGTAGTAATCTGTAGACATATATCGGTGCTTAAAATCATTTATCTTATTAATGAATGTTTAATCTAATTCTGCAAAAACCTCTAAGGCTCTTATTACTACTGAATTCAAAGCCCCCATCTCGAAGGATACAAATTGCAAAAATAGTTGTGGCAATTGTCTTAAGTCCCTTTGGGATTTGAACAACTCAGCATCTACTATCAGCTGTGCCATAACATAAGTCCATAGAGCCATAGACCATAGAGAGACTGTAGAGACAAACAACTTATCATTCTTAACACACACTCCCAAACCCATCACACATCCACAGGGACTCCAAGGTACAACACTATGAACTCTCACACACATCCTCACATCTCCAACATGTTCTCATCCTCTGGAGCCTACGCCCTTATCCCATTCATGGCCCCACTTACCATACAAACATTCCACACAGTGCCATGTGTCTTGCTCACACTATCTCCATCTGTTTTCATGCCAGAGAAGTTGGCTCACAGCAGCAGGGAAAGGTCCTAGACCTGGGGTGGAGTGGCCAATATCAGGCCCATCATTCACAATGAGGAGCATACCATCATGCTGACTGATGAGAGTGTGGGCTGTGAGGAGTGCATCCTCCTGCTCACTGATGAAGTGGTGCCCACATGTGTGTGTATGGAAGTTTCCATGGGAAAGATGGTGGATGTCATGGAGACCATGGTCCAGCAGAATGCTGAGATATGTGCAGACCTGCACTCCATTGTGGGAGCCATGGGCGAGTTCCAGCAGTGGCAACGCGAGAGGGAAACGGGATGCCTCAATGTCCCTCCAGGTGCTCCTAATCTCTCAAGGAGTCAGTCCGGGGCTTTTGGGCACCTGAAGAGAGGAGGAGCAGCAGTTGGGCACTCTGAGTCATCCACTCAGAAATCTCAGAGGCTGTCCTCTCCCTCCAGGTCCCTTTTTCCTGTCACGACCTCAACCTCACCCTCTGTCACCATAGAAAGAGCAGCTGGCCCACAGGGCGACAGCCAAAGCAAACCAGGGCCCTCAAGGCTTTGGCTCCCAAAGTCATCAGAGGCAACAGGACCAGCCATTTCTCAGGCTGTCTCCATCCCTGTTGTGGATGTCAGGGCAGCGCCTAGAAGAAGCTGTCAGCCTAGAAAAGTTAAGTAATTCTGATCACAGGTGTTTGCATAGGTTTGTCACTTTATAATCTGAAAATATATTCACTTTCACTGAATAACGTGTAATGGTGTCTTTCAGCTTCATTGGCAGGCTTCCTGAGTCCTCCCCCTGCATTCCCCCACCCCCATTAGCAGTTCAGCTGCTGGACAGAAGTGATTCTGGAGGGAGAGGTGTAAGTGTGGCAAGGCTTTTTGGAGCCTCGTGCAAGCATTCTCCCACGCATGGGGAGCCTTCCTTCATCACACTATTCTCACCGTCCTGAGCATTTTCAATGCTGCCTGCTGGGGTTCTCTTTCAATTGTCCATCTGAACTGACCTGCATCTCCATCCACCCACTGATCACACTCCCATGCAGCATCTGTGCCCATTCAACACAAGGCTCCGCTTACTTTCAATTTCTGCAAAATAGTAGTTGTCAAGTTTGAGATACGCTCCCCCATCCTCCCATGCACTTTTCCCCCATCATAGTCCACCCCTATGGTATCACCTTCTATCTCCCCACCTTCACCCTACAGCCTGAATCCTTGTCATTCCAGGATATCCAGGTGAATGTGCACATTCCCTACCTTCCTGAGAATCCCACTTGCATCCACATTGAACTCCCTGGCTCCTCTGTCCCACCCCCTGGGTCCCTGTTTGCCTCCATGTCACCACCAACCACCCTCACCACCCCTTCTAACTCACCCTCCCATCCTACTGGCACCCTCTGCCCCCTCAAACACTCACCATTCTATCCTAATATGCCCACCCTGTGTTCACTCCCAGGAAGCAGTCATTGACTTCATAGACTCCTCACTTGCATGTTCACCTGGACATTCCACCCCCACCCCTTACTTCTTCCTCCGCCCTTACTCCCTCCTCCCCCATACTCCCTCCTCATCCAAACTCCCTCTTCCCCCCAGATGCCTTCTGCCCTCCAAATTCCCTTCTCCCCTCCCCCCCCCCACCCCCCAGGACATCTTCCTGCCTCCGAACCTTTTCCCTTACACATCCCACCCCACTTAATCTCCCTCCTCACTTCTAACTTGCACCATTCTCCCCGTACTCCATCCTCTACATCCAACCTCACCCCCTGACAGGTTTGCCCCCTGGCCCACAAATTTCACCTCCCTGACACCTTCATTCCACCCCTCACAACCTCACCCATCCCGTACATCTTCACGTCCCCCCACCGTTCCAACCTTACAACTGCTCCTTGGATATCTGTGATCTGAGCAGGACCCTACAGGTCACGCTTGTTCAGATGTGCTCTGGGCTGGTGTGTTTTCATATCAGCATAATGGTAAATCAGGCATAGGAAGATGCTTCCAGTCAGGCCTTACTTTGCATCCCATTTGCAGGATGCAAATCAGGTTTACATCGGCCTCCAGTGGGATTCATGATCTGCTATGGCAGACACCATTGAAGAATCTGCTGTGATTTCATGCTGGCGTGAAACTGATTTTTGCCCCTCCTGCCGAATTCTCCCTCCCATCCACCATGATGCCCACCACTAACGGGAATGAAAGATTCCGGCCCAACACTTACTTTGTTAACTATTTTAAAAAAAAATCTATGGATACTCTTACGATCTGTCTTTACATTTCTAGCTAGCTTTGTCTTGACCTTTAATTTTTCCTTCCTTATCAATCTTTGTAATTCTTTGGTGTTTTTTATATTTTGTCCAATCGTCTGACCTACACCCACCTTTGCACAATTATAAGATTTTTCTATAAGTTTGATCCTGCCTTTAACTTTTTTAGTTAATTACGGATGGTTGGTCCTCCCTTGGAATTTTTCTTTCTCATTGGAATGTACATTCTGAAATGTCTTTTTAAATGTCTGCTACTGCATCTCTATTGACCTATCCCTTAACCTATAATGCAAGTTCACTTTAGCTAGCCCTGCTTTAATGCCCTCATAAATGCCCTTATTTAAAGTTTAAAATAAGTTTAAAATACAAATCTTAGACCTCTTCTTTTCTCCCTCAAACTGAATGTAAAATGCAATCATATTATGTTCGTTGCTACCTAGGAATACCTTCACTATGAGGTCATTAGTTAATCCTATCGTGTTGCACAATACCGTGTCCAGTATAGCTTGCTCTGTGGTTGATGGCAGAACAAGCTGTGCTAAGAAACTACCCTATTCCATATTCTATAGATTTGTCATCTAGGCTATCTTTGCCAATCTGATTTTTCCATTTAAAATGTAGATTAAATTTTCCCATGATTAATGTTGTACCTTTCTGACAAGCTCCCATTATTTACTCCTTCCTACCCTGTCCTACCATATTGTTATTTTTAGGAGCCTGTACGCCACTTGCACAAGTGTCTTCTTGCGTTTATCATTTTTCATCTCTACCCATGCCACTTCTACATCCTGTTTTCCTGAACTTAGGTCATTCCTCTCGATTGTGCGAATGCCACCATTTAGTCTTGCTGAAAAAAGACATTTTATCAAAGTCTTTCATCTTGCACTCATCAGGACAATCACAAGAATACCAATGTCAGGGGAAGCAACATCTTTATACTGTATGAGAAGAGAGTGCTGATTGGTTGGCAAGTGGACTCTGATTGATAGAGGCATTACCATGGAGAATGCACCAGTTAATGGTGACTGACAGTTAACTGTTAAGCATTGTTTGAAATTTAAACCAACCCCTCCACCTTTTCCCAACTTCCTATACTTCCTAAATGTCATGTACCCTCAATAATCAGGTCCCAATCTATGTCATACTGCAGTCATGTCTCTGTAATGGCTATCAGATCATACCAGTCAACTAAATATTTCGTGCTGATCGCTGAAAAGAGATATATGTTACAGGCTGTGATGGGAAGAGCACACAGTTAATTCTAGCTCCACTTCTCCACAGGTTGCAACAATAGTTTAAATGTTTAATTCACCCACAAAACTGGTCAACTGTTACCCTTTGATACTGTAATTCCCAGCATAAAAAGACTCTAACCTGGCTTCTTTCAGTAAACGCAAAAGATATTGATTTATTATAAAACAAACAACTTTTTAAAAAGTAAGTTAATAAACTGATTAGCATACAAGTTGTAGTTTAGAAGCGTAATGATTTTTCTCTTTTTACACACATATTTGAACCCTCATACACTCACACAAACTCAAAACAGGACAAAACAAACACAGTACCCTGTAGAGGCTGGAGTATTGGAAAATTTCTTTTAAAAGGGTAAGATTTGAAGAGATCTGGATGCTGTTGATCTAACAGGACTCGTCACAATAAGCCTGGAAGTTCTTTCAGATGGATTTGTTGGTGAAACTGTTCTTGATGACTCTTACTTATCACAATTTTGCAGACTTTCAAAATAAAACAGATGAGTTATCCTGATGAGATGTTTCTGAGGAAAGTTTAACTTACTCTACACCACATGTAAAACAAAGGTGGGGCAGAGAGAGAGGGAAAGAGTATTTTCTTGCAGCCTGCTTCTAAGGCACCCACTCGCACACACTCACTCTCTGACTGAGAGTTTTAAAGACTAAGATGTTCAAAGGATAATTCTCTTAGGTCAGGCGTTTTTAACCAAATCAGCAAGAGTCTTTAGTCTGGCAACAGCAGTTCTTTGTTAACTTATATATACAAAGTATCTCCTCCTTCCCAGGTGTTCCTTGCTGGACATTACTTTGAATAGTGGTTTCTTAAAGAAAGGCATAGTCACAGCCTAGAATTAATATTGCAAATTTATAAAAATAACTCAAGAGGAAGACTATCCAAAATTTAAAATCCTTCAAATTTTCAAAAAAAAAATGGGTTCCTCACACAGAGGTGAAGAAATTCAAGATGGTTGTGATTTTGACAGCCCAGTGGCAGCTGATCTTCCAGGAGGCTGCAAATCTCAGCAATCAGCTGACAATACCCTGAGGCACTGGCACTCAGGCATGTCCAAGAAGCCGATCCTCTGCCTGTAACTCTGTTTTGGGGGCTATTGACTCCTGGAAGCTGCATCGCTGTGCTCATTCCCTCTCTCCTGTGGACTGGTAGGTGGGTGAGCAGCAGACTGCTGCTGATGCTGCTGTTCCTCATCTTGCTCTTGATTTGAGGTCTACAAATGGCATCCATTCTGTATGGATGTTTAACAGTTAGAAAGCGTACATCATATGGACGAAACACCAAAATAGGCGAAATGACCTCTACTGTAATGGAAATCACTTCAAAAATGGTGAAAGTGCATCACAAAACAAATCTTATGAGCAAATATCTTTCACTTAGACAAGGAAATAGGTGTGAGATCTCAGTATTTAAAGAATTTTTGCCTGCCATTTGCTCAGCCCCCTCAAATCACACTGTCCCTTGTTTTGATTTCACTGACAAGTTCCAAGAAACCCGGAAAACCCATGCACCCAAAGCTCAAATCTATATTAAATCACTTTTTGCATATTAAAACTAGCCTGTCCCATGGGAGCTGAATGCATCGGTGTTAAAGGCAGATGTCTGTGGGTTGCTGCCGGTTTCTCAACATTGCCTTCAAATGCAGCCCTTTTAACCAGCTGCCTGCTCCCAAACCCACTCACATGTCCAGGTTAAAATTCCCCCTTTGTGTTCTCCTCACAGTTTGGTGCATTCCTGCCTAGTGTTGTATTGTCAACAGTTATGGAAGCATTGCGCTTGATAGCCCAACCAGCACAATTTCAAACACCTTTGGAGCACAAACTGCACCCAAAGCAGAAACTACTCCTATACTAAATTTTAAATTGAAACAGATATGGACCAAAGGCATTTCTTATCACTTTCTGCAGGTTGTTATCTTTCACCTCTCAGGCACAAGTGCACAAAAAGGACAAACAATTACATTTTATAAATGCTATAGCACTCTTTTGATCCTCTTGAGATGTCTAATAATTGAATATATCTTTTGCACCAATAGTAACATTTGTTGAAGGGCATCATTCAAGACATTAAAGCACCTTTTGCTCTTTCTGATGCTGATCAGCTTGTTGTACTTTTCCAGTGTTTTTTATTTTTATGAAGTTTCAGTCTTTATTTTCCCTTAAAATCAGGTGAAATTGCACTCCGTAATTTTTATGGATGATCACGTTACCATGGTCACATTGCATTCCCTCCACTGCCTCTTTAGCAGAGGTTTTATCAATAAATAGGCATGATTTGATTGAAATGGCAGAGAAGAATGTTACACAAACATACTACTGCATTCATATGCAAATATTGCAGAGCATGAGTTTTTTTGAGGATGCAACTGCACAGGTTGGAGCATTTTAAGAATTTTTGTCAGTCTGACATCAGACAGAACATTCAAACCAAATAATCAGTCCCAATAGAAGTGATATATAAAATCATCAGAGAATTACATCAGAGAAAAAGGCCATTTGGCCCAACTGGTCTATGTCGTCATTTATGTTCCACACGAGCCTAGCCTCATATCCTACTTCATCTTACCCAATCATCGACACTCTGGGTCATTCACATATGCATGGCACACATAAATGGTCAATTATTAATAACAAATCAGAGGTATCAAAATATACGATAACCATAATCAAATCAAGTCTTCTATTCCATAAACATCTTTCCTTTTGTTAGGGAAGGTAGCAGATGACTTATGCTGCAGTCAGTCACAATGCTATTGGGAAAAGGGTCCTGAGATTTGTGTTCTGATTTGTATGTGCAATGGGCCTTATACCTGTTTTAGGTAGATGCCAATAAAGATTACAAGGCATAAAAACAAAAAAACTGCGGATGCTGGAAATCCAAAACAAAAACAGAATTACCTGGAAAAACTCAGCAGATCTGGCAGCATTGGCGGAGAAGAAAAGAGTTGACGTTTCGAGTCCTCATGACCCTTCGACAGAACTAGTTCTGTCAAAGGGTCATGAGGACTCGAAACATCAACTCTTTTCTTCTCCACCGATGCTGCCAGACCTGCTGAGTTTTTCCAGGTAATTCTGTTTTTGTTTAAGATTACAAGGCACCCCAATTAAAATGACATGCATTGCACTTTGCTGCAGACCAAAATTATGCAGATCACGTGGCATATTAAAACCTTCTTGTCCAAAATGCAGGTGCTGCACAAATTTCTAGCCATCCCACCCCACCCCCAGTTTTTGTAAAAGCATTTGAAATTTGCATTGTTCCTTGCTTATATGATTATGGCATACGCAGGTACTTTGATGAAGAATAAAAAAACTGCTTAGAACACTTTTCATGACTTATTCTCCATGTTGCTGTGTACCATCCTTTGCACATAGTGGGAAGCTGAAACCATGAAGGATATTTTCTTAAAATGAGCACTTCAAGCAACTTTAAAGATGGAAAGTGCTGGAGGCACATAGTGTTAAAAAAAGCAGCTTTGACAGGAAATGAAATGATATAAGAAAATACAAAGTGTTTAACCTGTTAATTAAATGACTAACCCATGAGGTAGAATGAGGGAAACAACCATGTGACTTAGCCAGGTTTGCCAGCAAAATAAATCTATGGAAAATATTATTGTGGCAATTGACTCAACATTTAATGATTATCTCAATTTCAGAAAGCAACATCATGCTATTCTGTAATACAGTTACCCCTAGTTAAAATAATGGCTTTGTGTTCAATCACAAAAGTTCAAATATGGCTAATGGAAGGTACTGGGAAGTACTTTTCCATGGCTTGAGGACATAGTTTAGCCAGCCCATTGCTCCACTTAATAAAAAGAAGTCATTGTTTTTGCAACAGTGCCAGTCACATTTTCATCATACCAGCTAACCCTAAACAACAAGTATTCAGCCTTATCACTGCAACGACATAAAGTGTCTCCAGTTAGATGCAAGTCCATTCCAGAAATGACCTCTTACCTTCACCAGCAATTTAAATCTAGCCATTACTGTAATAAAACAGATAAACAATTAGAAACAATTATACTATTTTTGTAATGAAACTATTTACATTTATATAGCATCTTATCACATCAAGAAATCCAATGCATTTTATACAGTGAACTGATTTTGAAGCCAGTGACGTACCTTTGAGTCACATGATAATACTGATATTAAATTAAAACACTTCTTAAATAATCACTGTGAATGGAAATCTTAATTGTTCCACAATTAAATTGCAGTGCAGTTTGGAACTGAGTGTACACCTGGGAGTTTGGTGAGTGAGGGAGTTTAAAGTGTTAATCTTGTTCAAGAAAAATCTAGTCTTCTCTGTAATTAGCAGAAACTGGAACATGCTGTGTAAGTAAGTAAATAGAGTAAGTTTCTGCCAGACTTAGGCAGGGAAAACACTCTACTGAGAGAGCTGAGTAGTTAATTAGCGAACTGGTTTAATCTGGTTACTGTAGCTGCTGTTCCGTTTAGAATAAATTCAGGGCTCTTTAAAGCAGCTTGCAAATGAGTGCAGTTTAGAATTGACTGTATACCTGGGAGTTTGCTAAGTGGGAGAATTGGGGATGGTTGTGATTTCCCCATCCCACCTCCCCTGTTCAGCCCGCACCCCCTGTTCACCCCGCACCCCCGTCCACCCCCACAAGTCCGAACCTGTCCCCTTGCCCACCTCCTCGCCTGCTGCCCCCTTGCCAGCCCCAACTTCATCTCCCCCCACCTTTTCCGCTTCCCACCTTGGCCACCCCCCTCTAGCATTATCAGCAGATAATTCTGGAGGTTACAAAATAATAAAAGGACAAAACTAAAGGCTCTGTATCTGAACGCACAAAGCATTCAAAACAAAACAGATGAATTGATAGCACTTATAGTAATAAATAAGTACACACTGCTGCTACTGTGCGTCGGTGGTGGAGGGAGTGAATGTTTGCGGATGTGGTGCCAATCACGTAGACTACTTTGTCCTGGATGGTGTCAAGCTTATTGAGTGTTGTGGGAGCTGCACTCACCCAGGCAAGTGGGGACTATTCCATCATACTCCTGATTTTTGCCTTGTAGATGGTGGCAGGATCTTTAGGTCAGTGAGTGAGGGTCGGGGCCTACTCGCCGACACGTAAAATGACACAGGATGACTTTCGGCAGAACTCCCGATGTCACCCCCATGTCATCTCCATTTTGAGATCGGCGGGGGTGCAGCCGAATCAGCTCTGCACCCGCCGACCTGTCAATGGCCAATTGAGGCCATTTAAAAAGTCATTAACCTAATTAATGGACCTGCCAGTCCAACCTTAGGGTTGGCAGGCAGGCTGGGAGCACTGGCAGGCTTCAGAAAAAGCATGAAACCTCATCCATAGGCATAACGCTTCCTGGCGGATGTCACACTGGGCGGGCCTTAATTGGCCCATCCATATAAAATGGTGGTGCACCTGTCCGGGCCTGCTCCTGCACATCCCGCCCCGAAGGGGGCAAAATTCTTCCCAGTTTTTCCCAAAGATTGGCACTTTGAGAGATTTTTTAGCATCTGACAGGTGAAGTCCAAAGACATGGTGAAACAATGGAAATTTGCATTCAAAGGGGAAAATATGCTTAGAGGAGAGAAGGCTGTGTGTAAAGGAAGGCATTCTAAGATCTAATAAGTATGAAAATGTCCAGCATCAAAGCCTCAAGCTGCTGTCTAAAGAACTGAAGTTAAGAAAACTCACCCTACACAATCCAAATCAAAGTATCACGTTTCTTTGCCTGGGTCTTTTAAAATCTATGTGTCTTACTGTTGCCTTAATGAAATTGTAGCTGAGACTTATATTAACTAGGGCATTTAAAGATATTAAAGTAGTATTTTGTAGCTCCAGATATGTACTTAAAATCATTTCTTCTATTAATAAATGTTTAATTTAGTTTTGTAAGAAACCTATTAGACTTGGTGGTCTTATTACTACTGAATTTAAGGCACACACCTTGAAATTTATACAAATTGCAAAAGAGTTATGACAGTTGTTTCAAGTTTCCCTCTGAGATTTGAGCAAGTCAGCATTTGCCATCGGCTGTGCCATAACACTTGTGTGGCATATTTGTTACTTGCTGTTTGTTACTTGCCATTTGTTAGCCCAACCTGGTTATTGTCCAGGTCTTGCTGCATTTGAACAAGGGCTGCTTTGGTTTCTGAGGAAACGAGAATGGTGCTGAACATTGTGCAATCATCAGTGAACATCCTCATTTCTGGACTTATGATGGAAGGAAGGTCATTGATGAAGCAGCTGAAGATGTTTGGGCCTAGGACACTACCCTGAGGAATTCCTGCAGTGATGTCCTGGAACTGAGATGACTGACCTCAAACAATCACAAACATCTTCCTTTGTGCTAGGTATGACTCCAAACAGTGGAGAGTTTTCCCCCTGATTCCCATTGACCCCAGTTTTGCTAGAGTTCCTTGATGCCACACTCAGTCAAATGCTGCCTTGATATCAAGGGCAGTCACTCTCACCTCAACTCTGGAGTTCAGCTCTTTTGTCCATGTTTGAAACAAGGCTATAATGAGGAGCTGAATGGCCCTGGGGGAACCCAAACTCAGCATCAGTGATCACATTATTCCTAAGCAAGTGCCGCTTGATAGCACTATTGATGACCCCTTCCATTACTTTATTGATAATGGAGAGTAGACTGAGGGGGCTGTAATTGGCCGGGTTGTATTTGTCCTGCTTTTTGTGTACAGGATATACCTGGGCAATTTTTCACATAGCTAGGTAGATGCCAGTGTTGTACCTGTACTGGAGCAGCTTGGCTAGGGGTGTGGCAAGTTCTGGAGTACTAGTTTTTAGTACAATTGCCGGAATATTGTCAGGGCCCATCTTGATATCACATGGAGTGTATCGAATTGGCTGAAGACTGGCATCTTTGATGTTGGGGACCTCCAGAGAAGGCTAAGATGCATCATCCACTTGGCAATTCTAGCTGAAAATTGTTGCAAATGCTTCAGCCTTGTCTTTTGTACTGATGTGCTAGGCTCCTCCATTATTCAGGATGGGGGTGTTTGAGGAATCTCCTCCTGCAGTGAGTTGTTTAATTGCCCACCGCCATTCACGACTGGATGTGGCAGGACTGCAGGTCTTAGACCTGATCTGTTGATTGTAGAATCACTTAGCTCTGTCTATCACTTGTTGCTTTGCTGTTTGGCACATTTTCTTGAGACTTTGTAGCAGTTTAATACAACTGAGTGGCTTGCAACCCATTTAAGAGGGCATTGCTGTGGGTCTGGTGTCACATGTAGACCAGGCAAGGTAAGGATATCAGGTTTGCTTCCCTAAAGAACATTAGTTCACAAAATGGGTTTTTATAATGATCGACAATGGTTTCATTAGACTTTCAATTCCAGATTTTTATTGAATTCAAATTCCACCATTTGAACCCAGACCCCTAGGGCATTACCCTGGGTCCTGTGTTATAGCTTTACTGGATTGACACCTCATTTTTAGGTATGCCTGGTGCTGTTTCTGGCATGTCCTCCTGCACTCTTCATTCAACCAGGCTTGCCGTAATGATAAAGTGGGAGATATGCCGGGCCATGAGGTTACAGATTGTATTCAAGTACAATTTTGCTGCTGCTGATGGCCCACAGCACCTCATGGATGCCCAGACTTGAGTTGCTAGATCTGTTCAAATTCTATCCCATTTAGTAAAGTGGTAGTGCCACACAACACAATGGAGGGTATCCTCAATGTGAAGACGGGACTTCGTCTCAACAATGACTGTGCGGTGATCACTCCTACCAATACTGTTGTGGACAGGTGCATCTGCGGCAGGTAGATTGGTGAGGATAAGGTCAAATATGTTTTTCCCTCTTGTTGGTTCCCTCGCCACATGGCGCAGACCCAGTCTAGCGACTATGTCATTTAGGATTCAGCCAGCTTGGCCGATACTGGTGCTACCGAGCTACTCCTGGTGATGGACATTGAAGTCCTCCACCCAGAGTACATTCTGTGCCTTTTCCACCCTCAATGCTTCCTCCAAGTAATGTTTAACATGCAGGAGCACTAATTCATTAGCTGAAGGAGGGCGATACGTGGTAATCAGCAGGAGGTTCCTTGCCCATGTTTGACCTGATGCCATGAGAGTCGATGTTGAGGACTCCAAGGGCAATTCCCCCCCAACTTTATACCGCCACCTCTGCTGGGTCTGTCCGGCTGGTGGGACAGGATATACCCAGGGATGGTGATGGTGGTGTCTGGGATATTATCTGTAAGCTATGATTCGTGAGGATGTCTATGTCTATCACTGCTTGTTTGTCCCTACAACCACACCAATCCCCTCCACTTCTCTCTCTCTCTCTCTCTCTCCGCACCCCCGCGCCCCCCCCCCCCCTACCACACACACCTTAAACCAGCTTATATTTCAACTCTTTCTTGGCCTCGACCTCAAGTTCTGTCGAAGGGTCATGAGGACTCGAAACGTCAACTCTTTTCTTCTCCGCTGATGCTGCCAGACCTGCTGAGTTTTTCCAGGTAATTCTGTTTTTGTTTTGGATTTCCAGCATCCGCAGTTTTTTTGTTTTTATCTATGTCAGGCTGTTGCTTGACTGGGCAATGAGACAGCTCTCCCAATTTTGGCCCTAGACCCCTGATGTTAGTAAAGAGGACTTTGCAGGGTTGACAGGGCTGAGATAGCCATAGCCATTTCTGGTGCCTAGGTCTATGCTGGGTGGTCTGTACAGTTTCATTCCTTTTTTGTGACTTTGTGGTGGTTTGGTACAACTGAGTGGCTTGCTAGACCATTTTAGAGGGCATTTCTGTGGGTCTGGGGTCACATGTTGGCCAGACAAAGTAAAGATATCAGATTTCCTTCCCTACAGGACATTAGTGAGCAAGATGGGTTTTTACAACCATCAACTATGGTTTTATCGCTATCATTAGACTTTTAATTCCAGATTTTTATTGAATCCAAGTTCCACCATTCACACTTGTGTCCCTAGAGCATTACTGTGGGTCCCTGGATTATTAGTCCAGTGAAAATACCACTACATAATCTCCTCCTCTGAGCCAAGCAAGGGAATTTTGAACTTCTTCTACAGCTCTCTGCCTGAAGCCAGGTCCAACCCATAGTGTCACAATCTCCAGCACAGGAAGGGCAAGTAGGAAGATTCCAGATCCACCCCAGCCAGAATGAGGGTTGAACCCCATGCTATTGGCACCAATTAGTTCCACTCTGGCCATCCAACCAACTGAGCAAACCAGAGCCCCAGTGAGTGTGTGTTGCTGTGGCAACATACACTTTTACAAGCTTGACATAGCCTGGAGCTATGGATAGTGATGGTAGAGTCTCCAAATTCTTTCCATCAGATAACTGACCAGGAATCTCTCCAGCTCTGACTAAAAAGTCAGGGGAGTCTGCCCAGGGGAGGAATGGCTGCCTTGTAAACATTTAACATGGCTATTAATAAGCTGGAGATGAGATTTCTGCACCTCAGGGACAGAAAGCCCTCCTTCAAAGATTTTACAACCAGTCAGAAGCTGGGAGCTCTTAAAGTACCTGTAGAGCCAACGGCAGTGGCTGCTGCCAGCACTGCACTTGGGCAATGGGCAGGTGAGCTGCGATGGACTGGAACTTAAGTGTTTGGGAGCCGATGAGCAGGGGTCAGTGAGGTGGTGGGGGCTGGGCTTTGATAAGCAATGGTGGGAGGGAAATCTTTGGAGATTACAATTTGGGGGTCCCTCCGATGAGCCAAATGTCCCAGTTAATGTGTCAGTTGAGAAGGGGTGCCCTTGCCCACCATCAGCCCATGCAGGGAAATTTGCTGGGCTTGCTGCTTGGCATGGGCATCTCCTGCTGCAGGTTAAATGCTGGAGGCAGTGGCATGAGGCCTTTAAGCGGGCATTACCCCCCAACTCCATGAGCCCTTATCTTGTGTATTAACATTTTTGTGGCATATTTTCAAATTCCTTTTGGAAATCCAAATCTACTACATCTGCTGGTTCCCCTTTATCTACTCCACTAGCTATGTCTTCAAAAAATTCTAATAAATTCATCAAACATAAATTCCCTTTTGTGAAACAAGGTGACTTTGTCCGATCGTACCATGGGTTGTCTAAGTGCAGAGATAGTGGATGCACTGGTTTGATTTTCCAAAACTGCCTACATTCTAGAATGGCTCCAGCAGATTGGAAGTTTACAAATGTAATAATGCCATTTAAGAATGGAGGGAGATAGGAACCTGGGATGCCTGACATCAGTCATCAGGAAAATGTTGAAATTTATTATTAAGGAAGTCTTAACTATGCACTTAGAAAGTCAATGTATAATCAAACAGAGTCAACATGATTTTACAAAAAAATCATGTTTTACAAATTTTTCATGGTTTGGATGGTGTCATTTGTAGGGTAGATAAAAGGGAGTTAATAGATGTGGTATACTTAGATTTCCAAAAGGCATTCGATAAGGTGCTACACAAAATTAATACACGTGATGAGGGTTAATGGAATTGGGTATGATATAGCATGGATGGAGGATTGGTCAATGGACAGAAAGCAGAGTGTCGGGATAAATGGAGCTTTTTCAGGATGGCAGACTGTAATTACTGGAGGACCCAAAAAGGCTGCAAAGAGAAACGTACAGGTTAACTGAGTGGGCAACCAAGTAGCATATAGAGTATAATGTGGGCAAGTGTGAGGCTGTTCACTTGGTAATAAGAATAGAAAAACAAAATATTTCTCAAAAGGCATGAAACTTTTAAAAACAAAAAATCTGCGGATGCTGGAAATCCAAAACAAAAACAGAATTACCTGGAAAAACTCAGCAGGTCTGGCAGCATCGGCGGAGAAGAAAAGAGTTGACGTTTCGAGTCCTCATGACCCGTCGAAGGGTCAGACCTGCTGAGTTTTTCCAGGTAATTCTGTTTTTGTTATGAAACTTTTAAATGTTGATGTTCAGAGAGACTTGGATGTACTCGTACAAGGAATAAAGAACATTAGTATGCAGGTCCAGCAAGCAATTAGGAAGGCAAATTGCACATTGACCTATATTGCAAGGGGATTGGAGTGCAAGAATAAGGAAGTCTTGCTACAGTTGTAGGGCTTTAGTGAAACTACAACTGGAGTTCTCTGTGCAGTTTTGGCCCCCATATCTAAAGAAGGATACATTTACTTTGGAGGCAATACAGCGAAGGTTCAGTAGATTAGTTCCTGTGTTAAGAGGGTTATCTTATGATGAGAGGTTGAGTAAATTGTGCTTATAGTCTTTGGAGTTTAGATGAATGAGAGGTGATCTCATTGAAGCATACAAGATTCTGAAGATGTTTGCCAGGGTAGACACTGTGAGGTTGTTTTTCCTCATTGGAGAATATTGGACATGGGGGCACAGTCTCAGGTTGAAGGACCAATCACTTAGGACTGAGATGAAAATTTCTTCACTCAGAGGGATGTGAATCTTTGGAACTTTCTATCCCAAAAAGTTGTGAATGTTACATTGTTGACTATATTCAAGGATGAGATAGATAAATTTTTGATCGCTCATGGAATCAAGGGATATGGGAAGTGGGCCGGAAATGAAGTTGAGGCAGAAGATTAGTCATGATTGCATTGAAAGGATGAGCAGGCTCGAGGGTTCTTATGGTCTATTACTGCTTCAATTTCTCATGTTCTTATGTTTTTATGAAAAATATGATTTAGAACTGTCAAGTTAAGAAGGTATAAAGTTATCACAGAGCACATGATCATATTTCACTGGCTGTTGATATCAAGCCAGCACGAGTAAGTGTTGCATGCCACGTGGTTGTGAAATATATTATTTAATTTTGTCACCGGGGTAGCTGGGAGCCCTCTCCTCTCTCCATCTCTAATGGTCAGGAATGCTGAGATTTGGTTTGTCTTCCAGTGCCTCCTCTTCTGGAGCTGTTGGAACAGAGAATGGCTTCAGGGCTACCTCCAATTCTGCCTCTCCCTGTTCTTCTGTGCTCTCTTCTGCAAGGAGCGAAAGAAGGGACCTATGAGTGAGAATAATTTAGTGTATTGAGTGGATGGATGGGCTACATTTGTGGAGGGCCACTTTTCAGGAGTGGTGTAACTTGCAGTAAGCTAAGGATGAGTGTTGGTGATGAATGATTAGATGGGGATGGGATGAGGTGTCAGAAAGGGATGGGTGTACTTGCAATGTAATCTGGTGTAAGGAATAAGGTGCAGGGGTAAGCCTGCGAGGGCAGAGTGAAGGGGGCTGAGGTTAGATGTACATCAGGATGTACTTGAATGTGCAATGTCACACATCTTTCCAAATCTGATGAGATCATTAAATCTTTTGCAGTGCTATATCCACTCTCCTGCTGCTTACCTTCTCAATGATTTCCAGCCACACCATGTTGTTCTCTGCAGCAGGCTTCTTCCTCCTATTAGCAGGGAACAGATTCTTCCTATGTGCACTTGCAGCATCATCTGTAAGGAGCCATCGGTGAAGCCTGGTGCTGGTTAGTAAGACCATTGCTGTAGTTTCTGACTCTTTTGAAACATCTGGATAATCCTTTAAATTTCACCCTTGTAGGGTCCCTTTAAACACTTCCATTGAAAAATGACTCATATGGCTTGCCAACGTGTTCTCTCGAGGTGATTGGTCAGGAAACCTAGAAATCAGGTGGAAATAAGATGGCTGCATGTAGAAACCACAAACACTCCACTGAAACCTTTGGGTTCCCCATGCATTGTTGCATTCTTCCACTGCTAGTGGGTTGGAAAGATAAAATCTATCCAAAAGAGCCTGTAAAGGGATAGGCCGTGAGTGGACAAGAAAGTGACAGATGGGGCATGATGTGGGGAAAGGTGGTGTATTCACTTTTGTGGGAAGAATAGAAAAAGAACAGAATATTTTTAGATGGTGATTAACTGGAAAATGTTTGCCTTCAGAGAGACCTGGATGTCCTTGTACAGAAAATGAGGAAAGTTAATGCAGGTACAGCAAGCAATAAGGAAAACAAATGGTATGTTGGCTTTTATTGCAATGTACCTGAGTTTGTAATAAAAACAAAAAACAAAAAACTGCAGATGCTGGAAATACAAAACAAAAACAGAATTACCTGGAAAAACTCAGCAGGTCTGGCAGCCTCAGCAGAGAAGAAAAGAGTTGACATTTCGAGTCCTCATGACCCTTTGACAGAACTAGGCGAATCCCAGGAAGGGGTGAAATATAAGCTGGTTTAAGGTGGTGGGGGGGGGTGGGGTTGGGTGGGGGGAGAGAAGTGGAGGGGGGTGGTGTGGTTGTAGGCAAAAGCAGTGATAGAAGTAGATCATCAAAAGATGTCACAGACAGCAGAACAAAAGAACACATAGGTGTCGAAGTTGGTGATATTATCTAAACGAATAAGCAAATTAAGAATGGATGGTAGGGCACTCAAGGTATAGCTCTAGTGGGGGTGGGGGAAGCATAAAAGATTTAAAAATATTTTAATATAATGGAAATAGGTGGGAAAAAGAAAAATCTATATAATTTATTGGAAAAAAACAAAAGGGAGGGGGGAAGAAACAGAAAGGGGGTGGGGATGGAGGGGACACGAACAATCCCCATCCACCACTACTCTCCTCCATCTGGCTGAACTTGTTCTCACTCTGAACAATTTCTCCTTCAACTCCTCTCACTTCCTCCAAATAAAAGGTGTGGCTATGGGTACCCGCATGGGCCCCAGCTATGCCTGTCTCTTTATTGGGTATGTGGAACATTCCTTGTTCCAGTCCTACTCTGGCCCCCTTCCACAACTCTTTCTCCGGTACGTCGATGATTACTTCGGTGCTGCTTCATGCTCTCGTCAGGACTTGGAAAAATTTATTAATTTTGCTTCCAATCTCCACACCTCCATCATTTTCACATGGTCCATCTCTGACACTTCCCTTCCCTTCCTTGACCTCGCTGTCTCAATCTCTGGTGATAGACTAAAAACAAAAAAACTGCGGATGCTGGAAATCCAAAACAAAAACAGAATTACCTGGAAAAACTCAGCAGGTCTGGCAGCCTCGGCGGAGAAGAAAAGAGTTGACATTTCGAGTCCTCATGACCCTTCGACAGAACTAGGCGAATCCCAGGAAGGGGTGAAATATAAGCTGGTTTAAGGTGGTGGGGGGGGTGGGGTTGGGTGGGGGGAGAGAAGTGGAGGGGGGTGGTGTGGTTGTAGGCAAAAGCAGTGATAGAAGTAGATCATCAAAAGATGTCACAGACAGCAGAACAAAAGAACACATAGGTGTCGAAGTAGTTCTGTCGAAGGGTCATGAGGACTCGAAACGTCAACTCTTTTCTTCTCCGCCAATGCTGCCAGACCTGCTGAGTTTTTCCTGGTGATAGACTGTCCACAAATATCCATTACAAGCCTACCGACTCCCACAGCTACCTTGACTACAGCTCCTCACACCCCGCTTCCTGTAAGGACTCCATCCCATTCTCTCAGTTCCTTCGCCTCCGTCGCATCTGTTCTGATGATGCTACCTGCAAAAATAGTTCCTCTGACATGTCCTCCTTCTTCCTTAACCGAGGTTTTCCACCCACGGTCGTTGAGAGGGCCCTCAACCGTGTCCGACCCATCTCCCGTGCATCCACCCTCACGCCTTCTCCTCCCTCCCAGAAACATGATAGGGTCCCCCTTGTCCTCGCTTATCACCCCACCAGCCTCCGCATTCAAAGGATCATCCTCCGCCATTTCCGCCAACTCCAGCATGATGCCACTACCAAACACATCTTCCCTTCACCCCCACTATCGGCATTCCGTAAGGATCGTTCCATCTGGGACACCCTGGTCCACTCCTCCATCCCTACTCCCCAACCCCCACCTACGGCACCACCCCATGCCCACACAAAAGATGTAACACCTGCCCCTTCACTTCCACTCTCCTCACCGTCCAAGGGCCCAAACACTCCTTTCAAGTGAAGCAACATTTCACTTGCATTTCCCCCAACTTAGTCTACTGCATTCATTGCTCCCAATGCGGTCTGCTCTACATTGGAGAGACCAAACGTAAACTGGGCAACCGCTTTGCAGAACACCTGCGGTCTGTCCGCAAGAATGACCCAAACCTCCCTGTCGCTTGCCATTTTAACACTCCACCCTGCTCTCTTACCCACATGTCTGTCCTTGGCTTGCTGCATTGTTCCAGTGAAGCTCAACGCAAACTGGAGGAACAAAACTTCATCTTCCGACTAGGCACTTTACAGCCTTCTGGACTGAATATTGAATTCAACAACTTTAGGTCTTGACCTCCCCCTTCCATCCCCACCCCCTTTCTGTTTCTTCCCCCCTCCCTTTTGTTTTTTTCCAATAAAATTTATAGATTTTTCTTTTTCCCACCTATTTCCATTATTTTAAAATATTTTTAAATCTTTTATGCTCCCCCCACCCCCACTAGAGCTATACCTTGAATGCCCTACCATCCATTCTTAATTAGCATATTCGTTTAGATAATATCACCAACTTCGACACCTATGTGTTCTTTTGTTCTGCTGTCTGTGACATCTTTTGATGATCTGCTTCTATCACTGCTTTTGCCTACAACCACACCACCCCCCTCCACTTCTCTCCCCCCACCCAACCCCACCCCCCCCCCACCACCTTAAACCAGCTTATATTTCACCCCTTCCTGGGATTCGCTTAGTTCTGTCGAAGGGTCATGAGGACTCGAAACGTCAACTCTTTTCTTCTCCGCCGATGCTATTTGAGTTTGTTGTTTGTTCATTCTTCTTAGTCAAAGATGACCATGATATCAACCAGAATCATTACATTTCAGGTACGCTGCGTTTGAAGATGACTAATCAGTCCAAATTTGAGCGCAGAAAGATCTGTTGCATGTTAGACACACATGTATTGTTGGTGCAGAAGAAGTACCTGTTGCTCTGGACTTGCGAAACTCAATTTCTGGTTAACCAATGTGACTCTGTTCTGTTCATTAGAAATGGCACCTTTGCTGATGAGACTGTGCCATATAGAGCAATTCTGTGTGAGATTCTCCCATGTCTCAGGAGCGATGTTGTAACTCTTCAGTGAGACTGTCAGGGTACCCTTGAAGCACTTTTTCTGGCCTCAATGTGAATGTTTCCCTTCACTTGGCTCACTGTAGAAGGGCTCTCTTGACCAGCTGATCAGACATATTGGCAACATGTCCTACTCATCATATTTGAGCTCCCTTCAGCAGGGAGCAGATGCTAGGCAGGTCAGTCAGGGAGAGAATCTCAATAATGGGAGCCTTGCCTTGCCACTTGATCTTCAGTGGTCTCCACAAGCAGGTCATGTGAAAGTTGTGTAGCTTACTTGCATGCCCGCGGTAAACTGCTCACATCTCACAAGCATATAAAAGAGTGAGACGGACAACCACTTCGTATACTTTCACTTTTGATGGGAGACTAATTCCTCGTCGCTTCCAGGCAGTTTTTCATAGCTTGCCAAAGGCAATGCTGACCTTATTCTGGTGTTGACTTGGTCATCAATGTGAGCTGCTCTGGAGAGGGTGCTGCCGAGTTAGGTATATTTGTTGATTGCTTTATGCCTTTGAATATTGACTGCAATAGTGGGCTTCATGTACTGCTTTTGTGGGGCAGGTTAATACATGACTTCAGCCTTTTTGGTGTTGATGGTGAGACCAAATTAACACATGCAGTGTAAAGCAATTCACGCTATGTTGCTTTTCTTGTTCTGAATATGTATTTTGCGCACAGCCAGGAGCAAAATGAAAGTCATGCACCACAGGTTCTTGGTTTGGCTTGTAGTCTCCTTAAATTGAATACTTTGATACCTGTGTGACATCTAATGTGGATGTCACTTTTGTTAATATAAAATGCTTCAGAAAGCATGGCTGAGAACATATTGGTGAACAGGGTAGGAGTCAACACACAACCATGCTTCACTCCATTTGGGCCTGGAAAGGCATCAGAAGACTCTACACCACCCAGGACATGAGCAAGCGTGCCGTCGTGCAATTGCTTTAGCATAATAATGAATTTTTCTGGACTGAGAAATTATGCCATGATCTTCCATAGACCTTCACAATTAACTGCATCAAAGTCCTTAGTTAGATTAGCAAATGTTGAGAACAAGCTACAGTTCTCCTCTTGACATTTCTCCCAGAGCTGTAATGCAGCAAACACCATGTCAGCTGTGCCATGGCCTTTCCTGAAGCTTCACTGACCCTCTGGTAGAAGGTTTTGTTCAAGGTGCAGTGTCAAGCAGTTTAGCAGGACTTTTCCAAGATTTTTCCCAGAATTGCAGTTAGGGAGATTCCTTGTTGCTTGTCACAAGTTCAAACATTTCCCTACCTTTCGTAAAGGTGAACAATGATTGAATCCATTTGCATTCCTGAGGAATAGCTTCCTGGTTCCACATTACCTGGAATAGATTGATGAGTTTGTCAGTGAATATTATGCCTCCTGTCTTGTCTTTTTTCCTGGTACTGCATGTAAACTTGGTCCCTTGCCATTCGACAGGAGACTGATTGCTTTCATGATCTCTGCTTTGTTGGAGGGTGTCAGCAAGTGATATGTTGACTTCAGTTTGAGGCAAGCAGGCAATTGCCTCATCATTGATTGTTGAAGGCCAATTTAGAACATTGTTAAAATATTCTACCCACCTCTCTAGGACTTTGGTCTTGGCTGTAATCCATATGGTTCCATCAACGCTGATGAAAGAATTCTTACAGACCCTAGGTTGTCTTCAGAGCATTGTACAAACTTTTAACATCACTTCAGCCTGTGTATGATTGTATTTCTCCTGCATTTCTGCTTAGCTTTCAATTCTGCATCTTTCTAAGCTTTAATTGGATGACTTTATGGATGTTTCATTGAAGAAGGCTTTCTTTGAAGCAAATGATTTTGGTAGACTCTAAGGAGACCGTGTTTTCCATGCAACAGCATCTGAATCACTTTATTGTTTTCATCAAACCAGTCATGTTAGCTATGGATCGTTGGCCATAGAATTACATAGGAAATACAGCACAGAAATTGGCTATTCAGATTTGCACTCAAACCTGCACTCCCATCACTATAGGCATAGTTATGATCCAACTATGGCTAGGCGAGAGGGGGCGGGGCACCTAGACCTCCCTCCATGAGCCCCTTCTCCTCAGGGAGTCAGGCAGGGGCCCTTGAGCACCCACAGGTTGGAGGACCATCAGCTCAACCTCCTGGGGCCATCGACCCTGGTGACTCCGAGAGTGTCCAGCCGCTCCGAATTCCCTCTGTCTGTGGCTCCATCATCTCCATCTCTGCAGGACAAGGAGAGTGCACCGGCCTCACACCAGGAGACCCAAGGCAGGTCATGGTCCTCCAAGCCTCAGCCCTGCAGAAAATGCCTGCCAAGGTCATCACAGACAACAGGATATCACAGTCAGCAGGCTGCCTCCACCTCTGCTGCAGATTTCAGGGATGCACCAAGTTGTAAAGGTTGGGTTAGAAAAAGTAAGAGGTCACTATGGAGACATGGTTGTTCACTTACTGTGTATATAATGCAGTTTTGCAAATATACCTCCTGTTCATGACAATGGTCTCACGATCTGAATGCGTCGTTCATATGCAAATATATTCCCTCTTATTGCGAGGGTGACCCAAGCTCCCAGTCCATGAGTGTCTCCCTTTATGAGCCTCAGATTTATGTGATGTTGAGCAGACTCATGTTAGCCACTTGTCCTTTGTGTGATGTCAGGGAGATGTGTCAAATTTTTCCTGAAAGTGTCTGCATCTTGAGTTTGGAACCATTAGGCCTTACAACACACCATAGAGTTATGTGTGCACATGTGTCTTAGAGGCTTCCAAGTTATGTTGTTTCACAACACTGAGCTTTCTTCATAGTCTGTGTGAAAGCACAGGTCCTGCAGCAATTATGGTTTCCACAACCATTTGCGCATCTCTGTGGCTACACAAAGTGACTCAGTCAGGTGGCCACGAATGCATCATGTGAGGTTGATGCAGGGTTGGCGCTGGGGTGCTGATTTTCACTTCCCTCAGTGGCTATCTACAGCTTTGGCTGTGACCTTTCTAGAGATAAGGGTGCTGTCATCCTTGAGGTTTGCAGGTCCAAGGTCGATTGCTGATCTTACTTGCGATGTCACTGCTTGTAAAGGCCTCTCTGATTGCTGGAATGGCACTAAGGGACAGGAGAAATGTGCTCGGGTCCCCTTGCCTGGACCTTACTCCTGCTGGAACCTGGTGGCTGTCAGAGTGTCACAGGCATGTCTTCCATGTCGTGCCACTGTGAGGGGATTCTCATTTGGAAGCTGCCCGTCATTCAGGCTTCTGCCCTTCCAGTTCCTCATCACCCAAAGAGTCCTCAGGCTCGTCCATGTCTCCCTCTGGCAAGTGATCTCCCCTTTGAAGTGTCAGATTGTGCAGGGCGCAACAGATTGTGATGATGTGGGACGCTCTGTGGAAAGCACTGCAGAGCTCGAGTGGCCATCCCTTCAGCGGATATCTCTTGTTGCCCAGTAGTCAACCCTCTAAGGGCCACAGCCCTTCGAATATCTGTGGCACCTGGGAGTCTCAGGATGTAAGAGTCATGGGAACTCCCACGGTACCTGACACAAACATACACAATGTGCTTCTGATAATCCACACCAGCTGAACGTCGAGGGAGTCGAACCCTTTCCTGTTAATGAAGATCAGGGGCTGCTGCCAGGGAGCTCTTAAAGTGACATGTGTGCAATCAATCATACCCTGTACTCTAGGGAAGCCTGAGGTTGCTGTAAGACACATGTCTAGCAGCCTGGCTAGCTTCATCCATTGTGAACTTTATATAATGATGAGCATTACTGTAGAGGGAATGTCACCTCCTTTATACATTTATGTGTGGAGGACTGAGAGATGCCGTTTAGGTCCCCTGTTTATCCCTGGAATGAGCTGCTGGCAAAACAATTGGGTGTGGCGGTGACCTTCAGGGGTTCTGGCAGGGGGTCTCCTCTCAGTCCGTGCAGCGTCAGATCCTCCCGCAGAATGTAGCGGATATGAGCCACCACATCTCTTGACAAGCATAGATGTGCATGGCACTGTTTCTTGCCCATCTCCAAATAGGAAAAGCGTCTTCAGTAGACCCTTGGTCATGCCAGTTGCCTCCGTGGGTTGGGTCTGACCTCCCCAGCCTCTGGGTCTTCCTGGGGCTCCGCTAGACCATGCACCTCTGGCCGGGGCTCTTCCCGAAACTGTGCTAGACGCTGCCGGGCCCTTCTTCCCCTCCTTAATCTGGGCACCACCATCAAAAAGGCAGCATTGAACAGAGCCTCTATTCCGCAATCCTCCTTCTCCCTATGGACAGATAGATCCAGCTGATGATTGTAGATTGACCAACTACTGTAGACCTCCCACTTTCAGCCAGAAAGCCACTGTAATGCACTAGTTCTGCATCTGAGCTACTCATCTTTCCCTGTTGCAGCCATATGGCTGCGGTGCTCCTTCACAGATTATAGGTGCCCAAGGAGCCAGCCCAACATTTCAGATCTATAGAGGATGGAAGAGGCTTGAGGACAGCCACGCTATGGTCACCCTCACTAAAGGCATGCATTCAATGCCTGATTTGGATTAGAGATAAGACCATAAGACGTAGGAGCAGAAGTAGCCCATTTGGCCCATCATAGGCTCCGACATTCAATGAGATCATGGCTGATCTGATAATCCTCAATTCCACTTCCCTGTCTATTCCCCATAACCTTTGATTCCGTTACTGATTAAAAAACTGTCTAACTCAGCCTTGAATACACTTAATGACCCAACTTCTACAGCCCTCTGCGGTAAAGAATTCCACAGATTAACACATACCTAATTTGGATTAGAGATAAGACCATAAGACATAGGAGCAGAAGTAGGCCATTTGGCTCATCATCTGCTCTGCCATTCAATGAGATCGTGGCTGATCTGATAATCCTCAATTCTACTTTCTTGTCTATTCCCCATAACCCACAGAGAAGAAATTCCCCCTCATCTCTGTTTTAAATGGGTGACCCCTTACTCTGAGATTATGCCCTCTGGTCCTAGACTCTCCTAAAAGGGGAAACAACCTCTCAGCATCTACCCTGTCAAACCCCCTAAGAATCTTATATGTTTCAATAAGGTCACCTCTCATTCTTCTAAACTCCAATGAGCACAGGCTCAGCCTACTCAACTTCTTTTCATAAGAAAATCCCTCCATATCTGGGATCACCCTAGTGAATCCTCTCTGGACTGCCTCCAATGCCAATATATCTTTCCTTAGATAAGGGGACCAGAACTGTTCACAGTATTCTAGATGTGATCTAACTAGTGCCTTGTATGGTTTTAGCGAGACTTTCCCCTTTTTATCTTCCATTCCCTTTGAAATAAAGGCCAACATTTCATTTGCCTTCCCTATTACCTGCCTAACTTGTGTGCTACCTACATGCACGAGGACCCCCAAATCCCTCTGTGCAGCAACTTTCTGCTGTCTTTCTCCATTTAAGTAATTTTCAGCTCCTGTCTTGTTTCTGCCAAAGTGCATAACTCACATTTTCCCACATTATATTCCATCTGTCAAGTTTTTGTCCACTCACTTAACCAGTCCACATCCCTCTGTTGGCTCTTTGTGTCATCTTCACTGCTTGCCAACCCATCTATTTTTGTGTCACCTACAAACTTGGTAATAGTACATTCACTTCCCTCATCCAAGTCATTAATATATATTGTAAATACTTGTGGCCTCAGCACTGATCCCTGTGACACTCCACTAGTTACAGGTTGTCATCCTGAAAATGCCCCCCTTATCCCAACTCTCTATCTTCTATGAGTTAGCCAATCCTCTATCCATGCTACTATATTACCCCCACCACTATGGGTTCTCATCTTATTAAGTTGCCTTAAGTGCGGTACCTTATCGAACGCCTTTTGGAAATCCAAATATATTACATCTACTGGTTCCCCTTTAACTATTCTGCTTGTTACCTCCTCAAAGAATTCTATTACAGTTTTCAGGCATGATTTCCCCTTCATAAAGCCATGCTGACTCTGTTTGATTTTATTATGCATTTCTAAGTGCTCTGCTAGTACATCCTTTATAATGATGGATGCTAAGCTAACTTGTCTCCCTCCCTTTTTTGAATAAGGGTGTTCCATTGGCTGTTTTCCAATCCTCTGGGACTTTTCCAGAATCTAAGGGTTCTTGGAAAATTACTACCAGTGCATCCATTATATGTATAGCTACTTACTGTAATATCCTAGGATTTAGCCCCATTAGTTTCCCTAGTACTTTTTCTCCTAAGCCTGTCTTGCTCTTTTTGAATGGTTGGGTGCCTTTTGGCCCATAGCCCATGTCAGTTGGACAATGCACTTTAAAGGGTTTGATGGAGCATCTTGCAGAAACCCAGCAGCTGTGCTCCTTTAATGGCTGGATGTTTCTTCCCTTCTTACCTTCCCAATGTTTAAATGCTCAGTGAGACCATCTCTAATATGAGCCCATGGACTATTGCTGTCTCGTGTAAAAGCATGCCATTACTTAGAGCTTCCAACTCTCAGTTCTCAATAAGGTGATCATGAGTTCTATAAGGCGACCCTTCATCTCTATGTTGAGAATCTAATAAGTATGAGGGTGTGCCCTGAAAGAGCCCCTGAGTCCAGCAGTGGGCTCCTCCCACACTGTCTCCATGGAGATGTCTTTACAGTTTCGTTTTTAAACCGGGTCATTGATCTGGGATTTCAACATGGTAGTGCTGCACTCCTAATTCCATATCAGCTTCAACCCTCCCCCTGTCACCACTCACGTCCCTCTGATCATCCTGGAACCCCACAGTGTGCAGGTAGACCTCCCTCTGGTCACTCTCCAGCCTCCCTCAGTGACTCTGGAGCCCAGAGGTATTGTTGTGGACATTCCTGCCCTCCCCCTGAACCCATCACTGTGGATGTCCCCATGCCCCATGTGGACCTCACCCCTCCCTACCTTGAGGCTGTATGCATGGTCACTTACAGAGGTAGCCCTAACCCCACTCCAAGAGCTTTGAGTACCCATGCCCTCATTACAATGTCCCCATTTACAGGCTGTAGATACCTCCCCTGATAATAACCAATCAATTTGCAGCCCAGTATCAAACCAGCCACCCCCAGGACCACCGAGTGTGAGACAATAAACCACTCCCCGCAGAGCGAACTGTGCCTCACCACCATTGCGTACACAGGCTTTGCTCTTCCCTGGAGTGGCACTACAATTTGCGTGCCATGCATAGCCCTGTAGCATGGCCCACAGGGCCTTTAATCTCAAGCTAACTATGAAGTCCACGTAGCCTGAGGGTTGCCTTTATTCTCTCAACCTGACCTTTTGGCCTCAGCCCCAGAACTATGACTGTCTGTAACTCAGCCACCCCCCACTCGCTCTTCCTTCAGGACTGACCACAGCAATATTTCCCTTCACCCCTCCATGAGTCTCTGTTTAACCCTGTCCTCTTGCGCAAGCCTAAAGCAACCTTCCAAGTCATGTGCGTGCAACCCTTCCCTCTTGTGCTACATTACCCCTCTCTTCACTATTCTAGAGTCTGTGTGCATCCTCTCCCACTTGTGCCAATCAAAGCCCACCCAACCCCTGCTGTATCTGCGTGCACCTCTTCCATGTCAGACTCCAGCTTCCCCATCCCCAATCATTCCTCTTCCCCTCCCCCCCACTGACTCACCAACAATATTCCTCTGTTTCCTTCACCTCTCATGTCTTTATTAACTACCACTCCACCACCAAGCCCCCACCGCACCCCCATTCCACCCTTTTACTGGTCCCCATGCTGGTTTTCTGCCTCAGACTCACAGCACACACTGAGTGCAGTCTTCCCAGAGAAGCATGGTACCCACTGTGAGCAGCCCCGCTAGACACCCAAGGCACCCACTGTGAGCACCCCCACTAGACACCTGAGGCATCCATCATGAGCAGCCCCGCTAGGCACCCCCACCAGTCTTGCCTTACACTCCAGTGTTAGCATTGCTGATGATGCGGCGCAGCGCTGTTGCAGGTTGGCTTTCAATGTTACACTTGCCCCTAAGTCACAGGCGAAGTGAAGATGGACAGTTGCATGCCACTTATATCCGGTTATGATTCAGACCGGTCTAACTTCCCACTGCTGTGGCATCTAATTGGGAGGGAGAACGTGTTTCTGGTGTCTTGCATATTTAATGAGTATTCATGACATCCTAATGTACACAAATGGAGTTCCTGACATGGATCAGCAGGAAAGCCGGCTTGCCATCAGCCCGCCATGCAATAGCTGAGGGGAAAAATTCCGACTTGTTTTCCTGCCGTCAGAATTCAGACTTTGGGCCTCACTCCGAATTTTCTGCACCTGACTGCTGGGAAACCTGCTGCTGGCGGGACAGGAAAATTCCACCCTATGAGTCTGGTCAGTCTAACAATTTGCTTCACACATGACTTTGGTCACTCACTCTCCTTCCTTCTGACAATAGCGTAGTCACTTAGATGCCAGTACTTAGAACTAGGGCACATCCAGGATATCTTGATCCGTTTGGCAGATTGAATAGGGTTCAGAATGAGGAGGTTGTTGTACTATGCTGAAAGCACAGATATCCCACTGCTGCCAACCATGTTGTAATATGGGTTCTTTAGATGTATCAATGATGAGATGAATGAGATGAGTGGCATGCAGGCACATACAACATCATACAACACCCCCCCAGCCCAACTTTCTTCTCCAACTTAAACTTTCCTCACTTCCAATGGAGTGTTACAGTACAATCTTTACTCGCTATCCCTTCTCTCTCACCTCAAGTCTCTGACTTTATAAATTCGGATGGTCTTGAGACTTGACAGTTCTTCCACATCTCAGTCTGTCACGTTCAGAGATATGATAGTAGTAATATGTTTCTGATACTTGGCTATCTCCATTTGGTTCACTTTTTACATTCCTTTGAGTTGAGTTTCTTTTTAACAACAGCCTGTCTGCTTTTTTCAGACACTGTGGGTTTATCCCTCTCCTTCCAAAGGGAATGTGCTTTCCTAGAATGAACTCGAATTTTATTTTTCCGTGGTGTCCGCCATGTTTTTGTTGGACCTTGACGTTTTGCAAATGGAACTTTCATTTTCACCTGTTTCCCAATTTCAGCCAAACATTTTTTTGCTGTTTTACTTTCAAGTGCTTTTGCAAGCTTATGAATCCTTTCATTCAGCTCAGCTTCTTCTACTTCTAGTTCCTTGCACTTCAGTGTCAGATTTACACTTTCCAATCTTATTTCTGTCTTTTCCTTTTCTGCCAGCAAGAGAACGTTGTTCGTGACCTTTATTTTGGTTTCACTGTTGACCAGGTCTGTCTCTGGCGAAGTCTTTTCAATTCTGTAATTGCGCTACTCATAGCTTCATTCAGCATGCAGCTTGAAAAGTTCTACGGCTTTTCCTTTCAATGCGTCCTCTTTTCCATTTAACGGCTTCTTCAGCTCTTCAGTCTCCTTCTTGTAGTTTTTGGCTTCCTCCTGGAATATCAAACATTGCTGTGTCTGCTCTGCCAACTGGCTCTTCAGTTTGTTCAGAGTGACATTAAATTCATTTTACTTCTCTTTGAAATGTCCCAGAGGAATAAACTTTGACCTGAAGGATTCTTGTGGTGTGTGAAGGTCTATCAATAGGTTTCTCTTCTCTTTAAGTTGGTCACTTACTACTCTGAGTTTCCCTGTAATTCAGCAAAATCTCCTCGAGATTCTTCTGCTGTTGTTCCGTGCTGCTGTTTAAGACAGTCTGCATTTATTCATGTTGCTGAATGGTTATGCATTCTTTTTGCATTTGATCTTGAAGGGCAATCAATTGCTCCTTCAACTGTTTATTTTCTTATTGACCTTTTGCCAACTCATTCAGGGCTTTGGTGCATCATTTCATTGCTACTGATCTTTCCAAAAGAGCTTTATCTGGGGCAACATTCAACATCCTCTATAGCTCCTCATGTCTTTCCATGGCTACATATTGATTCTACAAGGATTCTTTCAAAGATATAACTTCTTTGCATGCCTTTTCTGCCTGCTGCTTTGCCTGGCTGTATACCTGGTCAAGTTTTCCCAACTCTTGCTTTGATTTGCCAACTGTGGAATTGAGGGTCATTGTTTCTTTCTCATACCTTTATGTCATCTCTGAAATTGGTTTGTTCAGATCTTGGACAGTTTGGTTCACTGAAGACTTCAACTTATCATGCATTTTCAGAGGTATATCTCAGCTTGAATCTTGCATTTCAAATCTTCTAATTCAGCTCTGATGCAAATACTTTCTTGTAAGACACTTCATTTATTTTTGCATGTTTTGCTTCTTTTGAGTTACCTCAGATAGCTTTCTTCCATTTGTAGCCATCTGTGCACTCTGCACTGCCATCTGTGTCCCTGGCTCTGGGGTCTTTTGTTGTCCTTCCATTGGAGTTTTTTGTTGCCCTTGGCACTTAATTGAGAGTTGTCGTCTCTCTGGAGTGTCTTGCTGCCCTCAGCGCTTTATTGGGAGTTGCCCTCTTTCAGGGGTCTCTTGTTGCCCTCAGCACTTTATTGGGGCTGTGCTAGACCTTCTTTCTAGCGCCTGTGCTCTCTACAACTTGGAGTTTAAAATACCTGTCAAAGCTTCTTAATATCTCACTAAATGCTGTTGAGTATTGATTTATATGTTGGCTGTGGAGTACTTCACCAGGAAATGAACCAAAGATGAATAAAAACTTATCAACCTCGACTTCTCCTGATTCCTTATTTAACCTTGTACTTCTCCTGTATACTTAAAATTGTCTGCTCTGAGACTCCCACTCCTTGGGTCTAGTTTAGCCCTTTCCATAGCACAAATGTGTCTTGCTCTTCTAATTTGTTGTCCATGGCCACTTTTTTTCTTGTAGTTAGAGCTTTACATGTCATTACCCTTTAAGACTATATGTGCAGTAACCAGTTTTTTTTTTACTCAGGCTGCCTCTGCAGCTGCTGGTTTCTCTGTCTGTGATTTCCCATGCTTTTCTGATTTTTGGCAGGCTCCCAGTGATAGTGGGCTGCCTTTTTCTAAACTTTTTTAAACTTTCAAGGTAGGAGCATTTCTTTTCTCTGCAATTTTTGCCTTTTTTCTCTGCCAGTACTTCAAACTTGACATTTTGGTGGCTTTGGCAGGCGTGCTTTTTTTAAAACTTAAGGCCATAGAGCTTCTTTCTGTCAGCTTTGTTTTCCATGGAGAGGATGTTTTAAAACTCTGCCGGCATTTTTATTTTTAACTGTGCCAGCTGATTTTTTTTTTAAAACTTCAGTGCAGCATGGCCATCACTGGTGCAATCTGCTGAGCCCTGGGACAACCATCTATACATGGTATGTATACTATAGTAATCATACTATACTATTCAACTTATTTTTGTTGTACCTTTGCTCACCCATTTCTGACCAGGATCCTTAACTCACTATCACTTAAGATCTTCTGATTTTTATATTCTTGCTCACCATCACAAGAACTGTGTCACCCAAGTTCTTGCAATTTTCTGTAATGAACTTCCATTTACTCTGGTGGATTCCTCACTTCCAACTCTGTAGTGAAGCTTCTTCAAATTTTTCTTCATGTTTTCTTAGGTGCGCATCTCTCCAGTTAGGCTTCAGTTCCTTGTAGTTTTTCATACCTTGGATGCTGTTCTGGGTTCATGCAGTTAGCTGTCACCTTTCATATCAGTGCGGATCACCATTTCAGATTATGGTATTATCTCTGATATCTTTTAGGAGCTTCCACTGCTGCCAACTGTGTTGAACCAAGATGCACGTTGGTGTCTCAGTGATGAGCTCTTGAGACTTGTATGTTTAAACATGAACCCTTTATTGTTAACTTTTAACTATTTACATATCCCAGGTTACTGTCATGCATAGTGCTGTTCCCTCTATGCAGGCTGGTTCCAGAGTGTTCTTTTTAGACTGTTCCCTCAGTCTATTATCATGTGATTCTATGCATCATACCGTGGGCAGTGCTAGTCTCCGGTCCCACACTAACCCTTGCTCTGCTGAGCCCCTTTACATTATTGGTGGCATGCAGGCACATACAACATCATACAACAGAGGTCATGCTCTTCAACAGAAGAAGGCCGTTTCTGGTACCAACTCTGCTTCTTGATATTGCTCTCTCCCAGGCCTGATGGTCTGTGCCAACTCTGGCATTGAAATCACCAAGGAGAATGTGTTTCTCGAAACTTGCAAGGAAATTGGAGTACAAGTGTCAGGAAAATTTGTGAAAATTTCACAGAGCTTTGATAAGACCACACTGGAAGTGCTGTGTACAGTTTTGATTTCTGTGCTTAAGTAAGGCCTTAAAGATGGTGCGACAAATGTTTACTTGATTGATTTCTGGGATGACAGTGTTATGAGGAGAGATTGGATTGAGCAGATTAGGCCTATATTTCTGGAGTTTAGAAGAATGAGAGGTGTTCACACTGAAACCTGTAAGAGCCTGAGAGGGCTTGGCAGGGTGGATGTGAGAGGCTGTTTCCCTTGGCTGGAGAGTCTAGAACAAGGGGCATAGATACAGGAGAAGGGATCAACCATTTAGTATGAGGTGAAGAAAAAATTTCTTCACTGCGAGGGATGTGAATCTTTGGAGTTCTCTACACCATAGGGCTGTGATGTTCAATTGTTGTGTGTATTCAAGATGAGGTTGATTGACTTTTGGACTCTAAGGGAATTAAGGGATATAGCGATAAGTAAGAAAGTGGAGTTGAAGTTCAAGATCAGCCATGATCTTTTTGAATAGTGGAGTAGGCTTCAGGGCCCCAAGGCCACGTGAGTTCAAATTTCTACTAAAATAACTTTGTATAATCAAGAATGTTAAATCTTCCATGACCTAGTGCAACCAGGCAGTGTAAGGGAATGTAATTGTCTCTTTTTTTCTTACTATTAAAGTACTCCTTGATGCATTTAAGAAAGATAACCTGAAGCAGTTTTATTAATGCAGCTGAAAATGGGTTTCCACTCCTCCACCTGTTTTGAATTCACAAAAATGACTTTAAAAAAATATACTGGACCATTTAATGGTTTAATTGGCATGCATTTGTCAATTTTTTCATAAGTGAAATATTTTTTGATATGAAAAATCTTTAAAGTCATGCTTACTGGTGCATGTGTGCCTAAGAGAATGAATGCAATTTGAAGAACCTTCCTAAAGTAGCACAATCAATGGAATTTTCTGCCTGTCGGGCAGGTGGGTCCGACCCAATCTCCGGCAGGCCGGGAGCTGATCCCCGCCAGAGAAGCGGGCCCCGCCGCCATTTTAACTGGGTGGGCCAATTAAGGCCCGCCCAGCGTGATGTGCGCCAGGAAGCACTATGTGCTTCCTGTGTGGGCGGGGTTAGGGGGGTGATAGATTCTCCAAATGCGAAGTGCTCTCTTTCGCGCATGCGCATGAAAGAGCGCATATCTCCCTGAGGCAAAGTGCTGCTTCAGGGAGATCACTGAAAGGTTTTCAAACTTTAAAAATAGAAAAATAAGAATATCATTAACATGTCCCCTTCATGTGACAATGTCACATGAGATGAGACATGTTAATAAATTGACAAAAACTTTAATAAACTTTTTTTAAAACGACATGAAACCTAATCCCACCAGTGGATGAGGTTTCATGTATTATCAGAAGCCCGCTGGGGCTCCTGGCCTGCCCGCCAGCCTTAAGGTTGGATGGGCAGATCCTTTAATTGTTTTAATTATCCTGTCAATGGCCTCAATTGGCCATTGACAGGTTGGCGGGTGGACAGCCTGTGTTCGCGCTGTGTCCCCACCTTTCTGAAGATTTAAATGGGGTGGGATGATGTCAGCGGTTCCCCTCGACGTCATCCCGTATCATTTTCATGTTGGCGAGCAGGCCTCGCCCCCTTCTCGCAGATGGAAAAATTCAGCCCTCTGAGTTTTGACCTGGGGATGTGACCAGTTTTGTGGGCAGGACCTAAAGGCAAATTAAGTCTTAAACTATTGTTAATGATTGCGGAAACATGATTATAAGTAGTTTTGGGTGTTACTTACCCACGTTTAAAACTCTCTGAATATTAATTCTGGTTTTCCTGATTTTGCCAGGCTGTGATTGACTCAAACTGATGTAAAGAAGTGGAAAATTGCCCCCACTAGGATTGAAAAGTACTCTTGTTTGTGGTGCACAATTCACTTGGAACTAAATCTCTTTTAATGCTACATAACTTTATTGGACCTGTGGAGAGGGAGACAGAGTTCGTTTTGAGTCCGTGTGAATCTTCATCAGAACTGAAGAGAAATAGAAATGTGGTGAAATATAAGCTGGTTTGGAGGGGGGGGTGCGTGCGTGGGTGGCGGAGGTGGGACAGGTAGAGCTGGATAGAGGGCCAGTGATAAGTGGAGGCAAAGGAGAGATTGCCAAAGATGTCATAGACAAAAGGACAAAGGGGTGTAGACGGTGGTGATATTAGCTAAAGGATGTGCTAATGGTGACATTAAGGGTAGAAAACAGGATGAGCAAGTGATAGATGGCCCAAGTGGGGGTGGGGTGGGTGGAGGGATCGAAATAGGCTAAAAGGTGGAGATAAAACAATGGATGGAAATAAATTTAAAAATAATAATAGAAATAGGTGGGAAAACAAAACTATGCTAAAAAAAATAATAATAATTATTATTATTAGAGAAAAGGGGATCAGAAAGGGGGTGGGGACGGAGGAGAGAGTTCATGATCTGAAGTTGTTGAACTCAATATTAAGTCCAGAAGACTGTGAAGTGCCTAGTCCGAAGATGAGGTGCTGTTCCTCAAGTTTGCGTTGAGCTTCACAGGAACATTGCAGCAGGCCAAGGACGGACATGTGGGCATGAGAGCAGGGTGGTGTGTTGGAATGGCAAGCGACAGGGAGGTCTGGATCATGCACAACTCTGTCTTCCTCTCCACAGATGCTGTCAGACCTGCTGAGTTTTTCCAGCTATTTCTGTTTTTGTTTCAGATTTCCACAGTATTTTGTACTTATTATAACTTTATTGTAACTACTTTCTGTCACTTTTTATGCCTTAGTTGCTGCATTGTGCTGAGGCCTTTTAGACACCAAAAAAAGTGGAAATCCTATTGATCTATGATGGAACTTAGGGAACCAATACACCCCTGTTCCCATTTTCATGTAAGCAGTGAAGTGCTAATACCCAATGTGACCAATAATAAGAGTATAAAATAAGAGGTATTTTCTAACAGTGAATAAAACCACATTTGGGACTGCCCACACACACACACACACACACACACACACATACACACGTAGTCTTTAACTTTTGGGTGGCCAGCATAACATCTTCTGGCAGTAAAGAGGCTGGAAACATTTGGAAGCGTAGACCATATTTAAATAGAACAGGCCAGCTGTCACTCCCAAACAACAGTCCATGCAGAATGATGGATCCAGTCTGGTGCACTGTCACGTGGCTCAGAGATGACCTGGTTTGTCAACAAGTCAAGCCTATGAAGTTGGTAGGGCTGATTGCATCATGATCTCAAAAGGCATATCTTAGGTCTGCAGTGTCCCAAATTACTGCTGTGGTGCTCAGACTCCTTCCTGAGGTTTCTTTGGCTTGATTGCCATTTTGGCCAGTTCTGTTTTAAAATGGCAATTTTAACAGAAGCCTAATGCTTGAAAAAGGCAGGTGCCACAGCAGCCCAGTGATAGACTCCTGTGAAAATGCAAGTTCCTGTTAATAGGATAGTAAGTCTACTGACCTTATTTTGTGGTCGTTACCATACAAGTCACATCAATGTCAGTAAGTTCAAATCAGCTACAGTGTCTCTAAATGCACTCATTGATGCTGCAAAAATATCAGGATAATGTCCAATATATTTTAATCTACTTTCAGAGAAGCAAGCACATACTGATAGCGTTCTACAACTTAACAGACCCTGGAGCACTGAACAACCTGTGCCACACATCTAACATTGAGAGATTTAAATCAAATGCATCTTGTATGCATCTTCAGAAGTTATCTGCAGGTAATGGACATGAAATGCTTTTTCCAGAGCCATACTGCTATCATGTCGCAATGACATTAATGGGTAAGATAACACCGTACCTTCCAGTGGGTGAATGTAGTAGTTATTGCTCAAGTTTCTCACTCTCATTTCCATTCTGGGTGAGTATATGCTTGCAAAATACTTTAATGAAGCAATTATGTGCCAGATAAAGATTAAATTTCCACTGCACAATGGATTCTCTCTGTCCATTTAGTGTTTTTCTGATATTTTCCTGTCACAAGATTAGGATGCTGAATAATAATGCGTCAAGTCTATTCAGTATAAAACGATGATGGATCCTTAATTGTGTCTGCTTTCAACATTGATTTTCACCAGTTATTGTTTTAAGAACAGCATTGCAAATACAACGGTATGTTACAAAGTCCCATTGAAAGAAATCACTTAAAATAAAAACAGAATATCTAGAAAATGGACACCAGCTTGGTCAACATTAAATAACAAATAGATGAAAACTTCTGGCATGACTCTTCATCATAGCTGCTTTTATGTATTTATTTGTGCATTCATTTGAACCTAATATGCTATTGGAATCCTTCACAGAAAATCCTGCACAGCCTTATTACGTTCTTTACATAGAATAATATAGAATGTACAGTGCAGAAATAAACTATTCTGTCCAATGGTCCGTGGAGGTGTTTATGCTCCACGTAAACTTTCCCACAGCTCTCTTAGCCTAACCTTAACGCTTTGGAGGAAAAGTGGCATTAATGTTTAAATGTCAAATCATTGGCTGGAATGTTCTGACCCCGTTGGTGTTAGACGCATGGTGGGCGGGGGTTTGGGGGGGGCGGGGTTGGTGGGGTGGTGGGAAGGCCAAAAAAATCGGTTTCATGCCACCGTGAAACCAGTTTGCAATTGTCCGCTCCACCTATCGATGACGGGCCACATTTCCCATTGCCGCACATCGGGAACCTAATTTCAATACTTTAGCATATCATTGTAAGACCTGCTCGATGGAATAATGCCCCCATGCTGGATCGCCCAGGCAGACGTGTTTCACAACTGTACATAAGCGACGTGTACCTGGGGAGCTGCACTCTGCCCAGGACTTCGAGGCTTGTTTGCCTACCTTGTTTTGGGCAGCACTCATGGTCAGCAGTACCAGGCTTCGCAGGCATCACCACATCATTTTTAAGGGGCCTCAGGCGGCAGGTCTCTACCTACCAGACCAGCCGTAAGGTGGGAGTGGCTTTTCAATGGCTGCAGGGCTAGGGCTTGCTTGGGGAAGGGGGAGAAGTGGCCTGAAGCAAGGGAAGAGGCTGCAGGGCGAGGGCTATACTGGGGAATGGGGTATCCTAGGGTGTGTGTGGGCACATGTTGATCTGTGCAAGTCGGCGTAAGATGGTGATGGCTGAGGAAGCAGTCTACAGATCAAATGAGGCCAGATGGAGACGTGAGGGTGAGTGTGTGAGAGTGAGTATTGATGTCCCTTGAGCTGGCAGTGAGAGAGATGCCAATGAAGGTGTATGCCTTGTAAGTGCATCAGTTTAGAGAGATGGCGGCATGGATGAGATCATTCATCTATTTTCTGTACTAGATTGCTGATGTCTTGTGTGCAGCATTGGTACTAACCAACCCTGACACCGCCTTCCAAGCCAGAATGGTGAGACTATGGGCCTCTTGGAGCCATAGCAGGGGTAGAAGACATTGCTGTGGGCCTCAACGGTGTCCAGAAAAGTCTCAGGGATGTTTCCCTGAATTGGAGGTCTGCACTCTTCTTGGCTTTTGGGGCCATGTTTTCACTGGAGCAGTCCCGGGCTGGAAGCATTGAGAAGCGGCAAGGTAATGGCGTGGCGGGCAAATCGGAGGCTGCCCGTCAGTGAGATGCCTTGTTTCCTGTGGCTGCAAAATTGATGAGGTGGAAATGAGATGACACGGCGCAAAAACCCACCATTGCGGCCTGTGGGTAAAACAACTTTTCTCCTGCAAATCTGGGGCAATTCTGCCTTTTGCTTTTTTTTTACAAATATTACAATAATAGGCAATTTGTTTGAATGGCGGTAAAGACTAAGTGAAAAGAAACAGCAAGTTGTCACTTTTTCCGAGTCCAATAAATAATAACAGTCAAGGTGATTTTTACATCCATTTTTCAAAATGTAAAAATTGGCTTTTAAATATGTTTTGATCTGAAGTTGTGATGAAAAGATGTAGATAGAATTGCAGTGTGTCATGGTAAAGCCAGAGGGGAATTACTGCCACAGCTTCATGTAAATTGATGTGTTCCACTCACTAAGATGCATTAAGTTCTTTTAACAATGACGACTGTGGAACTTCATATAGATAAAATAATAGGTCTAAGAAGCTGCTTTTGTCATCACATTTCCTATTATTTGTAAATAGTGAAAGGCAAACAGAATATTTGCTGTGGTATGACTGTGATTTATAAATATGTTGCTAGATGATGCAGTGCTGTTGACTTTGTAGCACTGGGTAATCAAAGCCATGGAGCAAAATCTTAACAGACCACATGCAGTGTGGTGAAAGTGGAAATGGAGGGTTCATGGTGGTGGGTATTGATGTGATGGGTAGGCAGTGGTAGCGGGTTCATTACCTGTTTGTAATTGATATGGTTTTTGCTGTGGCTCTTTATTCAGTCATGGCATTAGCATCCTGTTTCTGGGTTTCCTGATCAATGAGAGAGGGCGGGTGTAATGACTGCCCGTATCTGTCAAAGGAAATATTTCTAGTTAAAAGGATCCTGCAGGTGTGAGTAGCTCATCTGTACATTGAATCCGGATGTGTCAAGCCAGGAATGGAAAGGAGGCTGTTCCCCTGGTCTCGGGTTCTTTATCTGGTGGTTTTGCTATGGGGCCTGTGGGACTGAAGTGAGATGATGATTGCCACGGACAGGAAGAAGAGGCCAGACTCCAAAATCAAGCAGGCATGGTTGGAAGTGACCAAAGTAGTCAATAGCAAGAGTATGATTCCCTCCAGCTTGGCTACAGTGCCCCAAGCAGATCTAGGAGCTCAGAAGGACAGGAAAGTTAAGTGACATAACACTTCCAGGTACCAACCCCCACAATCTGACTTTCCCAGCATTCTCCTGTACAACATTCCTCAGACAAATGCACCTTAGCTCCACTTATCTCTCTCTCCAGGCACCTCCCCATTGAACAGCCAATACTCATACTCACCTCAACTTTATGCTTTTTCACACCTATCTTTCAGAGCCACTCTCCACAACTGTCCTTTTCTCCTCTCCACACAAACTATTTCTCATCCTGACAATTCCCTCCATTCTCTTCTTGCAGGAGGAGTGTGCAAAACTTCGGGGAGAGGCAGACACCCTGAAGGGGTGGGGATAGTGGTGGGTGGCCCTTGAGTGACAGGCACCCTCTCGGCCACTGGCAATGAATGCACATCTCACCCACTGGAAAGGAGGGCTGGTCCTTGGAAGCTGCAGATGTCAACAACAACCCCATTTTAAAAGCCTCAGCCTGCTGAGACTCTGATCAACCATGTTGAGAGAGCTGATCCACTGTCTGTAGACCCTGTGTTGGCAAATCACTTCCCTGAAGCTGGATCTCTGTGTCCATCCCCTGTGTTTGTGAAGTGACATGCAGCTGAGGAGAAGGCAGCAACTCTTGCTGCTGCTGCTGCTGTTGGTGTTGCTCCTGATGCTGTTGGTGTTCTGCTGCTGCTCCTCTTGTTCCTTACCAGAGGTCCAAGCTGCAAAAACTGCTCCCATGCCTAGTGAAGATTGAAAGTAGGGAAATACAGATCAAGGTGAGTGATGTCCAAGACAAGTGAACTGACTTCCAAGAAGTTGGAAATCAGCTATTAAGCAGTGAAAGCACACTCTCAGGATAAGTGCTGTGAGCAGCAGCCTCTCTTGTTTAGGGTAAACAGTGGCATAGTGGTAATGTTACTGGACTAGTAAATCAGAGACCCAGGCTAATCATCTGAGAGTATGAGTTCAAATTCCACCATGGCAGCTGATGAAAATTAAATCAGTAAAATCTGGAATTTGAAACTAGTCTCAGTAATGGTGACCATGAAACTAATCATTGATTATTGTAAAAACCCATTTGGTTCATTAGTGTCCTTTAAGAAAGGAAATCTGTCATCCTTATATGGTCTGCCCTAGACGTGACTCCAGACCCACAGCAATGTGGTTGACTCTTAACTGCCCTCTGCAATGGTGTAGCAAGCCACTCAGTTCAAGGGCAATTAGGGATAGGTAACAAATGCTGGCTTTGCCAGCAACACCCAAATCCCATGAAAGAATAAAAAAAAATCACATACAGGTAGTGCTGCAACTATTCTCTTTATCACAACCTATCAGTTTCACTGAACATGAACTCCCTGCTATGTTCTCATCTGGTTTACCCTGGCGGCTTACACACAGTTGGGGAAACCCATGTGCTGGCTGTTAAAGCAGAATGCTGGATTAAATCCTGAGTTAATTGGGCATTTAAATATTTTAATGACTTACCTGACAACCCCATGGGTGTTTCCCGTTTGCCAGAAAACTCACCTGAGTTAAACCCGAGGAGTGCGTGGGATCATGTTGGGTTTCTGACCCAATGTCACTTTTTGGGACTTTAACCTTTAACCTCTCACTTGCACCAGCGCCAACCACTGCCCTCCCCTGCACACACACACCACCCCACCCCCCCCTACCCCCACCCCCCCCCCCCCCCACCCTTCCCCTGGCCTTGGCAGTTAAAACGCTGCCCATTGATTCACAACCTAAACCCACATGTTTGTAAGTTTGATATCAGAAAATTGCTAGCAAAAACTTAATGTATAAGCTATTTAAACCAAACGTTGATGTTTTCTGATTTATGTGTTTAATTGATGTTTTTTTTTAACTAACAGTCACTGAACTTCAAGTAATTAATTGGATATGAAATCTTCTGTAATATTTCTAGAAATAGGATAAAGCACATTATTAATCATTTTTAATTTCAATCTATGATTTTGTTTTACATAATTTTCACTCTTTACAATGTAACTATTTAGTGTGATTCCACCACATTGAAGTAACAGTGGTCAGTGACATATGTTATGTTCCTTTCCAGTAACCCATGTAATAATACAATTGGCAAAATGTTACAATTATAAAAATAAATCCCAAAGCTTTCTTTTTGACATGACAAAGAAACAAAATTGCTGTAAAAGACGGTAGTCCTCATTATACTATTGCTGGGTCAATTCTCTATCTAAACCCTCTACCTAACTCTCCACCAATTGGAACAGTTTCTCTCTGTCTACTCATGTGGACCCCTCATGATTTTGAACAACTCTTTCAAATCTCCTCTCAACATTCTCTTATGTAAAGAGAATAACCCCAGCTTTGTCAACCCATTCTTGTAATTAAAGTCCCTTATCCGTGAAGTCACTCTTGTTAACCTTTATTGCACCCTGTCTAAAGCGTCCATTTCCTTCCTAAAGTGCAGTGCCCAGAATTGGACACAATACTGTTGAGATCGAACTAGTGTTTTATAAAGGTTCATATTTAGTTCCTTGCCTTCGTACTTGATGCCTCCCTTTATAAAGCCCAGGATCCTATGAGCCTTTTAACTACTTTTTCAACCTGCCCTGCAGCCTTCTGTGCACGTATATCACACACAGGTCTCTCTGGGCGGAACTGTCCAAGCCCACTGGTGCTGGGCGTGCTTGGCGGCGTGAGCAGACAATATGGCGAGAAGACCAAAAATTGGTTTCACGATGTCATGAAACCAGTTTGCGATCGTCCACTCAGCCCACTGACGGCAGGCCACGTTTCCTGCCATCAGATGTCGGGAACCTCATTGTAGTGCATCTGCATATCATTATAAGACTAGCTTGCTGACTCATCCCGCCACCATGCTGGATTGTCTGCCCGCATCGGCGTGATTGCACGCCGACATGTTTCACAACTGCACATAAGCGATATGCACCTGACGGGCTGCACTTAGCTTGGGACTTCAAGGTTTGTTTGCCTATTTTGCTTTGGGCAGCACTCGCAGTCATCAGTGCCAGGCTTCGCAGACAGCACAACAGCACTTTTAGGGGGGCTCATGGGCAGGTCTCTACCTACCAGACCAACCATAAGGCTTTGTATGGCTGCAGGGCTAGGGCTTGCTTGGGGAAGGGGAAGAAATGTCCTCAGGCAAGGGAAGAGGCTGCAGGGTGAGGGCTGTGCTGAGGAAGAGGGGTATCCCAGGGTTTGGGTAAGGGCACAAATTGATTCTGTGTAAGTGGCCTCAAGATGGTGAGGACTGACCAGGCAGTCCCCAGAGCAGATGAGGCCAGATGGAGATGTGAGGCTGTGTGTGGGAGAGTGAGTGATGATGTTTCTTGAGTTGGAAGTGAGTGAGATGCCAGTGAGTGTGTGATGGGCTTTAGTGTGTGAGTTTAGAATGATGAAATGGTTGTCTTACCCTAGCGACACAGATGAGATTATTTATCCTCTATCTGCGTTGGGTGGCCAACCTCTCCTGTGCAGCATTGACACTGATCACCACTTCCATTGCCTACCAAGACTGAGTGGTAATTTTGCTGCCCCTCCTGAAGCCAGAGCTGGGCCCGTGGACATCATGGCGGGCCTCCACAGCGTCCAAAGGCGTTTGAGGGACGCATCACTAAACCTGGGAGCTGCAGTCTTTTTGCCTTTCAGGGCCATATCTTATTTGCAGCAGTCCTGGGCTGGAAGCAGTGAGAGGTGTGCGTGCGGCTGCACTTTAAATATGGCGCCTGGCGTATTGACGTGGTGAGGTGACAGCGTGGTGAGTGAATTGGAGTCCGTCAGCCATGGCAACAGTGTGTTCCCCTGGAATACATAATTACTACGGTGAATTTGGGACAATATGGCGTGAGAAGCCGCCTTCTTGGTCGGCGGGGAAAACGTCTTCTTATCCGCCAGCTACCGCACTTAGTGCAAATCTGGGATGATTCTGCCCTCTGTTTCTGCTGCCCCTTTAGAATTGTACCCTTTAGTTGACATTGTCTCTCCTTATTCTTCTTACTAAAATATATAATTTAACAGTTCTCTGCATTCAATTTCATCTGCCACTGTCTGACCATTCCACCAGCCTGCCTATTTTAACTTGAAGTCTATATGTCTCACAGTTCACAAAACTTCCAAACTTTGTGTCATCTGTAAATTTTGAAATTGTGCCTGGTACACCCAAGTGTAGGTCATTAATAGATATGAAGAAGATCAGTGATCCCAGTGCTGACCTCTTGGGAACTTGTTATGATCCTTGTAGAGATCAAAACTTAAAAAAAGAAATTTGAACTTCCAGTTGATAGCTGAAAGGATGACTCAACAAGATTTCCTGTTTTAAAACTTTTACTGTAACAGACTAAAATCATTATTGACTAAATTGTTGTAGATAACTTAAATTTTAAACGACAGAACAGTACTTTCCTATTTTATTTTTAACACAACTGAAACACACACTTCACAGTATACTTTACATTGTCCCTTAAGTGGACATTCAATTCTCCTGGAACCAGTCTAAAGTGATTCTTATCTCCCAAGGGTTTACCTCCATTTATTTCCTTTCCCAGCCTGGTAACTTTTAACTCCAGAACTGTCTTTCATGGTGAGGGTTTTTACTGGAGATTCTCCCTCTAGCTCAAGTGAGGCAAATTTTCCAGTCTTGTTTCAACTTCTCACAAATTTTGGCTTTTCAATCTGAGCACAAGGTCCCACCTTCATTGCTGCATGGTGAACCAAAGAAACTTTAGGCTACTCCCGCTCTCCAGATTCTGGCAGGCAGTCTGTGTCTGTGGGTTTCAGGGGTATCTGAGAAAACTTGCACCCCGCACCCCCCCCAATGCTCATCTCCATGACAATGTGAATGACATGGACCTCATATCCAGGTAGAAATGCTGATTAGCTATCCTTGGGTGCCCCAGCTTTCCTTTATCTTGGAAATAAATGGACAATTTAAAGCATAACTGTTTACAACCTGACATTCTCAACACCTTCCTGGGACTTTGGAGACTAGCAGTCTAACTACTATAAACAGAGATACCGCTGCCATTGTGTGAATACTTTACTCCTTCTTTCCAGCAAAACAACCTAAGCCTCCTTTTAATCCTAAACAGCCACATCACCCAGGTTTTTGTCAGGCAGACTTCAGAACAGGTCACATACTTCCCTTCATTTATCCCAAATTAAAGGCGCAGTTCAAACACATAGGGGAGAATTTTCTCCCAGTTGGGTGGGCCGGTCGGGACTGGGCGTGGGCGGGCACGGAGCCAATCGCTGCCTGTGATTGACTACATGCCAGCATTTTACGTGGGTGGGCCAATTAAGGCCCACCCAGCGTGACGCACACCTGGTAGCGCTCAGCGCTACCTGTGCGGGTAGCGGGGAAGAGGGAGAGTCAGGGCCTGCAATCTTTCACATGAAAGAGCACAGAAATCTCCCTGAGGCATGGAGCTGCCTAGGGAGATTAATTTCATAATGAGAACTTTTAATAAAGAATTAAAACATCATTTACACATGTCCCCTCATGTGACAATGTTTAATAAACATTTATTAATTTAATAAATCCTTCATGAAACCTCACCCCACCCGTGGATGAGGTTTCATGAAAAATGCAAAGGCCACCTGGGCTCTTCGCCTGCCTGGCAACGTTAAGGTTGGACGGGCAGCCCTGTCAAATTGTTTACCTGGTTTGTTAATGGCCTTAACAGGCCTTTGACAGTTCGGTGGGCATGCAGCCGACTCTGGTGCGTGCCCACCGAATGAAAGATCAGAATGACGTGCGGTGACATCGGAACTCATGCCCGACGTCACCGCGTATCAGTTTACACATCGGCGCGCAGGGCCCACCCCCGCTAGCCAGACAGAAAATTCTGGCCACAGGGTAGAATCTTACCTATGACGGGTGGGCTGGGTGGGAGCGGCGGGGGCGGGCGCGGAGTCGATCATTGCCAGCGATTAGCTGCGCGCCGCCATCTTACACAGGTGGGCCAATTAAGGCCCGCCCAGTGTTAAGCGCAGCTGGTAGCGTTCAGTATTACCTACGCAGGTGGGGGGAAGAGGGAGAGTCATTGCCTACGCTCTTTGCGCATGCGCACTAAAGAGCTCAGCAATCTCCATGGGGTACGGAGCTACCTCAGGGAGATTAAGTAGTTAATAAAAGTTTTTTAAAAATAAAGTAAAAATTTATTTAAACATGTCCCCTCATGTGACAGTGTCACATGAGCTGGGACATATTTGTGAAATTTACAAAATTTATTTATTAATTTTATAAAACCTTCAGGAAACCTCATCCTGCCCATGGGTCAGGTTTCCTGGAAAACGTGAAGGCCGCTTGTGCTCTTCACCCACCCGCCAACATTAAGGTTGGGCTGGCAGCATTGTTTTTCAGTTACAAGGCTTTCTTAATGGCCTTAATAGGCCATTGACAGTTCAGTAGGTACGCAGCTGCCTCTGATGTGTGCCCGCCATAATCAAGATCAAAATGATGTGCGATGACATTGGGATACATGTCCGACGTCACCTCGCATCATTTTACGTGTCGACATGTCTGGCCTGCTCCCTCACGCCAACGGCAATATTCTGCCCATAACAAGCTTATAAATAGCGCATTTGTAACAAACTCCACTTTATACCTTCCTCCAGTCTGAAAAACAATTGTTCATTGCTCTTTTCTGTCACTCAGCCAACTTTGTATCCATGCCACCACTGTTCCTTTTATTCCATGGGCTTCAACTTTGCTGACTAGCCTGTTAAGTGACACTTTATCAAATGTCTTTTGGAAGTCCATATACACCACATCAACCATATTACCTTCATCAGCCTTTTCTGTTACCTCACAAAAAAACTCAATCAAGCTATTTGGACAGGGTTTTCCTTTGATAAATTCCAGCCACCTTTCCTTTGTCAATCTATGCCTGTCCAAGCATCTGTTAATTTTGTCCCTACATTATCATTTCTGAAATTTTTCCCACCACCAAGGCTAAACTGACTGGTTTGTATTTGCTGGATTTATCCTTGTTCCGCTTTTTGAACAAGGTTGTAACATTTGAAATTCTCCAGCCCTCTGATATCACCCCACATAGCTGAGAATAATTAGAAGATTATGACCAGTGCCTCCACAATTTCCATCATTACTTTCCTCAGCACCCACAGGTGCATCCCATCCAGTCCTGATCTCTTATCTACTTTCTGCAGAACCTTTCTAATGCTTCGTCTTTATTCATTCATTTGTATCCTAACTACCTTCATATTCACTATGACTCTGGATATATATTCTTCCTTGATAAAGACAGATGCAAACTGCTCTTTCAGTACCTCAGTTATGCTCTTTGCCCTCATGGGCCCTAACTGGCCCCACCAGAGGGAATAGTTACTCTCTACCTAGAATATCAAAATCCCCCATCATTTTGAAAGCCTTTATTAGATTTATTAGAAATTATGATGGAAAGCATGGTGCAAGCACATTAATTTGAAAGGAAATAGATCAATATTTCTGTTAAAATAGCCAAGAAAGGAATTTGATATGATTCTGATATGACAATGTAGACATTTGTACAGGAACATTGTTCAGTCTAATTTCAATGTCTGATATCTTATTATGCATGCAGTGTTACTCCCATGTAACATACAATGAAATACAACCAGATGTTACTGCAGAGCAAATTAGATGTTACAGCAGCATGGTAAGTCACATGATTTCATTATGCAAACTTCCTATTCATACATCTTCCACCACAACTTCTATTACCATATTCAAACCCAAAGCATAATGTCGATGTGTACAACTCAATGCACTTATCCCTGGCCCCAACTTCATTACCATTCTCTGCACCTTCAAACCTTCTAATGACTCAAAATGTACTTTTTGAGATGGGAGGATGAAATGGTGCACCACACTGCCAGTGAAGTCTCATCAAAGCCTTTCATAACCTTATTATTGTGACACTCCTTTTATACTGAACAGTCAAGATAGTATAGCCCAGAACTCTTTCTGCCTTGGCTGCAACCTCAGACATTTTAAGAAATTTCAATGATCAATTATTACTTAGGATTTTCTCTTGATTCCTGTCATCTCTGATCACCTTCTCATGCTATAGCCTGTGGGGAAGGTTTTCCTGGATCTGTGTCCAGGCACACTAGATCACATGGGTGCAGTGAATATCTGAAGATTGGATGGGTCAGAATGCATGCCTGTAAAGGAACGTACCTGATTTTCCTCTATTTACACTATGAGAGGAAAATCTAGAAGCTTCCTTTGCAGGCTGTGTTCTGACCCACACAATGTTACAATATTCACTGCTTTCACATTGTCCAGTGCATATGTAGTATACTCCCAGCTCATGTGTATCATATAGTTGTAGCCTTATGTGCCTTGTGTAACTTTGCTATCCAAAAAGGCCTGGATATGGCTATTCCTAAGTATTTGTTCATAAGGCTATGTTTTGGCCTGTTCCCTGTGAAATCTAAGCATCTAAATTATAGAGAGGCAAAATAGAATGACCTGTGACTATCCTTGTGGTAATGTAGCCAATTAGTCATTGGCCACAATTTCAGATTATAGATCAGCTTCATCTAACAGAATGGCTAACAGAAACTGAACACACTCACAAAGTAGATACTAATGTCTGTAGGTTAATCTCCAATCTAGCAGCCACCGAACAGTCAATTCTATTTGCTCATGCTTCTCACAAAATTCCTAATTAGCAAGGCTAGGAACCACGGATGCTTCCAAGGAATGGGAGCATGAATCAAGATTGTATTAATGACAATGTATATCACTTGCACATTAACAGAAGTCTTTTCTGTTATGGTAGATTTTTCAACACGGCTGTATGGATGGATATGTCAGTCAAATTTAAGACGTTGAAGAAGCAATATCGAAGAACATTCCTTTGGTTTTCTGTTGCTGATGCTCAAGTGTTGAGAGAATGATAGAGCAAGGTGCCTTGATCAACTAAGCGGCAGTTATGAATAATGTTGGACATTGTGGCTAAAGTTGGAATGTTTCTGATAACATTGAAAGTTCACGAACACCAGCAAAATATGAGGAAGTCGATAATTGCTTCACAAGGATCAGAAACCATTTATTTGTGAAGCTGAAATATCCACAAAGATTGCACAGTAAACTGGCTTGCAAAGAAAATGTGGGCCAGGATTTTATGGCCCCTGCGCGGCGTGTGTCCCCCTGCCGGATTCGGCGAGCCATTTAAATCTCCGTTCAGTTTGTCAGGACCCTAATATCCAGCCGGATACGAGGGGCCCTAAAATGCTGGACGTGATGTCTCTTTATCCTGAATTTGCATCTTCTAAAGTATAAGCACATTGGTGCTTAATAGCTATCCACCAGTGTTAAATCAGCAAATGCAGCTATTTCTAGATATATTGTTATCCTTGCTTCTTCAGTGAAGATAATAGCTCAACTTTTTGTGAGTAACATAAATCAAGATACATTGGCCATGCACCAACCCTTAAAAATTGCTGCTGGACACAGGTTAAATGTTTCCTTTTGATGGAATTTGTTTCACTGGTGTGGAACAAGCTAGTGAGGGCTAGAAATCTGGTGGGTGTTGTCTTTTACTGGATCCTTCTTCATCGTGGTTAGTCCTATCTTTTAGCTGGAAAGAAAGACAGCAAGAAAGAAAGAAAAAAGAAGTAAAGAAAGAAGGGATAAAAAGAAGAAAAGAAAGTAAGGAAAGAAAGAAAGAAAAGAGCAAGAAAAAGAGAAAGACAGATAAAGAGAAAGAAAAAGAATGGAAAGATAGAAGGAAGAAAGAAAAAAAAGGAAAGAAAGGAAAGGAAAAAAGGACTTTGCATTAGAAAGCCCTTTGCAAGCTGACTTAGAGAACATGTACAAAATCAGTCAATCTCCAGTGCACATATGCATTAAACAGGTCACTCCCTAATTCAGAGGTTTCCAGGTTTGACCACTCTGTCAGCCAGCAGGAATCATCTGAGGGCCCAGGCTGAGATCGAGGCATTGACTCTTAAATATTTGGTCATAAATTCCTTATAAACGTATTTTTAAAAGGTTCTTTTTGTGAGAGGGGTGCCTGGGTAGCTATAGGTTTCTTTTGGGAGGTCTATTCACCTCCCCTTTGCTAGCTCAGCATTTCTGCTTTATGTCAATGGTGAGCGTCTCAGATCCACCATTAATAGTGTGGCTATCCGTCATTTGAATAACAATAAGCAACCTCCTCACTGGCACGATCAAAAGCAGATTTGACATAGCACTCCTGATGAAGTACACTGCCCTTCAGATTATTGGACCAAGCAAACCAATGATTAATCCACAGTTAGAATATTGGGTCAAATTTTCATGTGATTTGCATCCTGGAAGCACTTATTCAGAAAGAAGTATTCCTGCCACTCTTGTCTCATTTCCCTGTTTGTTCAATTGTGGGGCACCCATTATGAGAGGTTCCCAGAGTGGGCCCCTGTTACTGCACCGAACCTCCTTGAGTTCAAACAGTCAGAGGGAGGCAGGTAGGTAAATATCTACTTTCCTTAACAAAGCTTTTGGCCCAGTGATTAACAATGAAGCATTCTGGCCGCTCCTTTTGGACAGCAGCCAGAAAAAACCCACCATGGTTGCCACTGTTAATGCTAAAGGTCTGCAGTAACCATTCACTGTCCCCTCATTTCCAGGTACTGGGCCTTGCCAAGGATGAAACTATGATGGTTCATATCTGGAAAATTTTCAAATGCAAGGGTGATTCACTATTTGTAACCACGGAAACTAGAATGGCTGGGACAATGATTATGTGCAATAATTTTAGCAATGATATGTAGAATTATGATGCAGGCTCACACTGTAGCATGCATGCGTCAAATATCACCAATTTCTCCCTAGAAATAGCTGATGAAATTTTACTTCAGATTTGTAATATGATCATTGGTCCATTTGGATGGAATTGAGTCATGTGTGGTAGATAAAAGAAATGAAAGTGGCCATGAAGAAGATATATTGAACTGGATTTTATCGGGGCATAGGGGTTGGGGAGAGATGGCCTACTCACTTTCCCAGAAGGAAATCAGCTGGCAGCTGACGTGCTGGAAAGAAGCCCACTCCACAGCCATAACATGCTTAGGGTGGGCTAAACAAGGTAGAAGAGGGGCTTGCATGAGAAGGATTGCAAGAAGGAGCAGGCAGATGATGGATGGCTGCCAGAGCCAGGTAAATTCCTGGCTTTTTGGATGGGAAGGGATCTGAGGGCCCAGAGAGGGGGAGGAGGAGGTTGGGGAACTGGGTTTTGGAGGCGATGAGGAAGAAGTGGGGTGGGGGGGGTGGGGGTGGTGGGGGGGAGCAGAGAGTGGCATCCTAGGCAGTGTGCACCCAAGATGCACACCAGGAACTTCCAAATGAGGTTCCCCGTCCTGCCTTCCCTCCCATCTTTTTTCATCCAGGCCACAAAAAAAATGGCCTTGCCGCTCCCACCTGCCTGCTCATGCCAACTGTATTATGGCATGTGCAACGTATGATCCTGGTCAATAGGCTTGCTAACAAGCCTAATTGACATTTGATTATTTATTTAAATATGGCAGGTTTTTATTGAGTGTTTCTATGCAGAAGGTGGTTCCTCAGACACGGCTATCCAGCCAGGAGAGGTGAGGCAGACTATGTTCAGGGTACCTTTCTAGCCCCCTCCCCAATAAAGGGTAAGCTGGGTGGATCCTAAAGAGGGATGCTCAGTCACAGTTACAGCTGCCAAAAGGCATCCCTGCCTTGTCCTAATGCGAGACGACCATCTTGTAACTGCTGCCTCCAGCTCATGACTAGAAGCTTCTAGACAACACAATACTGTATCCATCACCAATTGCTGGGCGCTGAAGGGCTTGGGAGATGTGCTCGGAAGAAAAGATGCCTGTGTGTGACTTGGCCTCCACAATCTTCTGTGGTAGATGATAAACTACGATTATCTCAAAGGCATAATACAGTACTGTAAATGTTGCAAGTGTGAAATAACAAATAGCTGTAACGACCACTATATTTTAAGTTAACCATGTTGATTGTCTGAAGTATCTTAGCAACCAAATCTCAAGTTCCATGCTCCAAGAAGTCAGGAAAAGCTATGACTCAATAATCAGCAACCTTCACAAAACCAATCAAATCACTGACATTTTTTTATAAATTGTCAATCATAAATCTGTAAGTAGGCATAGGAACATGGGCTGTTCAAAAGGCCACAGATAGGTTTTTATTGCAGATAATTTGGTTTTGGAATTTATAAATCTACTCTTATTTTGTTCTGTTAGTCATTTGGTTTTGCTGGATAGCTCTCCAAGTTTGGCTTCTTTTCGGGATTCCAATACGCTTCAAATTTAAGATGAAATGAAATTCATGAGGAACAGCAATGCAGCGACAACTGCTGAGGCATTGTTGTCTTTCCCATCACTACACCTGGGACTGGGCCTGTACCTCTCTTGTTAGCAAAATCCTCCTTTTCTGTCTCACAAGACTATTAATTGTATATTATGGACAGAATCTTGACATTGGCATGCAGGGGTGGGCCTGACATGCTGACGGGTAAAATGACACGTGATGACGTCGAGTGTGCGCCCCGACATCACCGCACGCCATCACGATATTTCGGTGGGCGGGCGCGCTATGAGCTATGATGCACGGCCTCCATTAATTAATGGGCCAATTAAGGCCCTTGAGGCATTAATAGACTGAGATTTTTCAGAGCCCGTGTGATTTTCAGAGCATCGCATGAGTGCAACGGGCAGGTGGGTAGGCCACATTTTTAAAAACCTAATCCATGGGCAGGATAAGAGGGGTGAGTGGGCTCGCAAGTGCTATTTGTTAGTCATTTACTTTTAAACTTACTGCTACTTGCTTGTGTGCACAGGAGAATTTCAAATCTCTTCAGAGCTGCTTGTACAGGGATAACAAGCTTCAGGTCAGGTCTCTGGAGTAAACATCATTCATGGGGCCTTGCAGGTTTCAGGAAGCCTTCCCTTACCCTGGGAATGGAAGTTGTGCTCTCCACTGGAGGCATGTTCTCTGAGGAGGAAGAGAGGGCCAGAAGGGGCAGAAGGCCAGAAGTCCATATTCAGCCCCTAGGGAAGCCACCTTTGGGAGTACAGGCACAGGCACAAGGGGTGCAGGGCCAACAGGAATTGCAAGGTGGAAGGGGCTGCACAGGGTATACAGGAGGTGAAGCAGCTACCTCAATATGTCTGAGGTGCAGTGCCGAAGGAGACTCTGTGACCCCCATTTGTCAGATGATAGGCCCCGGGATCAACTCTGACTGTGTGGGTGGACACCCCATGCCAGAGGCTTTAAAGGTCATGGCTGCCCTCAACTTCTATGCCTCTGGCTCTTTCCAGGGCTCAGTGGGTGATCTTTGCGGAGTCTCCCAATCAGCTGTCCACAGTTGTGTCAAGCTGGTGACAGACACTCTGTTCAGGTGTGCATTGGCTTTCATTCACTATCGCTGGGATGAGGCCAATCAGACAGAGTGAGCCAGAGGCTTCACAGTGATTGCTGGGCTTCCCCGCATCCAGGGTGCAATCGACTTCATATATGTGGCCATCAAGGCGCTAGCGGGTGAGCTGGGTGCCTTTGTCAGCAGGAAGGGATTCCACTCCATGAACGTGCAGATAATGTGTGATCACAGGATGCTGATTCTGCAAGTCTGTGCAAGACACCCAGGCAGCTCCCACGGCACCTACATCCTGAGACACTCCCAGATGCCGGGGCTCTTCAGTGCTCCTGCCTGGCTGGATGGATGGCTGCTGGGTGACAAGGGCTATTCCCTCAGAAGGTGGCTTATGACGCCTCTCCGCCATCCAAGAACAGAGGCTGAGCAGCGTTACAATGGGAGCCACGGCAGCAAAAGAGCTATGATAGAGGGAACCATCGGTCTTCTCAAGATGCGTTTCCGATCCCTGGACTGTTCAGGGTGCATTCCAATACCCCCCAGGTCATGTGTCACTGATGGTGGTTGCATGCTGCGCTCTCCACAATCTGGCGCCGGAAAGGGGGGATGCAGTGGGAGAAGAAAATGTAGGCGCAGATGCTCTGGCTGCACACGATGAGTCCAGTAGTGAGTCCGAGGATGAGCACGTTCAGCAGAATGCTGAGGGGAAAGTCGCTGACCCGGGCAACCTCCAGGGAGACAGGGGCACCCAGGAGGCTTTGATCCAACGCTCCTTCAGCTAGTCCATCACAGATGGACCTCCAATTGGCCCGCCTGTGTAAAATGGCAGCGCGGAGCCAATCATGGGCAGAGATTGGCTCCATGCCCGCCCACGCCTGCCCGCGCTCGCTCTTGCACAGCCTGCACAACATACTGGAAAGTCTCCCCATGTTTAGTTGTATGCACGTGTGGACATAACTTGTGATTTACTTGAATCCCTGTAAATAGATATAGGCTGAGTCTGTGGTTGTTGAGTTAGGAGGTACATGCTAATAATGTGTAACACTGTAAGTAAATATAACAGTGTGTAAAAATTGGCCCTATTTCTATCTTCCTGCAACTGGCTTTCTAGAATAGAACAGCTACCATAGGGTTATGGTGCTCATGGGCCTGCACAGCACCTTCTCCAGGCAACTTGGGAATGGGCAACAAATGCTGGCCTAGCCATTGGTGCCCACATCCCATGAAAGCATAGATTTATAAAAAAAACACCTGGATCAGTGATGTTATTTTGCTATATAAGTGAAAGTTATCAAGCATGAAACTCTCATACTATGTGTTCCATTCCAGTCGCTACAGAAAACATCTGCCACACTAGGCAGTTTGCAGTGCAGCCATGTATCAGGGAAGTGAGAAAAATTATCCTTGTAAGGGGAAACACCTTCATCTCTTTTTATGTGGAAAGAAAACAGAACAAAGGGGCATAACCTGAAAATTAGGACTGTTGAAGGGCGATGTCAGAAAACATTTCTTCACACAAAAGGTAGTAGCAATTTGGCACTTGCTCCCCAAAAAACGTTAAGGCTAGGCCAATTCAAAATTTCAAAATTGGGATTCATATTTTTTTAGTAAAGGGTAATAAAGGATATGGTTCCAAGGTTGATAAATGGAGTTAAGAGACAAAACAGCCATGATCTTATTGAATGACAGCTCAGATCCGAGGGGCTGAATGGCTGGCTCCTGTTTTCTTAATTTCTGCATCCAAGGCTGCTGATTCCGCTGACGGCAAACAAACAATTTGACTTGGACATCGAAGTCCCTGTTAGCGCTTTCTTAGCTGCCACTTTCAGCTTCAAGGCATGTACGCCATGCAGCTAAGCCACAATAAAAGTATGGTCAGAATTTTGTGAATCCCTGGGGACTGGATGGCAGGTAAGGGGGAGGGGTGTAAAATTGGGCACTATTGCAGTGGCTCAGTACCCAACGTCTACCCACCCATTTTTACTAGTCGTAGGGGAGGTGCCTGGGTGCCCATGAGCCTTGTGAGCCAATTGAGGTCTTTAAGTGGCCAATTAATGGCCACTTAAGGATATCATTCTGCACCATTAGCATTTTACCTATAGCAGGGGGCGATGCTGATGCCAAGTGTCCTCAGTGAAACCTGGCAGACTGTTGGGTGGGCAAGGGAGGGTGCCTCCCTTTCAGGTCCCCTGAGTCAGTCAGAGAACCCCCCTTAGGTCATTTCCACCCAAAGTACACCTCCCCGCTCCCCCAGAACCCTCTCCACATCGGCCGCCACCCATCTATCAGCCAGACTTACCTTCAAGTCCAGCTTGTTTTGCAGCGTGCTTCCCCCATTCCCAGCAGTGGACACTGCTTCCCTTAGGTCATGAGAGCTACTGGCCATTTGATTGGCTGGCTGCTCTTGAAGACAGGGCTTCCTCTCCAGTGGCCGTTAAATTGCTGTGGGGCAAGCTGGCTGTGCCAGAGGCAGGCTTATCTCAAATCTTACGTTGGAGGGGGGAACTGGGACTCCGCACCCCCCAGCTTAAAATTCAGGCCAATAAGCATTAAAGCGCAATGTCTGCATGCAATTCATCAAAGGGTAGATCCCAGAGGATCCAGTAATTCTAAACTTAGGATTGTCCTATACTTGTGGACCACACAAATAATGCATACACAAGAGTAGAGCACAGTCATCTTCCTCTTGCTCACAAACAGCACACTTCTGTCTCATTCGCAGCAAGATAGGAAGGACCTTGGCACTGATTCTGTGAATGACCTGCTCTCTATGCAACTGGCACCTGAGATTTTACTTAGAGGTGGAACTGTCAGTGATGGATAGGCCTGCACTCCTCTGGTGCATATCCTGCACCAGGACCTCCAAGTGTTCAGCAGTGAACAGGAGTTCACGTGCCTCCACTGTGCCATTGTGAACAATTAGCACTGTTCTTTCCACCAGTGCTTCCACTTTTATGGCACGAGGCACCTCCAAAAGGCTGTATTTTGTGCTTCTCAGCCAAGTGGCCTGCAGGCTAAGCTCATGGGGCAATCTTCTCATCCACCTCTATCTTTTTCAAATTAAGAAAAAGGCCTCGGATGGCTAAGTTTAGCCGCAGGCTTTAGGGCATCTAGTCGCCATCAGAGTACCCAATTTGAGATTCCAAGATTAGAACAATATTTTTAAAAGATGACCATGAGAAATAACCATGAAAATCAGAAATATTAAGATAATTAATATTAATATTAGTATTAATATTAATATTAAGATATTAAGATAAGCCTTGATAATTCTCTCCAATGTTACCTGAGGAAGGCTCAGTTCCCATCTGTCAAAGTGAGGAAAAGCGCCACGGAACATCGCATCAAGTCTCCCTTTACATTGCACAAGGAGTGGATTGTTATGTCCAGAACAGGCACAAGCAAAGGCCAGGCATGCAAATGTGTTGGAAGTCCCTAAGAGGACCTTCCTCCTCATTCTGCTGCAAGTATGTCAAGAGAACACCCAAACAGAAGGAAGCCAAAGGACATTGGCTCTAGGCCTTACATCAGTTCCCCCTTCCCAACCTTGCACCCAAAAACCTAAAATAGACAGGTGCAAGGCCAAGGAGAACTACAAATATAAATCGTCTTCTTTTGTCTCAGGTGCTGCTTTGAATCCTTGGATGCTGAAAATCTTCTTCCCGGCTAGAAATCCTTGCAGCCAGATGGATTTCCACCCTAATTCTGGGTACCAACTTGGGCTGGGGCACCTCAGAGTCATGCTAATGAAGCTCCAAATGGAGATGGATGGGCGTCATGTCAGGAATGTACTTTGGGTTTGCTACAACAGGCCTGCGATCAGGTGGAGGATGCTGAGAAATATTGGCGCCATTGTATGTAACATGGTGTAATTCTCCTATCATTATAAAATGGCATTTTCTCCAAATTTTCATGAACTTTTTTTATTTCAGATTTATGACAAGTTTGAAAGTGAACATTTATTTGACAAACAATAGCAACAGGAACATAGATATCTCTAATATTTGTTAATAAATGAATAGCTTGAAGATTGTTGAAATGGACTCATCAGAATCACGTGCAATTTAATTGAAGTTAACCTTTACGGTTGCTTTTTGTCTATCTGATCAGTTCAGGAAATTATTTTGATATTTGTGATGTACTGCATTAAAAATTAACTCATGAACAAAAACAAACTAAAGTACAATCAAATATTCATGCTGTACGTGCTCAGAAATCCATCTGTATTGGTTAAGCAAGGAGCGTCCAAGCTTTTTATCTGTTTGGGCATATCATGGAACCTCAGGCCACATAAGTTCAATTCACATTTCCATTAATTTATACATATGCCGGGTTACTGCTATGAACAGACCTTGTTCTGATTTACAATTTGTCCACCAATGAGGCAGTTTGTTGCTAGAGCAATCACAAATGAATCAAAGATAAAAACAAAAAAACTGCGGATGCTGGAAATCCAAACCAAAAACAGAATTACCTGGAAAAACTCAGCAGGTCTGGCAGCATCGGCGGAGAAGAAAAGAGTTGACGTTTCGAGTCCTCATGACCCTTCGACAGAACTTGAGTTCGAGTCCAGGAAAGAGCTGAAATATAAGCTGGTTTAAGGTGTGTGTGTGGGGGGGCGGAGAGATAGAGAGACAGAGAGGTGGAGGGGGGGGTGGTGTGGTTGTAGGGACAAACAAGCAGTGATAGAAGCAGATCATCAAAAGATGTCAACGACAATAGCACAATAGAACACATAGGTGTTAAAGTTAAAGTTGGTGATATTATCTAAACGAATGCGCTAATTAAGAATGGATGGTAGGGCACTCAAGGTATAGCTCTAGTGGGGTTTTTTTTATATAATGGAAATAGGTGGGAAAAGGAAAATCTTTATAATTTATTGGAAAAAAAAGGAAGGGGGAAACAGAAAGGGGGTGGGGATGGGGGAGGGAGCTCACGACCTAAAGTTGTTGAATTCAATATTCAGTCCGGAAGGCTGTAAAGTCCCTAGTCGGAAGATGAGGTGTTGTTCCTCCAGTTTGCGTTGGGCTTCACTGGAACAATGCAGCAAGCCAAGGACAGACATGTGGGCAAGAGAGCAGGGTGGAGTGTTAAAATGGCAAGCGACAGGGAGGTTTGGGTCATTCTTGCGGACAGACCGCAGGTGTTCTGCAAAGCGGTCGCCCAGTTTACGTTTGGTCTCTCCAATGTGGAGGAGACCACATTGGGAGCAACGAATGCAGTAGACTAAGTTGGGGGAAATGCAAGTGAAATGCTGCTTCACTTGAAAGGAGTGTTTGGGTCCTTGGACGGTGAGGAGAGAGGAAGTGAAGGTGCAGGTGTTGCATCTTTTGCGTGGGCATGGGGTTGTGCCATAGGAGGGGGTTGAGGAGTAGGGGGTGATGGAGGAGTGGACCAGGGTGTCCCGTAGGGAGTGATCCCTACGGAATGCCGATAAGGGGGATGAAGGGAAGATGTGTTTGGTGGTGGCATCATGCTGGAGTTGGCGGAAATGGCGGAGGATGATCCTTTGAATGCGGAGGCTGGTGGGGTGATAAGTGAGGACAAGGGGGACCCTATCATGTTTCTGGGAGGGAGGAGAAGGCATGAGAGCGGATGCACGGGAGATGGGCCGGACACGGTTGAGGGCCCTGTCAACGACCATGGGTGGAAAACCTCGGTTAAGGAAGAAGGAGGACATGTCAGAGGAACTGTTTTTGAATGTAGCATCATCGGAACAGATGTGACGGAGGCGAAGGAACTGAGAGAATGGGATGGAGTCCTTACAGGAATTGGGGTGTGAGGAGCTGTAGTCGAGATAGCTGTGGGAGTCGGTGGGTTTGTAATGGATATTGGTGGACAGTCTATCACCAGAGATTGAGACAGAGAGGTCAAGGAAGGGAAGGGAAGTGTCAGAGATGGACCACGTGAAAATGATGGAGGGGTGGAGATTGGAAGCAAAATTAATAAATTTTTCCAAGTCCTGACGAGAGCATGAAACGGCACCGAAGTAATCATCAATGTACCGGAGAAAGAGTTGTGGAAGGGGGCCGGAGTAGGACTGCAACAAGGAATGTTCCACATACCCCATAAAGAGACAGGCATAGCTGGGGCCCATGCGGGTACCCATAGCCACACCTTTTATTTGGAGGAAGTGAGAGGAGTTGAAGGAGAAATTGTTCAGCGTGAGAACAAGTTCAGCCAGACGGAGGAGAGTGGTGGTGGATGGGGATTGTTCGGGCCTCTGTTCGAGGAAGAAGCTAAGGGCCCTCAGACCATCCTGGTGGGGGATGGAGGTGTAGAGGGATTGGACGTCCATGGTGAAGAGGAAGCAGTTGGGGCCAGGGAACTGGAAATTGTTGATGTGACGTAAGGTGTCAGAGGAAACACGGAGGTAGGTGGGAAGGGACTGTACAAGGGGAGAGAGAAGGGAGTCAAGATAACGAGAAATGAGTTCTGTGGGGCAGGAGCAAGCTGAGATGATTGGTCTACCGGGGCAGTACTGTTTGTGGATTTTGGGTAGGAGATAGAAGCGAGCCGTCCGAGGTTGGGCGACTATCAGGTTGGAAGCTGTGGGAGGGAGATCCCCAGAGGAGTGAGGTCGGTGACAGTCCTGGAAACAGTGGCTTGATGTTCAGTGGTGGGGTCATGGTCCAGGGAGAGGTAGGAGGAAGTGTCTGCGAGTTGACGCTCAGCCTCCGCGAGGTAGAGGTCAGTGCGCCAGACAACAACAGCACCACCTTCAAAGCTGCGCGTGCCCCCAGTTTCATTTTATTAATTTTGCTTCCAATCTCCACCCCTCCATCATTTTCACGTGGTCCATCTCTGACACTTCCCTTCCCTTCCTTGACCTCTCTGTCTCAATCTCTGGTGATAGACTGTCCACCAATATCCATTACAAACCCACCGACTCCCACAGCTATCTCGACTACAGCTCCTCACACCCCGCTTCCTGTAAGGACTCCATCCCATTCTCTCAGTTCCTTCGACTCCGTCGCATCTGTTCCGATGATGCTACATTCAAAAACAGTTCCTCTGACATGTCCTCCTTCTTCCTTACACGAGGTTTTCCACCCACGGTCGTTGACAGGGCCCTCAACCGTGTTCGGCCCATCTCCCGCGCATCCGCCCTCACGCCTTCTCCTCCCTCCCAGAAACATGATAGGGTCCCCCTTGTCCTCACTTATCACCCCACCAGCCTCCGCATTCAAAGGATCATCCTCCGCCATTTCCGCCAACTCCAGCATGATGCCACCACCAAACACATCTTCCCTTCACCCCCCTTATCGGCATTCCGTAGGGATCACTCCCTACGGGACACCCTGGTCCACTCCTCCATCACCCCCTACTCCTCAACCCCCTCCTATGGCACAACCCCATGCCCACGCAAAAGATGCAACACCTGCACCTTCACTTCCTCTCTCTTCACCGTCCAAAGACCCAAACACTCCTTTCAAGTGAAGCAGCATTTCACTTGCATTTCCCCCAACTTAGTCTACTGCATTCGTTGCTCCCAATGTGGTCTCCTCTACATTGGAGAGACCAAACGTAAACTGGGCGACCGCTTTGCAGAACACCTGCGGTCTGTCCGCAAGAATGACCCAAACCTCCCTGTCGCTTGCCATTTTAACACTCCACCCTGCTCTCTTGCCCACATGTCTGTCCTTGGCTTGCTGCATTGTTCCAGTGAAGCCCAACGCAAACTGGAGGAACAACATCTCATCTTCCGACTAGGGACTTTACAGCCTTCCGGACTGAATATTGAATTCAACAACTTTAGGTCGTGAGCTCCCTCCCCCATCCCCACCCCCTTTCTGTTTCCCCCTTCCTTTTTTTTCCAATAAATTATAAAGATTTTCCTTTTCCCACCTATTTCCATTATATAAAAAAAAACCCCACTAGAGCTATACCTTGAGTGCCCTACCATCCATTCTTAATTAGCACATTCATTTAGATAATATCACCAACTTTAACTTTAACACCTATGTGTTCTATTGTACTATTGTCGTTGACATCTTTTGATGATCTGCTTCTATCACTGCTTGTTTGTCCCTACAACCACACCCCCCCTTCCACCTCTCTGTCTCTCTATCTCTCCGCCCCCCACACACACACCTTAAACCAGCTTATATTTCAGCTCTTTCCTGGACTCGAACTCAAGTTCTGTCGAAGGGTCATGAGGACTCGAAACGTCAACTCTTTTCTTCTCCGCCGATGCTGCCAGACCTGCTGAGTTTTTCCAGGTAATTCTGTTTTTGTTTCAAATGAATCAAACTGCCTAATTCTTTTCTATCCATACCTTTCTGTTTCAAATATTGATCAAATTTTCCTTTCGGGAATGCAGAGGCCCCAGCCACAACCACACCTGGTGGCAAATCATTCCGAACTCCAACAACCCACCATGGAAGAAATTTCCCCTTCACACTCTCTTATTGACAGCTTCTGATTGATGTCTCCCTTCGTCGCTGGTTCATCAACCAGAGGAAATTAACCTTCTGGATTCACCCTATCAAAACCGTTCTTAATTTTAAAACCTCTGTTAAGGATTATGATGAGGAGGTAAATCCTAAAATAGCTAAAAGATAGATGACAGGTGCAATTTAAAAACACTGCTTTAGAAGCTACCTAAGGCCCTGTGCCCAGGCCAGATCAAAATCAGCCACAATGGAGTGAATTCGTTTGGCTCCATCAGCATTGCTCAGCTGATTGACGGCAATTTAGTCATTGTAGTGAAGTTTAAGGCTGAAAAAGTGTCAGAACCTGATGGGTTACAACCAAGAATGCAGCAGGAAGAATTGCTGAAGACACGAGGTGAAATCGTCCCAGATTTGCACAAAGTGCGGTAGTAGGCAGGAAATATTATCTTTTAATTGCCGGCCGCGATGATGGGTTTTCGCGCTGAATCATCCCCTTCCTGGCGTGTTAATAATGCATTCCCGTGAAACATGCCAGATCGCTGGTGGGGTGGCCTCTGATTCACCCGCCCCACTGTCATCTCAGGCTTTCAGTAATCCAGGTGCCATATTTAAAAGGCACTCCAGCACTGAGCCAGCTCTCTCTAATAAGGCATTGGAAGCTGCTGCAAAGTCATGTCTACCATATGGAGGAACCATGCTGCCGCCAAATTTAGCAATGCCACCCTTGGGTGCCCACTGGATGCAGTGGAAGCCCATCATGAAGGCTTTTCAGTTGACGTAGTTGTCTGCTTGATGCCATTTAGATCTAAGCATCACGTGAGTGCATTTGATGACATCCTGCATCTGTGGAAATCTAGAGATCTGTGTAAACCCGAGGGTTCTTGCTTCCTGATCCTGGCTGAAAAGCACAAGGTTCTATGCCTTCGCAAAGATAGTGTCTATGACCACCTGGATACACTTGTGTGTAGAGGTTTGCGAGACCCCACATAGATCTCCTAGAGCCCTGGAAGGAGCCACTGACTTAAAAATTGAGCATCATAGTCACTTTCATGGTCACTTTCAGTGGATGTCCTCCATGTCCCCATGGTGCCAAATCCTGCAGCAGGTAGCTTATGTGACCGACCAGTTCCCTAGACATGTGTCATCTTCAGCAACACTGGTTCTCAGTCACCTGCAGGAACAACAGGCACCACCTATAAACACTGGGTCTAGTGAGGTACCTACGAGCTGTGGCTTGCTGTGGATCTTCAGCTGCATGTGCAGCAGGCCCTGTTGCCCCTTCATCTTGAGGGAGGTGCTCCTCCCTTTGCCAAGCCAGGCGCCGCCACTGCTCTCTTCTTCTTCTTCCCTGGTCTTTGTAAGCATTGAGGCATACCACTAAATCACCAGGCTTCATGATCCTGATGTTCCCCTGCTGCAGGGCCAAAGAGAGAGATATGTGGATTAGCATGGGTGTACTAAGAACCTCCCTTTGTTAAGTCTGAAGGCCCACTCACGCATGCAGCAGAGTGCTGGCCACCACTTGGATGGCTAGTCTGTAGTGAGCTCATTGGCTAATCTGAAACCCCACTCACCTCTGCCCCATTCCACTTGACCGAATGGCTGCAGCCTCGGCCATTAGACTGCATGCTGTGCTCTCAGCTCAGGCGCTGGCATTCTCCTAACCCGCACTGCAAGGCTGCACTGTTAGCTTGAACCATAATGGAAACTGGTCCATACCTTATTAAAGACATTCCAAGGGGCTGTGAGTGCCTCCACCAGTGATTGCGCCATGGCCACCTCTCGCAAGGGGATTGAACAATGAGCACAGTCGGCCAATTGCTCTGCTGCTCCCTAAAACATACATTAATTTGCAGTCTGTGTCCGAGGGGTAAAAAGTTCTGGAGCATTTGGTGGCACATTCATGTTTTTGCATTGCTTGAGTGGGCGGAAAAGATTCAGAGGCCCGACTCCAAGTACGTCAATGGAGCTGCAGCTGAACAGTCTCAGCTGCGGAGGAATGCTCACTTTTGACAAGCTTTTCCAAGTGCGTGGCTGCTTCCCTCAACCCCCTCCCCCCACCATCCCCGTCCCCCAGCATGTGCTTGAGTACTTCCTTCAATCTGTGCTGCCTTGCCCCCCAGCCACCCCTCACTGGTCTCACCCACACTGGAGCCCTTGGCCCGGCACCGCACTGAAAGCCAGCTGACGGAAAAGCAACTTGTCTGTGCCCCTTGCAAATGTGCTTCACCTCTTCCTTGATGTCCTACAGGCAATGCTCATGAACACTGCACAAGCTAGGTGCACTCACCTCCAAGTTCCCCATGAAGTTCAGGTCGCCAGGTGCATGCCTTTTAAAGTCAGGTGTGAAGCACGCTGTTCTGAAGTCACGTTGATGTGGGCGGTAAATTTGACGTGGGGGGATGATTTCACGAGCAAGGCTTACAATTAGATGCAAAAGTAATAAAATGACTCTCCCGACGTATGGCCATGGGAAATTTTGGCCCGCCATTGACAGGCAGAGCAGACGATTGCAAACTGGTTTCACAACAGCGCAAAACCAATTTTTGGCCTTCTCACCATATTGTTCCCCCTCCCCACCACCCTGTCCCCACTGGCCATGTTGCACAAGACCCTCGGGGCCAGAAAATTCCATCCACAATAAATGAAACCTAATTATCCTATTGAGAGTCAGGGCCAGACTTTTTCAATTGTCGGGCAGGTGCGCGCCTGACCCGAATGAACGTAAAATGACATGCGGTGACGTCGGGCGAGCGTCCCAACATGATCGCGCACTAGCGTGATATTTTGGTCGGCGGGCACGCACATGAGTTGGCGGCGCCCCGCTGACAATTAAAAGGCCTATTAAGGCCATTAAAGTAATAATTACGTTCAATTTTTTCCTGCCTGTCCAACCTTACAGTTGGCGGGCAGGCGAAAAGGCCAAGTGGCCTTTGAAGTTTTTAGGAAACCTCATCCATGGGTGGGATTAAGTTTCCAACAGCAAACAGAAATTAAATAAAAATGTTTACATTTCATTCATAACATGTCCCTGCTCATGTGACAGAGTCACATGAGGGGGCATTTTTTTTTAACATGTTAGAATTCTGTATTTTTAATTTTTGAAATCTTCACCTCCCTGAGGCAGCTCTGTTCCTCAGGGAGCTTTTCTTGCTTACACCTGCACACATGCACAAGGCTTCCTGCAGCTCTCCTCCCCCCTCCCTCAAAACAAGCAGCGCTGAGCGCTGCAGCACCTGTTTCACCCTGTTATTTTACAAGGACATTAAGAGTAAGAGGATAACTAGGGAAAAAGTAAGGCCCATTAAGGACCATAGTGGTAATTTGTGAGTAGAGCCGGAAGACGTAGGTAGAGTTCTAAATGAATACTTTGTGTCGGTGTTCACAAGTGAGAGGGACGACATGGGCATGGAAATCAGGCAGAAGGACTGTGATATAATTAAAGAAATTAGCTTAGAAAGGGAGGAGGTTCTAAGTGGTCTGGCAGGCTTAAAAGTAGACAAATCTCTAGGCCTGGATGAAATGTATCCCAGGCTGTTGAGTGAGGCAGGGGAGGAGATAGCAGGGACGCTGACAATAATTGTCAATACCCCTCTGGCCACAGGAAAGGTGTCAGAGGACTGGAGGACAGCCAATGTGGTACCGCTATTCAAGAAGGGAGGAAAGGATGAAGGGATAAACCAGGAAGCTACAGGCCAGTCAGTCTAATCTCAGTGGTGGGGAAACTATTGGAAGCAATTCTGAGGGACAGAATTACTCTACACTTGGAGAGACAGGGATTAATCAAGGACAGTCTTTGTTAAGGGGAGGTCATGTCTGACCAATTTAATTGAATTTTTCGAAGAGGTGACCAGGCGTTTAGATGAGGGCAATGCATTTGACGTAGTCTACTTCGGCTTCAGCAAATCCCACATGGGAGACTGATAATGAAGGTAAGAGCCCATGGGATCCAACGCAATTTGGCAAATTGGATCCAGAATTGGCTGAGTGGTAGGGAGCAGAGGGTGATGGTCGAGGGGTGTTTTTGTGACTGGATGCTTGTATCCAATGGGGCTCCACAGGGATCGGTGTTTGGTCCCTGCAGTTTGTGGTATATATAAACGATTTAGACTTAAATGCAGGAGGGTTGATCAGCAAGTTCGTGGATGACACGAAAATTGGTGGGGTGGTAAATAGTGAGGAGGATAGCCTCAGATTACAGCAGGATATAGATAAGCTGTCCAGATGGGCTGATCAGTGGCAAATTTAATCTGGATAAGTGTGAGGTGATGCACTTTGGCAGGACAAACAAGGCATGGGAATACACAATGAATGGTAGGATCCTGGGAAGTACCAAGGATCAGAAGAACCTTGGTGTGCATGTCCACCGGTCCCTTAAGGTAGTGGGACAGGTAGATAAGGTGGTTAAGAAGGCATGTGGGATAGTTGCCTTTATTAGCCGAGGCATAGAATATAAGAGCAGGGAGGTTATGCTGGGACTGTATAAAATGCTGGTTAGGCAACAGCTAGAGTATTGCATGCAGTTCTGGGATCCACATTATAGGAAGGATGTAAGTGCACTAGAGAGAGTGCAGAGGAGATTTACCAGGATGTTGCCTGGGCTGGAGAGTTTTAGTTATCAGGAAAGGTTGGATCGACTGGGGTTATTTTCTCTGGAGTAGAGGAGATTGAGGGGGGGCATGATTAACGTGTATAAAATTATGAGGGGCATAGATTGGGTAGACAGAAAGGAACTTTTCCCCTATGTGGAGGGATCAATAACCAGGGGGCATATGTTTAAGGTGAGGGCAGGAGGTTTAGAAGGGATGTGAGGAAGAATTATTTCACCCAGAGGGTGATGGGAATCTGGAACGCTGCCTGACAGGGTGGTAGAGGCAAAAACCCTCATAACCCTTAAGAAGTATTTGGATGTGCACTTGCAGTGCCAAGGCATACAAGGCTATGGGCCTAGTGCTGGAAAGTGGGGTTAGAATAGTTAGGTACTTGTTTGACCGGTGCAGACTCGATAGGCCGAAGGGCCTTTTTCTGTGCTGTAGACCTCTATGACTCTATGACTCTCAGACATTAATAGAAGATATTTAACTGAATAAGTCCAGGAAAAATCTACTGGAATACTCAGGGCCAGATTTTCATGGAGTCGGGAAGCCTCTAAAAATGGCGGGTGGGACCCAGATGTGGAAGTCTCACTTGCATTTCCAGCAGATCCTGTTTTTGCTGGCAGGAGGAAGGGGGCAGGTGTGGATCACACCAGTGGGAAACCCTAACTTAACAAGGCCATTTGAAATTAATGCTGAGTTCAAGCATACCCAATTTTCATTGTTCCAAGGGCCTTAACCTGCAACGTGGGGAGTCACAAATTTCAGGAGGTGATGAAATGCTCCTGAGGGGCAGAAAATATTTGTTTAAGTGTCATGAGCTGAAGCTATTTCAATCCCGATCCCTTTAAAAATTAAAAAGAAAACTGGCTGCAACTTTTAGATGAAGTGAAAAAGAACTATTTGGATGTGCACTGTTGTTGGACTGAATTGATGCATGGTAACCTGGTGTAGTTTAGAAACAAACATTGTCCATTTGTTCCTGCAGTTTCAATAGACTTCATTGTTGACATTTCCCAAGGGCTGTTATTACAGCTGAGTCCATTATGAATGCTTGGTTGAGTTTCAAAACCACTTACACCAGCAGGGAGGACTGAGCTCACATTTTGATTGACAGTTCGAATAGGTTATTAAAAGATTAGCTGTCTTTGATATGTTACTGCATATAAATGTGTTTGTTTATATAACAGGTGGACTTAGTGAGGGGATTTAAAGCTTTTTGAATGAGTTTCATGTATTAGAGCTCTTTCAGTATCTGGTGTGCATAAGCGAGAGCTCTCTTAGATTGTTAGAAGTTTATTTTTTTCATCTCCATATGGCTCCAAAAGTCTGCCCATGGTGGATACTGGATGAATGGCGATGGAGGTGACATGGGAGTATGAGGGGCATGGAAGTGTCATGGGGGTGAGGGGCGATGCTAGGGGCCCTACTAACATGGAGCTGCCTCAGGGAGATTGAATCGGTTTTTTAAAAAAATAATAAATACAGTAAAAATTGAATAAAACATGCCCCCTCATGTGCCTGTGTCACATGAGTTGGGACATGTTTTAAATGTCAAAATGAAGATTTTATTTAATTCGTAATAGCTTTAGGAAACTTTATCCCGTTCGTGGATGAGGTTTTCTAAAAAATGTAAAGGCCACTTGGCCTTTTTGCCTGCTTGCCAGCCAACCATAAAGTTGGACAGGCAGCATAAATTTCAAATTAATTAGGTCTTTAATGGACTTAAGAGGCCTTTCAATTATTGGTGGACGCGTAGCTGACTTGGGTGTGGCCCACTGAATGAAATATCGCGCAAGTGCGCGATGGCCTCAGGATGTCATATTACATTCCAGCGTTTTTGCGCGCCCGCATGCTGAAGGTAAAATTTAGGTCATAGTTACAGAATAAGTGGACACTCATTTAAAACTGAGATGTGAAGGAATTTCTTCTCTCAGAGGGTAGTGAATGCCTGGAATTCTCTATCCCAGAGAATTGTGGAGGCTAGATCACTGAAAGCATTTAAGAGGAGGTACATATATTTTTGAAATACTGGGGAGTTGAGGGCTCTGAGCAGCTGGCACGAAAGAGCAGTTGAGGCCCGGGGCAGATCAGCCTTGACCTTAATAAATGGCAGGGCAGGCTTGAGAGGCCAAATGACCTACTCCTGCTCCTATTTCTTAGGTTCTTATGTTCTAACTTGGCAATATGCACTGCACAAATGATTAGGACTATTACTTATGCAGATGATATACACCCATATGGACTAGTTGGGTTGACTGGTCAGTTCTGTGTAATTGTCTGTAATAAATAAAATCTCGGGCTGAATTTTACAGGGTGTCATGCTCCCCGCTCCCTGGTGAAAAAATTTAAGGTTGTCCTGGAGTCACTGAACAGCCGTTAAGCTGTTAATTGGTTTAAGGCAGAACTTCCTATCTGGATAGGAAATCCTGCCTCTGAGAACTGGCTGCCAATCAATGGTTGGTAGTTCTCTGGTCCTGGGAGCAGTAGCCACTGCGGGGAAATCATCCAGTCCCCAACTGCAACTCAAGGACCTCAATTAGCCCATGGGTAGGTGGGCCTCCCAATTGCTTCCCCACTGCTGGTGAAATTGTGGTAGGAAAGAGGGCACAGCACCTATAGAATTTACAGCCCCTGCACCTGCAAACCGGCTGCCAGCAGTGGGGGGGTGGGTGTGTGGGTGTGGGTGAGGGGGGCATAAAATCCAGCCCCTCCTCTTAGCCTCCTCCATTTGAATGCAAAAAAATTCCCTCACCATAATCATAGTTTACCAATCCTGGCTGAATTTATGCTGTAAGTCCCTATGTGTTTAATTTCCATTCTATCATGGGAACTGACAACTGGATACAATAATTTGTGCAGATTCATAATTATCTTTAATCCTGTACTCTATGCTGCTATACATAAAACTCAAAATGCTGTTAATCTTTCTTTTTAGTCACTTTATCTATCCACACTGGAACTTTCAGGAAATAATGAAAATCCGCACATAGCAATCCCAGCAGTTGCACTGGGGATTGTACCCAACAATGCTTCCTAAAACTGAGCCCACTGAGTATGTAGGTTCAGTAGGAGGGCACCACATTGGGTGAGTTGGCATTTATTCCTATATGGGTGCTCCCTGTCATCTGGTAACCCCATGCTGTTGAAAACTCTATGACACTAGCCTGCTATCCAAATGTTTGAGCCCTCCCTTCTCAGAGAAACCTTACAGCAGCCCCTTTGGTGGCCTAATTCTTTAAAAAAAAACCCTCACTTTTGGGGGTCCTCCACTTGTTCTATTTTGGAGACTGACTTGCTTCTCTGACTGGGAGTACCGATCTGCAGACATGCCCCAAGCATGTGAAATGTGATCCCTCAGTGTAGAATCCTTGTCATTGGCCCTTTGTTCTTGCACAGAATGTGTAAACTCTCTGCCTTTTACAAGATCAAGATCAAGCAGCAATCCCAGCTCTAGTTGTGACCTCCAGGATCTGTGTTCCGGTCATATCTGAGTCATTTCACTGGGACCCCATCAGAGTTACAGTGGCATTTCTTCAGATGTCCAGTCCTTCGTATTTGAATTCCTAGGTCTCTCAGTTTAGCCAGACCTTTAGCTGTTTTCATTGAATTTATACTTCTATTTCTTGCTTTTCACCTTAAAATAGATAAACTCAATATTATTTTCTTATTTGCCAATGGGATGTGGGTACCACTCATAAGGCCAACATTTATTACCAATCCCTAATTGCCTTTGAGAAGGTGGTGATGAGTCACCTTCTTGAACCACTGCAGTCCATGTGGTGTAGGTACATCCACAGTGCTGTTAGGAAGGGAGTTCCAGGATTTTGACCCAGCAACAATGAAGGCACAGCAACATAGTTCCAAATCAAGGTAGTGTGTGGCTTGGAGGGGAATTTGCAGGTGGCAGTGTTCCCATTCATCTGCTGCCCTCATCCTTTTAGGTGGTAGAGGTTGTGGGTTAGAAGGTACTATTGAAGGAGGCTTGGCAAGTTGCTGTGGTGCATCTTGTATATAGTTCACACTGCTGCCGGTGGTCGAGGGAGTGAATAGTTGAGGTAGTGGATATGGTGCTGATCAAGGGGGCTGCTTTGGCCTGAATGATGTTGAACTTATTGATTGTTGTTAAAGTTGCACTCATCCAGGCAAGTGGAGAATATTACATCACACGAATACAAAAGCGAAATACTGCAGATGTTGGAAATCTGAAATAAAACAGAAAATACTGGAACTACTCAGCAGGTCAGGAAGAATCTCCAGAGAGAAAAAGAGTTAACATTTCAGGTAATGACTCTTTATATTCCAATACATTCTTGACTTTCCTTAAATTTGTTTTCTGATGAGGGCATCACTAGTTATGCCAGCATTTATTGCCCATCCCTAATTGCCCTTGAGGAGATGATGATGAGTCACTTTCTTGAACTGCTGCAGTCTATGTATTATTTGATGCCACGTAGTTCATTCAGTTTAATTCCTTTTAGGCTTTGTAGAAGTTTGATATAACTGAGTGGCTTGCTAGACCATGTGAGGCTGGAGTCACATGACAGCAGGTCTCCTTCCCTAAATGACATTAGTGAGCCAGGTGGGTTTTTACAACATTGGTTTCATGGTCACCATTACTGAGACTAGCTTTTAATTCCAGATTTATTAATTGAATTTAAATGTTTCAGTATCTGAGAAATTGCGAATGGAACTGAACCTGGTAATCATCAGCAAACATCCCCACTTCTTACCTATGTTGCAGGGAATGTCATTGATGATGCAGCTTGAAGATGGTTTGGCCCAGGATACTAACCTGAGGACCTCCTGCAGCACTGTCTCTGAACTAAGATGATTGGCTTCCAAACATCACAACCATCTTCCTTTGTGCTACATATGACTCCAACCACAGGAGAGTTTTCTCCCTGATTCCCATTGACTTCAATTTTGCCAGGGCTCCTTGATATCATATTCAGTCAAATATTGCCTTGAGGTCAAGGATAGTCACTCTCACCTCATCTCTGTAGTAGAGTACACCCACAGTCCATGTACACCCACAGTGCTGTTAGGAAGGGAGTTCCTGGATTTTGACCCAGCGACAGTGATATATTTCCAAGTCAGGATGGTGAGTGACTTGGAGGGGAACTTCCAGGTGGTGGTGTTCCAATCTATCTGCTGCCCTTGTCCTTCTAGATGGTAGTGGTCATGGGTTTGGAAGGTGCTGTTGAAGGAGCCTTGTTGAATTCCTGCAGTGCATCTTATAGATGGTACACGCTGCTATTGTGCGTCGTTGGTGGAGGGAGTGAATGTTTGTGGATGTGGTGCCAATCAAGTGGGCTGCTTTGTCCTGGATTGTGTCAAGCTTCATGAGTGTTGTGGGAGCTGCACTCATCCAGGTAAGTGGGGAGTGTTCCATCACACTCCTGACTTGTGCCTTGTATATGGTGGACAGGCTTTGGGGAGTCAGGAGGTGAGTTACTTGTTGCACGATTCCTAGCCTCTGACCTGCTCTTGTAGCCATAGTATTTATATGGCTAGTCCAAGTCAGTTTCTGGTCAATGGTAACCCCCCAGGATGTTGATAGTGGAGTATTTGATGGTAATGCCATTGAATGTCAAGAGACAATGCTTGGATTCTCTCTTGTTGGAGATGGTCATTGCCCAACACTTGTGTGGCACAAATGTTACTTGCCAATTGTCAGTCCAAGCCTGGATATTGTCTAGGTCTTGCTCCATTTGGACATGGACTGCTACAGTATCTGAGGAGTTGCTAATGGTGCTAAACATTGTGCATTCATCAGCAAACATCCCCGCTTCTGACCTTATGATAGAAGGATGGTCATTGATGAAACAGCTGAAGATGGTTGGACCTAGGACACTATCCTGAGGAACTCCTGCAGTAAATTCCTGGAGCTGATATGACTGACCTCCAACAACCACAACCATTTTCCTTCGTGCTAGGTATAACTCCAACCAGCGCAGAGTTTTGTCCCTGATTCCCATTGACTCCAGTTTTGCTAAGGCTATTTGATGCCATACTCGATCAAATGCGGTCTTGATGTTAAGAGTAATCACTCTCACCTCACCTCGGGAGTTCATGTTTGAACCAAGGCTGTAATGAGATCTGGAGCTGAATGGCCCTGGCGGATCCCAAACTGGGCGTCAGTGGGTAGATTGTTGCTAAGCAAGTGCCACTTGATAGCACTGTTGATGGCCCCTTCCATTACTTTACTGATAATCGAGAGTAGACTGATGGGCCGGTAATTGGCTGGGTTTGATTTGTCCTGCTTTTTGTGTACAGGTTGTACCTGGGCAATTTTCCATATAGCTGGGTAGATGACAGTGTTTTAGCTGTTCTAGAACAGCTTGGCTAGGGGTGCAGCAAGTTCTGGAGCACAAGTCCACAGTACTATTGCCAGAATATTGTCAGGGCCCATAGCCTTTGCAGTATCAAGTGCTTTCAGCCGTTTCTTGATATCACATGGAGTGAATCGAATTGGCTGAAGACTGGCATCTGTGATGCTGGGGATCTCCGGAGGAGGCCAAGCATTTCTGGCTGAAGATTGTAGCAAATACTTCAGCCTTATCTTTTGCACTGATGTGCTGGGCTCCTCCATCATTGAGGATGGGGATGTTTGTGGAGCCTCCTCCTCCAATGAATTGTTTAATTATCCACCACCATTCATGACCAGATGTGGCAGGACTGCAGAGCTTAGATATGATCCATTAGTTGTGGGATCGCTTAGCTCTGTCTATCACTTGCTGATTATGCTGTTTGGCATGCAGGTTGTCCTGTGTTTTGGCTTCACCAGGTTGACTCCTCATTTTTAGGTATGCCTGGCACTCCCCCTGCCATGCCATCCTGCACTCTTCATTGACCCAGGGTTGATTCCCTGGCTTGATGGCGATGGTAGAGTGGTGATGTACCAGTCCATGAGGTTACAGATTGTGTTTGAGTACAGTTCTGCTGCTGCTGATGACCCACAGCACCTCATGGATGCCCAGTCTTCAGTTGTTAGACCTGTTTAAAATCTATCTCATTTACCGTATTGGTCGTGCCACAGAACACGATGGAGGGTATCCTCAATATGAAGGCAGAACACAGTGGAGCACTGATTCATCACCTGAGCGAGGGCGGTAGGTGGTAATCAGCAGGAGATTTTGTTGCCCATGTTTGACCTGATTCTATGAGACTTCATGGGTCCAGAGTCGATGTTGAAGACTCCTGGGGCAATTCCCTCCTGACTGTACACCACTATGCCACCACCTCTGTTAGTCTGTCTTGCCAGTGGGACATTATCTGTTCTGATTCTGTCATTTTTCTTGGTGATGGTGTCACACAAACATAATGGACATTGTTCTTAGTGCAAAGACTGGATTTCACCTCCACAAGCACTATATGTGGTCATTCCTATCAATACTGTCATGAACAGATGCATTTGAGACAGGTGGATTGTTAAGGACAGAGTCAAGTAGGTTCTTCTCTATTGCTGGTTTTCTCACCACTTGTTACAAGCCCAGTTTGTGCCCTTTAGGACTCGGCCGCCTGGTTAGTAGTGGTGCTACCAAGCCATTCTTGGTAATGCACATTGAAGTCCCTCATCCAGAGTCCATTCTGTGCTCTTGCTACCCTCAGTGCTTTTTCCAAGTAGTGTTCATCATGGGGGAGCTCTGGCTCATCAGCTGTCAGAGGGCTCTGTATGGTAATCAGAGGGAAATTTCCTTTCCCATGTATGGCCTGATGCCATGAGACTTTATGGGGTACTGAATCAGTGTTGAGGACTCCCTGGACAGCTCCCTCCTGACTGTATTTCACTATGCCTCCACCTCTGCTAGATCTGTCCTGCCTGCGGGACAGGGCATACTCAGCAATGGTGACAGACAAGTCTGGAACATTGACTGTAAGGAATGATTATGTCAGGCTGGTGCTTGATTAGTCTATGGGATAGCTCTCTCAATTTTGGCACAAGTCCCTAAATGTTAGTGAGGATGACTTTGAAGGAATGATTGGGCTGTGCATGCCTGTGTCATTTCTGTTGCCTAGGTAGATATTTGCTTGTCTGTTTGGTTTTATTTTTCATTCAACCTTTCTGTTGTGGTTTAGATAATGACTGAGTGACTTGCTAGGCCTTTTGAGAGGGCAGAACAGGTAAGGACAGCAGATTTCCTTCCCTGAAAGACATTAGTGAATCTGATCTTTTTTTATGATAATCCAATTGTTTCAGGATCATCATTACTGATACTAACTTTTTTATTCCCGAATTATGAATTAATTGAATTTAAATTCTCCAACTACTGTGGTGGAATTTGATCAGGTTTCTCTGGAGCCAAAGTCCAGGCCTCTGGATGCTAGTCCGCTAACATTATCACTACCCTACCCTTCCCAGTAAATGCAGCCACATTAGATCAAATATGTCATATGTCTGTCCATTCCACTGATCTATCTATGTCTTATTGAGGTCATTTAACATCTTCTATAATCTTCATCTCTGTGTTGTCAGCAAATTGTTTGTGTTTGTGTTTCCTATATTGAAATCAAAACTATCTATATATGCCAATTACAAAAATGAACCCTGGATACAACATTTCCAATCCTTCTCCATTCTGTGCAAAACCTATTTACCTTAACTGTTATATTTCTGTGCACCAACCAATTTTCTGTTCATGCTACTACATTTCATCTTGTACCATATCCCTGAACTTTCTAACAATCTACTTGTGAGCTACCTCATTGGGCAAAATTTTGCCCTTGGTGGGCATGCGGGCCCCACTGCCTCGGCGGCGGGCAGACAGCCAACCCCCACCACTGAAACGGGGCCCGCCGCCATTTTGAGTGGGGGGGCTAATTAAGGCCCGCCCAGTGGGCTGCCTGACAGGAAGCGCAATGCGCTTCCTGTGCCGGGGCGTGGGGGGGGAGGGATTCCCCAGCAGCTGTCAAAGTGCGCTTTTTCGTGCCTGCGCACTGCTCCCTGAGACTAAGTGCTGCCTCAGGGAGATTAGTGACAGTGCACAAAAGTTAAAATAGAAAAATAAAAATATTATTAACATGTCCCCCTCATGTGACAATGTCACACGAGATGGGACATGTTAATAAAAATGACATAAACTTTATTAAACTTTTTAAAAACAGACATGGAACTGCATCCCGCCAGTGGATGAGGTTTCATGTGTTATCAGAAGCCCGCTGGGGCTCCTGGCCTGCCCACCAGCCTTAAGGTTGAACGGGCAGGGTCTATAACAATATTAATTAGCCTGTCAATGGCCTTAATTGGCCATTGACAGGTCAGTGGGCAAACAGCTGATTTCGCTGTCCGCCCGCCTTCGTAAAAATTTAAAGGGACCGGGCTGACATTGGGGCCTCCTCCCGACGTTATTTCATGTCATTTACCCATCAGCGAGCGGGCCTCGCCCCCAGATCGCCGAGGGGGAAATTCTGGCTGTTGAATGCCTTTCATTTACACTTATTGCATTCTCTTTAACCCCCCAATCAACCACTTCCTCAAAACTGTTACAATCCCCATGGGGAGCCATAAATCAAAATAACCAAATTTACTGAATGACACCCTATTGAAGAAATACTGACAAAATTTCACTTCTTGTAACTTCTACTTTAACACAAATCAGGACCAACACAAATTACACATGAATTAACAGAACAATGATACTAAAATAAGAAGGAAAATCTTACTGCAGATATTTGTATTTACAAATCCTTGGTGTTGGCTAAGCACAACATCAGCTTAACATTGCACTGGGTAATGGAAATTGCAGATCCTGGGGCAGAAATTTTCTCTTGGCAAATGGGCGGGCACACGCCCAACCCGCTAGAGTGTGAAATGATAAAGGCTGACACCAGCCAAGCGTGCTGACGTCAACGCACAGTCGTGCGATAGTTCAGTCAGTGGACGTCTGCTGGAGTCAGCAGTGTGCCCACTGACAATTAAAAGGCCTGTTAAGGCCATTAAATACTTAACTTAAAATTTTTGCTGCCTGTCCAACCGAATGGTTTGTGAGCAGGCGAAAAGGCCAAGCAGCCTTTGCATTTTTTTGGAAACCTCATCCCTGAGCGGGATGAGGTTTCCAAAAGCAAATAAAAATAAAACAAAAGTTTTAAAATTGAAATAATAACTTGTCCCTGCTTATGTGACAGAGTCAATTGAGGGTACATGTTTTATTACATTTATATTTCCTCTGATTTCTTTTTTTTAATAACGTTTCATCGCCCTGAGGCAGCTCTGTGCCTCGGGGAGATTTTGAAGCGCTCACTCACACGTATGTGTGAAGTTCACGCTTGGCCCGCTCCCCCTCCCTCCCCCACCCCACGCAGGCAGCACTAAACGCTGCCACTTGTGTTTCACGCTGGGCGGGCCTTGAATGGCCTGGCAGCATGAAATCACCTTCTGGCCTCGATCACGGGTAGCGGTCGGCTTCCCCACCGCCCTCGCCCACCCCCGCTGAGCCCAGCTGCCAAGGACAAAATTCTGCCCCTGGGCTTTAGAAACTCTGAATGGCACCAGCTTGAGGAAGCAGCAGGCAAGTTTTGATCATCTTGGAAAACTGAGGTTATCATCAGGCATTTGGAGTAGATGGGTCTTGTGAGATTTTGTTCCATTGCTGAAGCGTGTCTTCTTGTGGAAGAAGAAAGCGGTATAACTGAGGGAAACATACATTTCAAATGAATTCAACCTACAAGCCCTCCTAGATGAGGTAACAACAAAAGAGATAAGACAGGTCATTTTACCCTAATTGACTTCAATGGAAAGTCAAATCAGGCAAGAGTTTAAAACAAGAGACTAGCCCAAATCCATTAGTTTCCTCTGGGGCAGATTATGGTAAAATTGCTCCATAAAACTGCAAGATGTCCATGGGAAGAAGTTGCAAAAAAGGATCTTATGTGCCAGGTGATGACAGTGGCATTCTCACTCTCCAAGAAGGGAGTTTACAAGGTAACACAATGGGCACACTCACTTTCCCTTCTTGGGCACTCTGCGCATGAACACACTTTTTAAACTGTAATCTAAGTAATTTCACATGTTACCCTTCACTCTGCATTCTGGTTAAAGGGTTCACTAATTCTGGGACTAACACCATATGTAGAACCATTGCCTTTAACAGCAATATCAGCATTTAGAACCTTAGCCCCCTACCTCCTTTCCAGAAGGGTGATACTAGATGATCAATTATATCAACTGTCGAATGCCACAGGGAGACAACCCTCAATTAATTCATTGTATTTTGTTACAGGGGGAAAAAAAACTTGCACATGATGCTTCTGGAAGACCAGAGACCAGGGAGTGCATGGTGGACATCAGAAAGCTCATTCCCTATGAGAAACTGGTTTGAGAGCTGCTGGGGAGGCATTCTGCCCCAGCCATGAGTGTTGACATCATCAGTGGAACATTTCAGGTAACAGGTTCGTGGTTCCACATCTAGAAATTTCCATGGAAGCTTTTTAAAGCAGCGCATAGCGACCAACTTCCATGACGCTCTCTGCCTCCTTATTCCCATAAAGATTACCTTACCCATTCTTGGCTAATGACCTCCTTTCCTGCAGATCTGTCACAAGAATGGTGTTTAGAAAATGAGAGGCAAGAGATGATGAGGACAAGGAAGAGAAGAGGGGATCATTTCCTTGTGGACTGTGATGATGAGGAGGAGAAACTGGGTGCTCAGGAAAAAAAACACACAGCAACCCTTGCGGAAGCTTCTTGTTCTGTGTTATCCTAATAAACCCCTTCCCACCCATTTCAAGTCAACCTCTGTGCCTCTTGCTTTCTCACTTCTACATGTTACAATTCCTATAGAAACTAATAATCTTAAAAAGAAAATCAAACTTCCAGTTAACAGCTGAGAGAATGGCACAACAAGATTTCATGTTTTAAGGTATTTACTGCAGTAAAACTCTTGGATAAACATTATATTTGTTGGCAACTTAGGTCTACAATCAGTTAAAGAGAGAAACATTTAAACATCCAGGAGAAACATGGTATCAGGAAAAAATAAGAAGTCTTATGTTAACTTTAAAGTTGCTTGTAAAAATGGACAATATTTACAAGAACAGATTATCTGGTAACCATTTCATTGTCATTTGTGGGATCTTTCTGTGTCCAGATTATGCTGTTGCATTTCCTCTATTCCAACAGTGACTATACTTCATAAGTGCTGTATTGGCTGTAAGATGCTTTGTGGTGTTGGGAAAGCCTTTCTGAGGTGGCGAAAGGCTATATAAATATGAGTTCTCTTATTTTCTTTCTGTTTTATGCACATATTATTTTCACCATTTAACCATTTCTGGTTCCCCACATCAACACTTTGTAGGTGAGTCCATTTCTCTTCCTATGGATGTGGTCAGTATGTAATTTTCTTCTCCTTCCCAGTTCTTCTAAATATAATGCATCTTTAATATCGTTCAGCTCTGTGGAAGGATCTACCTCTCAAAACTCTCAACTTTCAACCTATCCTGCTAGACCTGCTGAGTGTTTTTTTTTAGCATTTTCTATTTTTGCCTGCTGTGATATGATGTTTTAAGTCTGGGCACTGGATTGAAGAATTTGTAATTTATGTGTAATGCAGAGGAGAAGCAGTGGTGGCAGAGAGACTCAATGATGAGTGCACTTCATTGATAATTAAGCTCTGTTGTTCCTTGCAAATGACGTCCTGATGCTTCACTTCATGCACTTCCACTTCCAAACAGCATCCTCTAGGATATCCATTTCTGTGTCTTTTGGGATGGCAAACTTGGGTAGGTCAAAACAAGCTACAGTTAAGTGGGGTATACATCTGAAATATATTTCAGAGTTCCTGTTAATCTATCAAAGCAACAAAAACTCCTTTAAGAGTCTTATGGTTCTGTGTATGGCAACTCTGGTCAAGTCATGTATCTTGTTGTAGCACTCCTCAGCTACTCTTTCTGTGACCCTCAGTGGGATCATTAACCGTGGCAGCAGCAGGTGCGATTCGTCACCCACAAGCCATCTGTTTAATTCTCTTGCCTTGTCATTAATTGCGCTTAAACTTTCAAACCCACAACCTCTACCACCTAGAAGCACAAGGGCAGCAGATGTGTGGATATATCACAACTTCCAAGTTGCCCTGGAAGTCACACATCATCTTGATTTGGACAAATGTCATCATTCGTTTGGCATTGCTGGACCACAACCTTGGAGCTCCCTATCTGATAGCACTGTGGGAGCACCTACATCACATGGACTGTGGTGATTCTGTAGAGCAATTTTATTAATGTTGCCGATGTTTCTGATTGATTCATTCAGCAAAGCATTGGCAGAATAGATTGACTTAGTGTTTATTCAGTGGTGCAAAATAGCATGCTATACCAACAAGTGCAGTAACAAATATGTAAATAGAGAACAGTGACCTGAAGAGCTGGAAGGGATGATGCATCAGTGCAGCCGCTAGCACACTATTCAAAAATAAAATTCAGTCCAATGAATATCACTATGTAAATATAATTAGTGTGGAATATTTCATTCTGGAAGAAAAACTGTCCCAACAGATTCACCATACTACAATCTACAGACTTTTCTGGGATTATCTTGTCTTCCGTTCTATTCTTTTCAATCTTCGTGATGTCCTGCAATATAGGCTTCAATTCATTTCCTAGTTTATTCAGCAGAAAATATAGCTGAGTGGTGTTACCATTAGTAAAGTACTCTCCTTCCAACACCCCCCCTCCCCTGCCCCACCACCCCCACCATGCCGTTCAATGGTAGAGAACAAATTAAAAGAATAACAACCTCTTATGCTTGACCCAAGGAGAAGGTTTGTCAATCTGGAAAGGAATTAACTGTCAGCACAAGTTATTTTGCAACTTTTACACCAGCTTATGCCAACCGAAAGGTTAGCCTTATCTGTTTTCCAAGGATTATTATTTACAGTTAGTACTTAAGAATCTCAATTGCACAATACAGAAGCTAGTTCACATCAAGTCATCTTAGTTGACTGCTGTATTTCAGCATAGAGTCCCAAACTATTAATGTTTTAGCACATCTGTAAATAATTTACACCAGGTGGTTTATCTATCCATTCTCTCTGGCACTAATGGACAAAATGGTCAGCACAACATCAAAGTCTACAGAAAGTAGATTTAGAGATCATCCTACCTTCAGTAGAAAATAGAAGTTTGGGGCTTCAGGGGGTGATTGTATCCCCCAACACTTACTTTTGCTAGATAACTGAAAAATCTGTGATGCAGTCAGACCCACATCAATAGAATAATTTTTCTACTGAGCTACTTTTAAATGACTCATTAATTCAGTGCTTAAGCACGTGTGCATTTGAAGACATATCTGCACATGGAATGTATCTGCAGCTGATAAAGCCCAATATCACACCATGACAAATCCGAGCAAAGTGCTAAGCCATCAGAAAATTGTACCTGATTTTACAATTGATGTTTTTCTTGAAGCATATAAAACGCACTGTAATTAGGGAGAGATTAGTGACTTCCATATGGTCTTAAGCAAACAAAAATCTACACATAAGACCAATGTATACACAGTTTTCATTCATCATACAGTGCATAAGGCCATGTTAACATAGTAAATGCATTATACTTCAGTGCTAGTCCAGCTTACTTCTTGTTCTCTTTGTTAAAAATCTTCGTTTTCTGGGGGGAGGGGAGTACCTGGGACCTCTAAAGATCACATATAATGGGGCAGCTGCGCTCCTTCATTTATACTGAGACATTACAATAACATTACAAAACTAGACTCCAAAATGGCAAGAATAAGAAGCCTGTTTGGTAACTATTTTGATCATCATTCAAAGAATAACTTAAAAATTACAGCATGTGCATGTTGATTTATTTTTAAGGAAAATGGAAACTCATTAGTTATGTGTAAGTCCTAACAAATGTGACAATAATGCTAAAAGTGGTAGAGAATTAACTCATTTATATTTGGAAGTATATTTAATTAAACACTGTACTAAAATATTAATTTGTACTGCATCTATGAAGAGCCTACAGTGTTCATTGTCAAACAAATGCCTTTTTATTTTACAAAGATACATTTTCCCTTCTGGTTCTTGGAGACCAGCAGGCAACTGCTAAAGGGTACTGTATCGGAAGAAGAAAAAAAAAGCCTGGCCATTTAAATAACAGCTGCAGGAGAAAGCTGCTGTCTGAAAAGCTCCCTGGAGAGGGCAGCAAGGCTGACTGATGGCAGATGACAGGAGGTGGCAGCAGCTGCGGCCTGCTGGTTCAGGGATGGAGAGCTGTTTGCCACTGAAAGGCAGGATTAAGGATCTTAGTGATTAGATAATAGAATTTGTCTCTGCTTATTCTCACTGCCTAGTCTGACCCATGAAGTGATTCTCCTCTGGCCAGCTGTTAAAAAAACACTTGAAGTGAGTTATAATAAGACACGATCTTAGCTCTCTAAAACAATACAGGTGTAAAGATACATAATTAAGTACTAATGGATGACATTCTGTATTGTACCAATGAATATAAGATGTGTGATTTGACATGAAGAACAAGATTGCTAACATACTAACCATAATCTTCTGGTAGAGTACAAGTGAAATCTGTTATTTATTCAAAGTTTCTTCTATTTGTGGCTCACTATGTTGTATGTCTGGGCCTTTGCAATTTTCGCACATCATTCCCTGGGTTTAAATAGTAGTGGACACTTTTCTATTGCTGCTAAAGGAGATGATTTGTTGACTCTTGTGTAACCAGTTTTGTAGAGATAACACTGAGCCCTTCAAGATGCTTTAAACAGCTTGATACATCTGAAGCCTGTGAAATCATTTTAAAGTCCTATAATGGAAGATTTTAGAATACAAAAGAAGTGTAATATTGCTGAGGTGACATACATTTGGTATTAAATAAGAAATAATTTTAAGAATATGTGTACGATGGGGGATTCTTGAATGACAAGTGCACTCTACCAAATTATTCCATAATCAATAATACTGCAAGCAGACACTTCTTAATGTGTTGTCTCTCAGTGCTTGCCTGTAGATGGATTTTACATTTTATGAGCTATTGAAATCAAGATCCCATGACAGATGTGGATGAGGAAACCCATTTACCCACTCTAGCTCAAACATCTGGAAAGGGTCCATAGATCCCTAATCAAAACATCCAACTATTTCCCAGATGATTCAGCTTGTGTCTTTACTACCTTATCCTGGCATCCAGGATTTAGTTTGAATTTTCATTCCAGACTTAGCTCTTTATTCGTGTTCCTCTCCGCAGATGCTGCCAGACCTGCTGAGTGTTTCCAGGTATTTTTGCTTTTGTTTTGGATTTCCAGCATCCGCAGTTTTTTGCTTTTATCTTAGCTCTTTATATACTGTTTACTGTCCCCTGTAAGGTCATCTCCTAATCATTTCCTTTCAAGGTAGAAAAACCAAATTCCCCATATATTCATGGGGTACTGCTTCATCACTGTAAGAGCAGCAGGCCTGGAAACCTGCCAATATTCCAGCGACAAGTTTACTTTCATATTTAGGCAAACGTCTGCTACTTATAAGGCTGCAGTAGCAGCAACCACCTCAGCCCAACCTGGTCTCCTATTCTAAGACTAAGTTGGTGCCTTGACAGTGTGCCTGAATCCTTCCCATCATAAATGGGCAGACAAATTTAACAAAGAAAAAGGTTTTTGGTCCCTGTAGAGTCATTCTGCGTATGGAGAAGGTGATTATTCTGCTCCAGTAATAATAATTTCAGTCTAGGAAAGGTTTGGGTAATTGAAAAGGCCCCAAGGAGATTCACACCAGGTACCTAGTGGCATGAGTTCCTCTAAGGCATATCAAGGGAATAAAGGAAGGAATTTCTAGTAAAACTCGTTAGTTCCTCCAACACACCATCTTGACTTGAGGCGTAGACAAAAGATTCGCTGATAACCCACTCAACGAGAGCACAGAAACTCTGCCTAATAGAATGGAGTTACAATGGAGCTAGATCCTGGCACATATTCCAGACCCCCATGAAGGAAATGGGATTTATGCTCTCAATCTAGAAACACTGGGGCCTACATTTCTACATTATTTTCTTGTGCATGAGACTGCTCATACTTAGGATCCATCTCATGACTTTTCAAAAGCATCTGATGCTAGTACAAGTGAGGAACTTAAAATAATTATCAGCTGATAAAAGAGCATTACAGAAATTTAAGGGACTAAAATCCGACAAATCCCCATGTCCTGGGGTTCTAAAAGGGTAGCTATAGAGGCAGTGGATACACTGGTTATGATTTTCCAAAATTCCATAGATTCTAGAACAGTCCCAGTGATTTGAAGTTAGCAAAGGTAACACTGCTATGCAAGAAATGTGGGAGAGAGAAAACTGGAAACTACAGGCCAGTTGGACTGACATCAGTCCTCCAGACCTTGCTGGAATCCATTATTAAGGAAATCTTAACAGTGCATGTAGAAAATCATAGGATGATTAGACAGAGTCAACATGGTTTTACAATAGGGAAATTATAGTTGACAAATTTATTAGAGTTTTTCGAGCATGTAACTAGTAGGGTAGATGAGGGAGGAGGGAGCAGCAAATGTAATATTCTAAAAGGTGCCACACAAAAGGTTAATATGCAAGATAAGCGCTCTTGGAATTGGCGTAATATATTAGCATGGATGGAAGGTTGGTTAATGAACAGGAAGCAGAGAATAAGGATTAACAGGGATTGTTCAAATTGGGAGGCTGTAAATAGTAGAGTGCTGCAAGGATTATTACTGAGATCTCAGCTATTTAATGCCTTATATGAAGAGACCATGAGAAATGTATCAAGTTTGCTGACAATACAAAGCTAGGTGGGAATGTAAGCTGTAGAAAGAAACAAAGATGCTGCAAGTGAGCGGGTTAAGCGAGTGGGCAACAAAATTGTAGATGGAGTAGAATGTAGGGAAGTGTGGTGTTATTAACATTAATAGCAAGAATAGAAAAGCAGAACATTTAAAAGCCGTTCAACTTTTAAAAGTTGAGACTCATAGAGACTGTACTCATATAAGGAACAGAGAAAGTTAGCATGCAGGTTAGCACTTTAGAAAGTTAGCAAGCAATTAAGAAGGCAAATGGAATGTTGGCATTCATTGCTGGTCATCAGCTTCCTCATCACCTTTCCCATTTAAAGGTACCTCACCCTTCACTATATCGTCATTGTCTAGGGCCTGCCGTCTGCAGTGGCAAGTTTTGCAGAGTGCAGCAGACAACCTTTATCCTGTATACCCTTTCTGAGGCATACTGAAGGGTACCTCTAGACTGATTGAGGGATTTGAACCTATGACCTGTTTGATATTGGCTCAGGTCGCTGCTTGATAGATGTTGTATTTCTCCCGTGCTTCCATCCTAAGATTCCTCACTGTAATCAGTAGCCATCACTTTGGTGGGTTGCCCTTGTTGCCAAGAATCTAACCTTGAAGCTGCGCAAGGCAAAGTAAAGTCTCAGGAACATGGAAGTGCATGAGTATGTACGTGTCATGGCTGCTACCAGCTTACTGTGCTCACACCTGCAGGATCCATTGGCGATGGCCGCAGAGCAGTCGCAGATGGAGAGGAATTCCTTCCTGTTAATGAAGGCCATTGGCTGGCTGGTGGGAACCTTGACGCCAACAGTGTATCACACCTTGCAGCTGGGGGATTCCAGCAATGGCCCTGAATTCACCTTCTCCCTCAGACTGACTATGGATCAGTGCGATAATGGATGTATTGACTGTCCCTTCTGAAGACGGTACTGGTCACCAGCTTGATGCATCAATGTGCTGCTGATTGGGAGATGCCACACAAGTCTCTGTGGGCCCCTGGGGTGAACCAGTGACATTGAAATTAAGGGTCATAGTGACCTTCATTGACATTGGCATCAAGTAACCACCAGTGCCAATGGTGCTCATACATCTACCATCATGGCACAAAGATCTGTGGTGGCCTCTTGGGACAGGTGCATTCTTTGCCAACACTGCTGCACCGACATCTTGGGGTAGCTCATCCTCTGTCTGTATACTTTCTGCAGAGTCTCCTCTTTTCTGCCCTGATGCCCACTCGCATTCCCCCCGTGGCCTTCTACCACTTCCCCAAATTGAGGTTGACCTTACAGGTGGCTATGCAGTTGCTACTGCCTGGACCCCTGTTCCTGCACCACCCTCCCTCTTGGGTTCTCCTTCTTGTTGAAGGGCAGTGGGGGAAAGGAGGACCCAGAGGCAGTCAGCAGCACCTAGAAGAGTGGGAGAAAAGAGGACCCAGAGGTAGTCAGCAGCACCCAGAAGAATGGGAGAAAAGAGGACCCGGAGGCAGTCAGCAGCATCTAGAAGAGCAATCCAATCCAGTCCAGTGTGGTTTCAGAGCAGAGCAGTCATGTTCTGAGAGAATTCAAAGCGTGACATCACAGGAAAGCAGAAAAGTTGCTTGGTGACTATTTTGCTTATCATCAAAACTTGTGTACTTTATAAGTAATTATAAGGTTTTATTAGTTATAGTAATGTTTACTAGCAGTCACAAAGGTTATTGGGGGTTGAAGTGTTTATTACTTACAAATTAAGTAGGAAAAATAAATTAATTAACATATAATAAAGATGGCAGGGCAGGTGATGTGTTGTGATGGCAGAATGTGGGAGCTCCTAAACACCAGGGTGATCCAGGCCAAACATATATGCAGTGAGTGTCTGCAGCCTCAGGAGCTTTGGCTCAGAGTCCCAGAGCTGGAGGCTGAGCTGCAGACACTGCAATGTATCAGGGAGGAGGAAAATTACCTAGACACTTTGTACCAGAAGGCAGTCACACCCCTTAGGATGGGATTTTCTGGTTTGGTCAGTGGTCAGGGACAGGAGGATAGGCTGGTATGGGGACTCAGAAGGTACAAGTAGAGTAGCCTCAACCTTTGCAATTGTCCTACAGGTCTGAAGTTCTTGCAGCCTGTATAGATGGATGTGGTTGTAGAGTGAATGAACAAACTGACTATAGCAGCATGGTGCAGTAAGTCATTCATGTGGGTGGAACTAATAGGAATTTAATGGTAGTAGGGGGACAGTATAGTCAGGGGAATAGACAGCAAGAAGCTACAGTCCAGTTAGTTTAACATCTACTGTACGGAAATTGTTGGAATCCATTATTAAGGAGGTTATAGTGGGACACTTAGAAAATCTCAATGCAATCAGGCAGTCAACATGGTTTTGTGAAAGGGAAATCTTGTTTAGCTAGCTTATTGGAGTTATTTGAGGAAGTAAGAAACAACATGGATAAAGGGGAACCTGTGAATGTGCTATACTTAGATTTTCAGAAGACATTTGACAAGGCGCCACATCAAATGTTACAATGCAAGATAAGGGCTCATGGTGTTGTGCGTAACATATCATAGATGGAGGATAGGTTAGCAGACAGGAAACAGAAATTTGGCATTAATGGATTATTTTCATGTTGGCAAGATGAGACAAGTGGATTGCCATAGGGATCAGTGCTGGGGCCTCAACTATTTACAATTTACATTAATAACTTGATGAAGGGTCTGAATGTATGGTTGCTAAATTTGCTTATGACACAAAGATAGGTAGAAAAGTAAGTTGTCAAGATGATATGAGGAGTCTGCAAAGGGACATATATAGGTTAAGTGAATGGGCAAAAAATTGGCAATTGGAATGTAGTGTGGGAAAATGTCAACTTATCCACTCTGGCAGGAAGAATAAAAAAGCACATATTATTTAAATGAAGAGAGATTGTAGAACTCTGAGGAACATAGGGACCTGGAAGTAGGTACATTAGTGATTAGGAAGGCAAATGGAATGTTGTTGTTAATAGCCAGGGGAATGGAACATAAAGGTAGGGATGTTTTGGTACCGCTGTATAGGCTGTTGGTGAGACCACAACTGGAATACTGTGTACAGTTTTGGTCTCCTTATTTCAGGAAGGATATAAATGTGTTAGAAGCAGTTCAGAGAAGGTTCACTCAGTTGATACCTGGGATCGGAGAATTATCTTATGACGAAAGTTTGGAAAGGCTGGGCCTGTATCAATTGGAGTTAGGAGAATGCGAGGTGATCTAATTGAAACATATCCTGAAGGAACCTGACAGGGTGGATGCTAAAAGGATCTTTCCTCTTGTGGGAGAGACTAGAACTAGGGGACACAGTTTAAAAATAAGAGGTCTTCCATTTAAGACAGAGGTGAGAAGAATTTCTTTCTCTCAGTGGTTTTTGATTCTTTGGAACTCTCTTTCCCAGAGGACTGTAGAGGCAGGGTCATTGAATATTTTTCATGCAGAAGTAGATAGATTCTTGGCTAATGAGGGAGTCAAAGGTTATCGGGGGTAGGCGGAATGTGGAATTGAGGCCACAATAGGATCAGCCATGATCTTATTGAATGATGGAGCAGCTATTGGGGCCAACTAGCATACTCCTGTTCCTAATTTGTATGCTCGTATGTTCATATGTCCTGAGTGAATGGTGCTCAAGGCAGGTGGGCACAGATGGTCTAAAGGGTCACTTTCCAAGATACTTCCTCCAGCCACACAGCCCCTCTCAATGCATGCACTTGCCAGCAGCCAGATGACATGATGGAGTCTTAATGCCACAGCCCTGGCACCTGAACTCCCATTCCTTGCTACAAGATACTCTGGTTGCACCATCCCAGCGTTCCTGGGAAGGCACACTACCTCACCCAATGGCTGCCAAATGCAGCCATGACCTCAGCTGCCACTCCCTTGCCACCCTGATATATCTGCTGGGCCTCTGTTGTCCTGCAGCCACCATACACTTACTGGAAAATTTCAGTCAGCCCAAAAAAAGATCCATTCAGTTAGATGTTTAATTAACTTAACTTGCTCTCAATTACCATTCCTCCAAAAGTGCACATCGTTCACACTTGGTTTGCCATTCGCCACTAGTAAAATCTGGACCCAGCACAATTACGTCGGAGGTCCGTGCCAATGCCAGCACTTCAAAGGGGGCAAATAGTCCAAGCCAAGGAATATGGGGAGCAGGTGGGAAAGTGGATTTGAGGCAGAAAATCAACTGCCTGAAATGAAAAGCAGATCTGAGGGGCCATGTAAACTACACTTGTTCCTATTCCTTACACTCCTATGGTCTTAACAGGTTAGCATTCTCTGTAGCACTCACACCCCATCCACTGATACTATAAAGTTCTACTTCAATGGCAACATAAGAAAACAAGGAAAAAGAAAAAAAATCACTGCTACCACACATGACAGACAATTCACTTTATTTTTGACTTTACTCATGGCTTTTACTTTCATTGAGTGATCCACAGGCATACCTTCCACCCTTTTTCCACCCAAATATTTACTGGGCTCTTTCCTGAGGGATAAATTTGACACAGCATCAACTGTTTGTGCAGCAAGTTTATCCCACATATTCTCTTCAATGTGTGTGGAGTTGGGGGCTGGGAAGGGATGGGCAATTTGTTCATGACCAGTACCAACATGTCATAATCTGAACTAGAAACTAATTTTATACTTTAAAAAAAAAACTGGACCAAAAAGGCTGGAAAAGATGGCTTTCCAAGGTCACCTGACTTCTTTTGAGGATTAGAACCACTCCCCTGTCTCAAGAGGGAACCAAGGAACATTCCAGGCTGATGTGAGTTGATGTCCTTCTCTGAAACCAATCAAAAGGATATTATCTGATTTGAATGGGTCATTCTAAAACAAACACACTGACTGTCTCAAACCCTCAGAGGCATTAACCCACAAGACAGGCTGTGGGAGCAACATGAACATCACACCTTATTTGGAAAAGACCTTAAACTTGTGAAAAGCCAAATGGGGACAGCCATGTTTTATTTGTCTGTTTAAAAAATCAGCTTGGATCTATGTGCAGGCAGTTCCACCCAAAGCCAACAGAGCATCAGTTCCAAAGAAGAGTCATATTGGACATGAAACATTAACCTGGTTTTTCTTTTCACAGATGTTGCCAGACATGCTGAGCTTTCCAGTCTTTATTTCAGATGGCCAGTATTTTCCTTTTTTTTCACAAATGTATCGGTTCAGCCAGCCTGTGAACCAGATTCAGAAACAAGCTGCAAGACATCAAGCAGCCAGAGTATGTAACCTGTTCCAGTTTAAAGTTCACCTGAGAACCAACATCATAGATACTCAACTACAAGAAGCCTCACAACCTGATGTGAACCTTCACTTTACAAGACCCTCACTCAAACCTTATATCATGGAAACAATTCAAAAGACCATAAGCCTGCCATGTGGGAGACCAAGGATGGTAAATCAGAGACTGAGATAATTGTAATCTATAAAGCCTTTATCTGTATCCGACCTACGTGTGTATACGTGTGAGTGACACCAAGTGTGTGTGACATTGGCCAGGATCTTCCATGCCCGCCAGCATCGGACATGTTCTGTGGCATGAGCGGACAATATGGTGAGAAGGCAAAAAATCAATGTCGTGAAATTAGTTTGTGATCATCCGCTCAGCCCATCAATGGCGGGCCATGTTCCCCGCCATTGAACTTTGGGAGTCTCATTGTAATACACCAGCATATCATTTTAAGGCCAGCCCGCCAGACACAGCCCCCCCTGCTGGATCATCTGCCCACTTTGGCAGGAAAACACGCTGACGCATTTCACAAGGCATGCATCTGGCGGGCTGCACTTCACTCAGGGCTTCAAGGTTTGTTTGCCTACCTTGCTTTGGTCAGCACTTGCAGTCATTAACTCCAGGCTTCACATATAGCACCACATCACTTTTAGGGGAACTCATGGGTAGGTCTCTACCTACCAGGTCAGCCATATGTGGGTGGCATTTCAATGGCTGCAGGGTTAGGGCTTCTTTGGGAAGGGGGAGAATTGGTCTCAGGCAAGGGAAGAGGCTGCAGGTTGAGATTTGAACTGCAGTAGAAGAATATCCCAGGTGTGTGTGTGGGGACACATGCTAATCTGTGCAAGTGGCCTCAAAGTGGTGAGAGCTGAGAAGGCAGGCTCCAGAGGAGACTAGGCCAGATGGACATGTGAGGGTATGTGTGTGAGGATCAGTGATGATGTCCCTTGAGCTGGCAATGAGTGAGATGCCAGTGACTGTATGATGGGCGTGAGTGTGTGAGTTTAAAGTGATGTTTCCCATGCCCTGGTGGCATGGATGAGATCATTCATCCCCTATCTGCATTGGATGGCCAACCTCTTCTGTGCCGCATTGGCACTGATCCCCACTGACATCGCCTACCAAGGCAGAATGGTAATGTTGCTGCCCCTCCTGCAGCCAGAGCCGGGTAGGGGACATGATGACGGGTCTCCACAGCATCCAAAAGGCACCTGAGGGTTGCAGTCTTCTTGCCTTTCAGGGCAATGTCTTCTTTGCAGCAGTCCTGGGCTGAAAGCACTGAGCCTGCTGTATTTTAAATGTGGTGCTTAGTGTGATGAAGTGGTGAGTTGACAGCACGTCAGGTGAATTGTAGCCTGCCTGCCATCGAAACGGTGTGTATCCTGGGAATGCATAATTAATGCGGCAGATTTGGGATGATATGGTGTGAAAAGCTGCCATCGTGGCTGGTAGATAAAGCGTCGTTTTTCCTGCCCGCTACCATACTTAGTGCAAATCTGGGATGATTCCGCCCATTGTGTTTAATTTGAGATAAGTTTGTGAAAATAAATAACCTGTATTTTAAATTCACCAAAGCTTGCTGCTGAATTATTTAATTGGAATACACTCCTAGGGTAGAAAAAAACACACCTTTCCAGACAAAATATACTGTTTACAAGCAGTAAGAAAGCAAATACATATTGTCCATGACTCTTATCATCATTAAAGCTTATTAATTTTAAATCTACATGTTCAGAATTCACACTTACATGCTAAGTGAAATCACCTGTGTATTTTAGCAGCTTAAATCTTGAGTTCATAGTCATCCTTTCTTCCTTTCTTTCAAATGCAAACAGATCTTGCCTTATAGTCCTGCATCCCAGGATCATGCCTACTGCTTTTCTTGCAGCCCTTTCCTGCACATGGAGTGAAATTATTTTTCCACTGTAGGCAACAGATTGCCATCACTGTGAGTAGAATAGAAAAGAGATTTTCCAATTAGGCACTCCCAGAGTGAAGTGTCAATTGTGTGTTTATGCATGTGTTTTGGGGTGAATTGTTAAAATAAAATAACAGTTGTATGGAAAAACGTAAATTTAAACACAAACCACGTTTTGTTTTTGTGCCAAATGGTTGTTTCTCCACTAATTTATCTTCTGGAAGAAACCTGCCAATGGGATATCTAAATATTCAGAAGTGCGGGTTGCTACAGAAACTGCAAAATACCTGTGACTGGGAACCAAGAAATTTACTGCATCAATTAGATTTTCCATCTGCCCACTGCAAAATCCAGCACATAAAGTTTACCTAACGATGACATTTTTATATGGAAGTGAATGAATATAGTCCTGTGTATGAAATTGCATTATCAGCATTAATGTTCTGAAGCGGGTGCCCTACTATGCTTTCTTTTCCACAAGTTCAATGCAGGACACAAAATAAATTACATTAAATTCCTCTTAATTGCAGTTGGATGGGATGGGTATAAGGTGGCTGACAACAAGCCTTTCAGATAACATTGCTGGGTACATTATTGCTGACATCCTCGATGCCAATTTCTACTTTCCAAACTCCTTCCCAAATTTATAGGTGGCATATCTAGTTCACTTGGTCCGCCTCCTCCCTCAATTGACTTCTGCAACACCCAAATCTTCAACTATTTTGTTTCAAGTTAAGATTTTAGAACTTAGCATTAAGAAAACAGTGTCATGTATCCTAATGAAAGGTGACTATGGTTAAGACAAGAAAGTTATTGTGACTGAGTATCAACAATTGATGAATTCAGAAGGCAGAAACATCAGTTGGAAACTCAAAGTTACTCCTAAATTTACTCATGCTGAATTTTTTCACAAGATGGCTCCTTTTAGCTTTGTGCAACAAATAAGTGTAAGATCAATTTAGTGATGTGGAACCTTATAAAACTTGTACCTATGCAACTGATTATGCGTTAATTGTTGTTTGTGGAAGAGGGTTCACACACCATTAGGCTGTTACTAAATATAACATGGTCAGCCCCCTTGTTGGTTCTAAGACATATTGTGCAGGAAACTATCCCAGGCACAGTCAGGAAATTCACTACATTTTTGACCTGTGCTAGCTTGCTTACTGCAACCTGTATGAAAGTTAAAACCTCCCACTAAATCTGCTCTACCTTTGTTACACGCTTCTTTAATCTCAAGCATTTATATAAGCTACCACTTCACTGCTACTACCACATAACTACCACATAACTCCCACTACAGTTTTAAATCCTTCCATATTTCTAAATTCTATCATAAAGGCTCCACTGCCGGTTTACCGCTTATTATACCCTATCAATCCTGTTCCCACTAATCTATGGATTCTTGGCCCTCATGTTAGCTGACATTATTCTTTGTTAACCATGGGTTCTGTCCATCTCTCCTTCAAATCTGCCATCATGACACCTCTCCTCAAGAAATCCCTTTTCATCCCTCTTCCTTGCAAATCAGTGCCCTGTTTCCCTTTCCATTCCAAAGTTCTTGATTGTCACCTTTCAAATGTGTGACCATTTTTCCCAGGATTCCATGTTTACATCTCTCCAATCAGGATTACTTCCCCTGCCACAGTACCGACTGGCTCTTATCAAAGCCATAAATGACACCCTAGGGACTGTGTCAAAGGTAAACAATCTCCCCTTGTTAAAAACAAAAAAACTGCAGATGCTGGAAATCCAAAACAAAAACAGAATTACCTGGAAAAACTCAGCAGGTCTGGCAGCATTGGCGGAGAAGAAAAGAGTTGACGTTTCGAGTCCTCATGACCCTTCAACAGAACTGGGTGAATCCAAGGAGAGGGGTGAAATATAAGCTGGTTTAAGGTGGGAGTGGGGGGGTGGGTTGGGTGGGGGGAGAGAAGTGGAGGGGGGTAGTGTGGTTGTAGGGACAAGCAAGCAGTGATAGGAGCAGATAATCAAAAAATGTCACAGACAAAAGAACAAAGAGGTGTTGAAGTTGGTGATATTATCTAAACGAATGTGCTAATTAAGAATGGATAGTAGAGCACTCAAGGTACAGCTCTAGTGGGAGTGGGGGGCATAAAAGATTTAAAAATAATGGAAATAGGTGGGAAAAGAAAAATCTATATAAATTATTGGAAAAAACAAAAGGAAGGGGGAAGAAACAGAAAGGGGGTGGGGATGGAGGAGGGAGTTCAAGATCTAAAGTTGTTGAATTCAATATTCAGTCCGGAAGGCTGTAAAGTGCCTAGTCGGAAGATGAGGTGTTGTTCCTCCAGTTTGCATTGGGCTTCACTGGAACAATGCAGCAAGCCAAGGACAGACATGTGGGCAAGAGAGCAGGGTGGATTGTTAAAATGGCAAGCGACAGGGAGGTTTGGGTCATTCTTGAGGACAGACCGCAGGTGTTCCACAAAGCGGTCGCCCAGTTTACGTTTGGTCTCTCCAATGTAGAGGAGACCGCATTGGGAGCAACGAATGCAGGAGACTAAGTTGGGGGAAATGCAAGTGAAATGCTGCTTCACTTGGAATGAGTGTTTGGGCCTTTGGACGGTGAGGAGAGAGGAAGTGAAGGGGCAGGTGTTGCATCTTTTGCCTGGGTATGGGGTGGTGCCGTAGGTTGGGGTTGAGGAGTAGGAGGTGATGGAGGAGTGGACCAGGGTGTCTCCCCTTGTGCTACTTGACTTATCTGCAGCCTTTGCCATGTTGATCACACCATCCTCCTCCAGTGCTGCTCCACTGTTATCCAGCTGGGTGGCACTGCACTCACTTGATTCCATTCTTATCTATCTAATCATATCCAGAGAATAGCTTTCATTGGTTTCACTTTCCACATCTGCACTGTTACTCCTATGTCCCCCAAGGATCTATCCTTGATCCCCTCCTATTTCACGTCTACATGCTGCCCCTCAGCAACATCATGCAAAAAAATACATCAGATTTTCTCATATACACTGATGTCACCCAGTTTTACACCATCACAAGATCTCTCGACCCCTCCAGCGTCTCAGAGTCACAGACTGTCTGACATCCAGTACAGAGATAAGCACAAGTTCCCTTCAATTAAATATTGGGAAGAATGGTGCCATTGTCTTCAGTTCCTGCCACAAACTCCATTCTCTAGTTACTGAATCCTCCCTCTCCCTGGCAACTGCCTAAGACTGAACCAGACTGTGTGCAAATGCAGTGTTTTATTTGACCCTGAGAGGAGTTTTCAACCACAAATCCATGCCATCACTATTTTCACTTGCATGCCCTCCAACCCAGCCACAGCTCTTCTGCTGCTGAAACCACCCTTCATGCCTTTGTCCCTATCAGACTGAACTATTCTAATACACTCCTGGCTGGCCTCCCATGTTCTACCTTCTGTAAGCTTAAGGTCATTCAAAACACCGCTACCCATGTACTAAGCCACACTAAGTTCAGTTCACCCATCACACCTATGATTAGTGATCTACACTGGTTCTTGATTTTAAAACTCTCAATCTTGTTTTCAAATCCCTCCATGGTCCTATCTCCATATTCCCCTTCAACGCCACAATCCTCCGAGATATTTGTGCTCCTCTAATTCAGGCCTCTTGTGCATCCCTAATTTTAATTGTTCTGTTGATGCTGCCGGACCTGCTGAATATGCCTAGCAATTTCTGTTTTCCTTTCAGATTCCCAACATTTTCGGAAGTTTGCTTTTGTATCAATACCTTGGATGGTTTTAAATATCTTCCTAACAGCACTCTGGGTGTTCTCACAAGACATGGACTCCAGTGGTTCAAGAAGGCAGCCCACCACCACCTTCCCAAGGGCAATTAGGGATGGGCAATAAATGCTTGTCTACCCAGCAATGCCCACATCCCATGAACGAATAGAAAAAAAACTAGCTACCAAATTTAGTCACAGAATACAAGTTGTATCAGAAAGATGTCAGCCACACCAAAGAAGATGATACTGCCTGTAGCATTGTCTACCATTGTCTTTGGAGCCAAACAAAAGTTTAACAGAAACTATGAAGAAAATTTTAATACGCCCTGATAGTCAGGAGACAGTCCTGTGAGAGAGTACGAGTGCTTATTTTGGTAAGGATGTAAAATCTGACCCAAATATGTTGTTAATATATCTGCATCTGGTTTATCTGAATTGGGTCTAGGGGAGTCTGAATAACCTGCTCTGAACAAGGGGGCCCATGATTATAATATTTAAATGAGGCTCCGTGCCTCAGATTTTGGGAGCTATTTGAACTTAATGGCTGTGGGCTGACCTTCCCAGGGTTTGTGAAATCTGGAAGCTGAAGGGAGGTGGGGTATGGCAGATTTAGCAGCCAAGTGTTTTTCCAGCTTACTGGTGAACCAGGAGAGCAGGCTGTAGAGCATTGAGTCTGGACCTGAGAATGGGCCCAGAATAACTTCTACCACATACAGGTCATAAAAATTAAGTGATGAGACAGAATAATGAAATACTAAAGTGTTACAAAACACCAACATGAGCAGCGTTATACAGCCACACCCCTGGTGGGCTGGATACGGCAGCTCCATGTCAGACCAGCATTTCTCATTGTCCATTCTACAGCCAGTTGATGACAGGCAAAAAAGAGACTGATATTGGGGGCAGGGGTGTGGAAGCAGAGGAAATAATTGTAAACTAACATTAAGTGAAGGCCTTAAGAAATATAGCAATTGCCCCAAACCTGAAATAAAAACAAAAAATGCTGGAAATACACAGCAGGCTTCTCTCAATCTCCACAGCTGCTGTCTGCCTTCACAGAATCACACAGTGCAGAAGAGGCCCTTCGGCCTATCGAGTCTGCACTGACACGTGAGAAACACCTGACCTACCTACCTAATCCCATTTACCAGCACTTGGCCCATAGTCTTGCTGAGTATTTGTAGCTATTTATAAAAGCAAAATACTGGGGATGCTGGAAATCTGAAACAAAAACAGAAAATGCTGCAAAAACTCAGCGCGTCTGACAGCACCTGTGGAGAGAGAAACAGATTGAATGTTTCGAGTCCGTATGACCCTTCTTCAGAGCTCTGAAGAAGAGTCATACAGACTCAAAACGTTAACTCTGTTTCTCCCTCCACAGGTGCTGTCAGACGCGCTGAATTTTTCCAGCATTTTCTGTTTTTTGTTTGAAGCTATTTTCTGGTTTTATTTCAAATTTCCTTTGACATGGATCTTACTAAATGGGAAATTATGGAGCCTGGTATTTCCCGAGATATTGCACCAGGAGGTGAAACTCCCAGCAGGAGTAAGATGTTGGAAGGCCAGCCTTCTGCTGTGAAAGGTGGTGCCATACACATTGATGCCATTTCAGTCAAAGTAGGGCATGTCACTGTTTGCCTATTTGTTTTAAAGAAAGACTTTGGGTGGAATTTTCTGTGCCTGCTGGCATCGAGTGTGTTTGGCATGTGAGTAGAGGATATGGCAAGAAGGCCAAAAATCAGGCCCACGACATCGTGAAACCAGTTTCCAATTGTCTGCCCAGTTCATCGACGGTAGGCCGCATTTCTATCCATCAGATGTCGAGAATCTCATTATAATACATCTGCATATCATTATAATGCAAGCCTGGTGGAAGCATTCCCCCACTCCACGCTGGATCGTCGGCCCACATCGGTGGGAAAATATGCAGGTTCAGGACACGTCTTGACAAGTGTGACCTGTAGAAGTGGGGACTTACCACCAGGGCCTTGCTGACATTATGGACATCCGAAGAGCAGAAGATGCTGGAGCCCAACAACAAGGGGACCCTGGAGGAACGTCCATGACATGCTGGGTGGATTCTTATGGACATGGCTCTACTGCGAAGCAGCTCACAGAAGGTGGAAAGTCACCGTTCGGGGTCTGCTCACAACAAATGATGGCCAAGGAAGCGGAGAGGAAGGTCCAGCTGTGTTTGGGAGAGGAAGATGTACCGGGCGGTGGGAGAGGAAGGCCTAGGGTCAACTAGAAGAGGAAGAGTTGGGAGGAAACAAAGTTGTTGGGTGGGGTGAGATGGAGGAGAAATTAATGTGTCGGGGGGGTGAGGTTGCAGGTGGGTGGGAGTATGGGGTAGGAAGGGCTAGTGGGGGAGAAAATGGCAACTGGGGAGGTAGGTGTAAGGAGGGGGGGAGCTGTAAGGGAAGGAGTGCGGAGAGGGGAGGGAGACTGTGGGGAGTAGGGAGTGCGGAGAGGGGAGGGAGTCTGTGAGGAATAAGGGTGGAGGAAGAAGTAAGGGTGGAGGAAGCAGTTGGGAAGGGAGAAGGAGTAATGCTGGAGGAGGAAATATGGTTGGAGGAAGAAGAAAGGGTGTCTGAAAGAGTCAGGAAAGGGGAAGGACTAAGAAATAAGGCTGGAAGAAAGAGTCAGGAAGGGGGAAGGAATAACTGGTCGGGGGGGGGTGGGGGTGGCGGGTGGGAGTTCTAGGGGTCGGGGGAAGGAGTTACAAGGAGGTAAGGGATCTGGAATGGGGAGATGTCCAGCTGAGTGTTCAAGGGCGGTCTCTGATGTGTCCATGACTGCCTCCTGGGAGCAAACTGAGGGTGGGTGTGGAAAGAGGGAATGGTGAGGATGACCAACGGCAGAATGAGGCGATTGGGTGGGAGGGTTGGGGTCTGACAGTAGTGGCAGAAGGGACAGCGAGAGTTGTTGGTGGAGACTTGGAGGCAGACATGGACCTGGGGGTTGGAAGGAGGAGGCTGGGGAGTTTAATGTGGATGTGAGAGGGATTTTTGGGAAGCAAGGGAATGTGCAAAGGGATCTCACATGGAGAGGACAGCGCCTCAGATTGCTGAGTGGATGACTCCGGGGTGTCCAGCTGCTGCTGTTCCTCCCTTCAGGTGCCTGGGGCTCTGACATGAAGGAGCACCTGGAGGGATGTCGAGGTGCCCAATTTCCTTATCGCGTTGCCACTGCAGGAACTCACCCATGGCTCCCATGAAGGAGTGCAGATCTGCACACATCTCATGATCTGTTGGACCATGTACTCCATGGCATCTGCCATCCTCCCCATGGAGACCTCCAAACGTGCACATGTGGGCACCACTTCATCAGGGTGCAGGCGGACGCACTCCTCCAACTCGCGAGAATATCTGTTGAGGGCTTCCAATAGGTTTGCGCGATGTTCTCCCACCTTCTGCCATTTCTCCAGGATGGGGTGGAAGGCCAAATCCAGAAGCTCGTAATCTAACTTGGACCGGGAGCTCGGCTGAACTTGCCTCCTCCTGCTGTGGACATGTGCCCATGTGGTGGCCACCAAATTGTGGACCTGAGCCAGCTCTAGATCTAGGTCCCACCAAGGCATGTGTTTCTGTGCTGGTGGAGGTCCCAACTATTCCTCTCCTAGTTGACCCTAGACATTCCTCTCCCACCCCCTGGTACCTCTTGCTCTCCTAAACACAGCTGGACCTCCCTCTCCGCCCCCTTGGCCATCATCCTTTGTGAGAAGACCCTCAATAGGGACTTTCCACCTTCCGTGAGCTGCTTCGCAGCGGAGCCATTTCCGTGAGATTCCACCCACTGGTAAGCGCTGTGACAGTATTCTAGACTGCTTTTTTCTAGCTTTTCAATGGAGGAGGTGCCCTCTTGGCTGCGGATGAGGACCTGGATGGAGCTGAGGGACTGGCTGGCTGAGGGTGTTGGTCGCTTGGCAGAGCTCCCTATGAACCAAAGTAGAGATAATTAGTGCATGTCAGCAGAGTCAAAAACAAGAGAGAGAGCACTCACAGTTGTGTTGAGGGTGGGATGATGTGGTGTAGGATCCTCACGAGGGTGTTCGCTGCTGACTTCACCATCACCACAGGCACGGTCCATATCCTTACCAGTCAGTGTGATGGCACACTCCTCAATGTTAGTAAGGGACCTAATGTGGGCCACTCCTCCCCCAGTCTGGGATGTTTGTGTGATGAGCAGAGCTGTGGATGGGATGAGGGCATAAGCTCAAGAGGATATGTGCATGATGGAGTTGTGAGGGTGTGTGTGAGTGTTAGTGGTGTTGTCCCTTGAGGTATGAGATCCCTGTGGATGTGTGATGTGTTTGTGAGTGTGTGAGTTGAGAGTGATGAGAAGAGTGAGTTACCCTGGTGGAATGGATGAGACCATTCATCCTGTAGTGGCACTGGGTCGCTGTCTTCTTTTGTAGGGCATTGGCGCTGACCATTGCTGCCAACTCCTCCCATGCTGGTTTGGTGGTACTGCCGCCCCTCCTGTGGCCAGAACAGAGTTAGAGAACATCACAGCGGGCCTCCATAGTGTCCATCGTGGATGCACCACTAAATGGGAGGGAGGGGCTGCAGTCTTTTTGCCTTTCTGGGCCACGTCTTCAATGCAACCCAGGACTGGGCTGGAAGCACCGAGAGGTGTGCGCATGTCTTCACTTTAAATGTGGCACCCGGCGTTATGAAGCGGTGAGGTGATGTCATGGTGGGTGAATGAGAGTGTGGCTGCAATTGAAACAGCATGTTTCCCGGGAATGCATAATTATTGTGGCAGGTTTGGGATGATACAACGTGAGAAGCCACCATTGCGGCCGATGGGTAAAACATTGCCTTCCTCACCTGCCACCGCACTTAATGCAAATCTGGGACGATTCCCTTGTGTTACAAGGCTGGTGTCAGACTTGAAGCATAAAGTGGAGAAAAGACCAAGGACATTAGACAGATCATTAAAAACTGACTGCAGTGTTGAGACACTGAAAACCCCTGAGTGATCATAAATAAGTTCAAAGAACATCCATCCTTTCCTTGTTAGGTTAAGTAACTATCCACTCACACCAGCTATTCAGTGGAGCACCATTGATCTGCTACTCAAATGTATTAGATTTTGCCTTCATTAAGATGTTCAGAATGTCTTTATTTATAAAGCAATTGACATTAAAAGAAAGCAGGAAAAAAAGGGATAGTTTCCATTTTTCTGATTGATTCAATTTGTCGCCCCTGCCTGAAGAATGACATAACTGTAGAGTCCACATTAAAATATATCTTAAAAATCAGAACATTCATGCTGCCTGATCCCTGTACAAATGCAGGGGGCAATTGTCATCCGACCTGCCTGATAGGAACTGGGTTGGTACGCAAATAAATTTGCCCAGGCTATACTTACTCAAACTAGAATCCACAAGAGATTACCTTCCACAACTTTAACACGTTTCGTTGAATGGGGAGCAGTAACACCCAGCCAAAGCTGGCAGGGCCAACAAATGTTCATTTTGTGGCCCAAGGACATCACCAGGTTCCTGACTGCAATTTTAATTTGGTGGCCTAAGTGGGAAACAGCAATGTGTTTTCTGCCCGCAACAAAGAGGATCTACAGCCCAAAAAATGAACATTTTGTTTCTATTTTGACCTTCCTTCTGGGACCAGGAACGACAGGCGTGGTTGGACCAATCCCACCACTTACCCCAGTTGGCAGAAGTCCTCCAAGCCATGGAATAATTTTGTCGCTTTGCTTCCATTCTCGGTGGTAAGATATATGCTATGGCCTGAATTCTTAGGTTGGCGGGCCTGGGGGCAGCCGGGAGATGGACTGCCGACCGTGATCGGCCCCCAATCACGATTTCATGCTGGCTGGCCAATTAACGGCCAGACAGCGTGAAACGTGCACTGAGAAGCTCAGCCCTGCCGGGGTGGGGGTGGCAGGAGGGTGGCGCTGACCTCAGTCTGAGCATGGGCAAACGCTGACAGAAAGCTCCCTGAAGATCTGGCTCAGGGAGCAGAAGACCTGAAAAGCATGAAATAAAATTTTAAAATCAGGAAAGAAAATGTGCAAGCATCACAATCAGTTATCTCAGCATACACATGATAAAAATGCTGTCCATAGACTTGTATTTTTCTTTAATTTAATAATGGAAACCTCATCCTTCTCGTGGATGAGGCTTGAAGAAAAATGCAAAGGCCGCCTGGCCAATGCGCCCATCCGTTAACCATAAGGTTGGACGGACAACATAAAATTAAAGACAATTGCAACTTTTATTACCTATATTGGCCTCTTAATTGTCGGCGAGCACACGTCCGAATTTTGCATGTGCCGCCAACCGAAATATCGCACAAGTGCGGGATGATGTCCAGCCGCCCGTCTGACGTCATCTCATGCAATTTTGCGTCCAATTGGGTCGGGAGCGCGTTCGCCCGTCGGCCTAAAAATTTTGCCCCAGGATTTAAATAAGGCTCAACTGTCCCAATGGACAAAAACCATTCTGCATTTGGGAAATCAACTCACTGGCCATTAAAATCAAGGCACAATCTTTCTTGCGATGCAAAAAATTTATTGAGAACTTGCCTGTTTTTGGAAAGGTGCCATAGTGAACAGTGCAGGTGTAAATTAGACAACAGGCAGAACCTTTCAGTCCCGCCAGTAGTGGGAACCGTGGCAGGTGGGGGCACTTAATTTGGCAGGAGGCAAAAAAATCTGTTTCCCGATGGCAGGATAAACTGTTTGAATTTTATTCTCCTGACTTTCAAGATGGGTTAAAGGCAGGTCGATCTTCGCGACGCACAATATAGGGAACTCTATTTGCATGCATTAGCATCTCATGTATGCTCATTGAAAGGCCAGCTTGCTGGAATTAAGTTTGTCCTCCAAATTAAGTTCCCCACCAGTGAGTTTGGAATGTTCAGTTTTATGACTGTATATCAGTGACATGCAGCTGGTGAGCTTCACCTGTTCCATGACTTTGGGGTCATGATTTCAACTTCTTGGGGACGTTGCGTAACTTCACTCATATTGAGTGCTGGTATCAAGAGCTGCACCAAGGCTGGACATAGGAGGCAGACTAAGTAGGGAAGGGGAGGGGAGAGAGTGTCCAGAGAAGGGTGGGCAGATAGTGTCCAAGGGAAGCCGGGGGCGGGGTGGGTGGAACTGTCTTAGAGAGCGGGCTCGGTGGTGTCGATGTTGGAGTCCTGGGTGATGAACTCAGGGTACTGGTGATAGGAGGGCACAGTCACAGTCAGAGGTGGGATGTGGTAGGGTGGCAGGTCCAGGGTGACAGTTTGGTAGGTGGAGGTCTCATGGGGTGGTGGGTCTCTTAGAGGGGGACAATACAGGTAGCTCGGGTAATGGGAGAGGGAAGGGTCAGGGTGAGCATGGGAACGGTAACCTGAGGGGAAGGCTGCAAGTGACCCTGCCTTTGTACTGGCTTTCGTCCAGGTGAGGATGAGAGCACAATGCAGGTTGGCACATGGACAGGCAGAGCTAGGGCCGGTGCAGCAAGAGACAGTGGGGCCTCAAGAAGGTCAAGATGCTGGTGAACAGGGTCTACATGTAATAGGGCCCAGGGTAACAAGAGAAGGTTCAAAGGTGACAGAGGGAAGAAGAATGGTGATTTTGGGTGGGTCAAGGGTGAGGGGAAGTTGTTGGGTCACAGAGGGAGGGTAGAAGTTAGTGGAGTGAGCCTGGAAGGTGATACGCACCATATTTCAATTCTGACCTTCACCACGCAATTAGACAGTCAGCGAGAGTCCTCGAATTGGGAGGAGGTTCTATTCAAGTGGGTGGAATTCAAGGTCAGTACTAATGGTCAACTAAAGAGACACCCTAATAATTAAGAGACAACTAGATGTCAACCGTGCTCAATTGTGTTCTCCTCTCGATTGTGAAGCCCCCATGGCAACAGGTTTGCTCCTGACTCATGGGTCTCATAACAATGAGGTCCCAGCAAGATATGAACCTGCTGTTCATTACATGCTATTTGCCTTTGGCTACAGTCAGAGGGTGGGATGAAGGGAGGCAGGGAGGTGGATGCCTCCAAGGGCATGGCTGGTGAACGGCAGCCAACTCGCGACTCTAACCCTCCATCCTCATGGGTGAATACTCTTGGCTAACAAGGGCTCATGAGGGTAGTCTTTCTATAGATCCTCAAGGGTGGTGGAGGCAAGTGGTTTAGTGTCACAGGGAGTGTTCTTGCACATGGCTGTCATCACCCTGGTCAAAGAGCATTTTTTGCATGTGCATTCATTTATGAACAGGAGTAACACCCATCTTTGGTCCTCTAGGATGTCCATCACCTGGATTGGGTAGGGTGGGGATGCCATGTCTAGGTGTAGGCTCAGCACTGGCCTGCTGGCTTTGAGATGGAGGGAAACCAGTAAAGATCATGCTCACTTAATGTATCACTTCAATTCATTCACACATGAGGCTTTGATGATGAAGGCTGCAAGTGACCCTGCCTTTGCACTGGCTTTCGTCCAGATGAGGATGAGAGCACAATGCAGGTTGGCGCATGGCCAGGCAGAGCTAGGGCCGATGCAGCAAGAGGCAGTGGGGCCTCAAGAAGGTCAAGATGCTGGTGAACAGGGTCTATATGAACATATGAATTAGGAGCAAGAGTAGGCCACTCAGCCCCTCGAGCTGGCTCCATCATTCAATAAGATCATGTCTGATTTGATTGTAACTTCAACTCCACATTCCCACCTACTCCCAGTAATCTTTAATCCCCTTGCTTATCAATAATCTATCCATCTGCCTTAAAAATATTCAAAGACCCTGCTTCCTTTTGAGGAAGAGAGTTCCAAAGACTCATGATCCTCTGATTAAAAATTTTTCCTCATCTCTGTCTTAAATGATTGACACCTTAGTTTTAAATGGTGACCCCTAGCCCTAGATTCTCCCACAAGAGGAAAAATCTCCACATCCACCCTGTCAAGACCTCTCCGGATCTTATAGGTTTCAATCAAGTCACCTCTTATTCTATTAAACTCCATAAGATACAAGCCTTTCCTTATAAGACAACCGGCTCATTCCAGGAATAAGTCTAGAAACCTTCTCTGAGCCGCTTCCAGGGCATTTACATCTTCCTTAAATAAGGAGACCAATACAAATATAAAATTACTGAACAAAATCTTCTGGTACAGCACTTCAGATGTGGTCTCACCATGCCCTATATAACTGAAGGATAACTTCCCAACTTTTGTATTCAATTCACCTCACAATAAATGATAACATCCTATTAGCTTTCTTAATTACTTGCTATCCTTGCATACTAACATTTTGTGATTCATAAACTAGGACACCCTGATCCATTTGCACCTCAGAGCTCTGCAATCTCTCACCATTTTTTGTTCTTCCTACCAAAATGGACAATTTCACATTTTCCCACATTATACCCTATTTGCCAGATCTTTGTCCACTCACTTAACCTGTCCATATCCCTTTGTAGCCTTATTTCCTCTTTGCAACTTATTTCCTATCTGTTCCATTGCAATGGCGAACATTGGCCCAACCATGGGTGTATCCCAGGCAGTGTTTTTATGTTGAAATGAGTAAAAAGTACTGCTGGAGGCCCATTCATATGTCCTAGGATGTGGTTGCTCAGGCCTGCCAGCTTCTCCAGTACATCTGTGGCCACAAGTACTCTGGAGGACTAATGTGGAGGTCCTGGCTTGCATTGAGTAAATGGCTGCCTGGGTGCTGTATCAATATGGCACCAGGGCCTGCGACCCTATGAGGTAACAATGGGGCAGGCGACTTCCTGCCCAACCCACCACAAGATTCGCCATGCTGCTCCCAGATGCATAATTAATGAGCAGAACAATGGAAGATCGCACATGTTCAGCTGCCCCATCTCCCAGTGGGAACCATGCTGACTTTCCTGTCCAGCACCAAACATAGACTCCAGAATGGAAGATTCTGCTCAGTATTTTTATATTTGTATTGTCTTAAAATGACTTTAGAACAACAGCATGTTATTGTATCAGTGACTAATTTATGGTAGCTGGGGCTACACTGATGAAGAGTGACTCTTTTGAGAAGATCATAATAACTTCTCTGATTCTCATAGACCAGCACAGTTCCGTCGCATGGAATTGTACACTCCGGTGCAGATAATGAGCAACACATGCTGTTCAGTGGCTGCTCAGTTTGGGACAGTAGGTTCTGACGCTTGCTTCGTTGAAAAAATTAAGCTGTAAGAGGAAGCTTCTGGAAGCATCTGCTTGAACTTACTGAAGCAGCTGGACAAATGGGTCATCGACACATGGCCAAATTCACTTAAAGTGACTTGGTACAAGCAAGCTTGCTTACAGTACATATCTGCTCCCACCGCATCTCCCCCCATCCACCCCCATTCTAGATTTCACTTACCAGCAGATAGCTCTGCTCATAATAGTCATAGTTACTAATAAAAGTAATTCAGGAGAAACTTCTTTACTTAGAATGTGTCTAATATGGAACTTACTACCTCAAGGAGTAGCTGAGGCAAATAGCCTAGCTGCAATTAAGGAGAGAAAGGATTATAAGGATATGTTGATAGAGTTGGATGAAATATAATGGGAGGCAGTTCGTGTAGAGCAGGTTTAGGGAGGAAATCCTGGAGCTTAGAGCCTAAGCAGCTGAAGGCACAGCCACAAATGGCTGAGTGATTAAAGTTGGTGATGCACAGGAGGCCTGAATCTGAGGAGTGCAGATAGCTGAGAAGGTTTAAGGGCTGAAAGAAGTTACAGATATGGGAAGGGTGAGGCTATGGAAGGATGTGAAAACCAGGATCAGAATTATAAAACCCAGATTTTGCTGGATTGGGAGCCAATGTAAGTCAGCGTGCATAGGCGTGATAGTTGAATGGGATTCGGGGTGAATTAGGATAAGCACAGAAGAGTTTCAAGTGATCTCTAGTTTGCAGTGTGTACAAGGTGGGAAGTCAGCCAAGAAAGTATTTCATTGGTCAAGCTTAGAGAAAACAAAGGCATGCCAGAGGATTTCAGCAGCAGTTAAGCTGAGACAAGGGCAGAGAGGGTAATGTTACAGAGATGGGTATAGGCAGTCTTGGTGATGGAGTGGATATGGGTCAGAATCTTCCATTCTGGAATCAAGGTTTGGTGGCAGATGTGGAACTGAGAATGATTTCCACTGGGACAAGCAGAATGGCTGACCATGCACGACCTTGCACTGTTCAGCTCACAACATATGCTCACCGAATCCTGCAGTTGGAGCAAGCAGCATGCCGCTGTCCCGCTGTTACCTCATGAGGTCAAAGGTTCTGGTCTCATACTTAAAGGGCACCTGGACAGCCATTCACTCACTACAGGCCATATTCTCCATGTCTCAGGTAGTATATCCCAAAGCAGACAACATATGGCCCCACAGTACAGCAATGCCTCCCTGCAAATTCTCTACCAGGCTATTCAGGAAATGGGGGAGGCCCTGTTTCCCAGGATGGCAGCAGGAGGCCCTCCCTTCTGACCATGGCGGTCTGGGTGGAGGTTGCAGTAGAAGTTAGCACTAATGGGGCCTAGCAGTGCAGAAAAAAGATGAACAACCTGATTTGCTCCACCATGGTAAGTGGCCCCATATACTCACTGCAAAGTGTCACTCATAAAGGCACGAGTCAGTGTAAGTTTATGAGTGCACAGGGATGTCAGACAGGAGTTTGGATTTCAGGATTCAGCAGCAGATAGGACATTTGTATGAAATGTGTGCCAGGCACTTTGTGCTCCCAATGTTCTTTCAGTTGCAGGATATCCTACTTATTAATCACTCACTTGGGAGGGCTCAGGTGCTGGCATAGTCATGTATGCTCCTAAACTGCTCATTCACCCTTGGGTTGACAATGGATCCTTCTACTTCTCTGCAGGACAAGAACTTGCACAACAGGAGGGAGAGGGGCAAGACTGGATTACTTCAATGTCATAAAGGAAGTCAACCAATTGCATGCCACTTATACACAGTCACAAATGTGAAATTTCTAATTTCTGACTGGCGGGAAACTTAAATTGGAGAGGAGCTTAACTCTGGTGAGATGGCCTTTTAGTGAGCATGCATGACATGCTAATGCATGCAAAAGGACTTCCCAGCATTGTTCACTAGGAAGCTTGACCACCTTTAAAGTTACAAGAACTTAACTGCTGAAGGTTATCCTGCCATCGGGAAACTGAGTTTTGGTCCCTTGCCAAATTAAGACCCCACCTCCTGCCAAATTTCCCACTGCTGGCGGGTTCAGAAGATTCTGCCCACTGAGTCCGAAGCTCAGCTCAGGATCACATGGGGTTCCAAAGCAAACATTCACAATTGCAACCTCAGCCTGCCAGAATGCTTATTACATTTGTCTGGGATTTGATAAGTGTGGGCACTTCAATATGTAAAAGGTAGCTGTGTAGTTGAACTGCTGTCATACATGAGGTGTAAAATTAAGAACTGGATGGTAACAGATTTTCTGCAATTGTGCTGACAGTAAACCACTCTTGTCAACTGAGTGGAAGATTATATCCTTTAGGCATGAGCTGATTATTACGCTGATTATCATTAACCGTTATTGATTTTTATAATACATGATTTCATTTTTATATTTGAAACATTCAAGTGGGGTAGAATTTCCCTCAAAGGTTACTGAATTAATTTGACTTTATGCAAACCTGATTTCTAACTTCATAAGTTGTTTGGAAATTAACAATTTCAGAGAACTTATTGCTAATCAATCTGTAAAGTGAATCACTTTTCTTTTAACTTGGTTTGAGAGAGTTGGCATAATGGTCTCTGATTACTGATCTCTAACACAAGGTATTTGTACTTGTTGATTGAAAATAGCTGTACATGAAAATTTCATAATTCATCAACTTAGTCTGTTAAGCACTTGAAACACCTTATCCAATAAACTCATAAACAAATTAATAGTTTGTGTTAGATTTTAGTGATCTAGTTGTATTCCACTGAGTTGCGTAGAAATAAGCAAATATGTGTGAGCTGTCAGTATCAAAGTGACTCTTTATTGATGGGTAATTCTTGACTCTAGCCAACCTCACCATTCATTTCAGCGTTTACATTGTAGAATCTGTGCTAGTCATGCATATTCCTTCACAAAATACTAATAACTCCACTGCAGATTCTCATCAGGCTTTAACATTTGGCAGAGGATCTCATTAGCATACGGTAAAGATTCCCATCAGTGATCAAAATCGTAAATTTATGAATTTGACAAAATGAGTCTGAAAAGGTACATAAGTACAAAAAACTTAAAATTATAGCAAAAAGTTTATGCTATTCTTGAATTATAAGAAGGTTATTCAGCAAATATGGGAGTAGGTATCGCTGGCTTTATCACATGTAAAACTATTATTATGGTGCTCAGAAATCTACTTTACATTGGCATTACCACCAGTGCCATTCAAATAAATTCAAGTTATCAAGTTGTCAAATTGGTGAGATATCTTTCTTCATTGCAGGTTGCCCCTGAAAGCACATTGTAATAATGCTAATGATACCATTACAAAAATAATCCCCACTTATGTTTTAAAATTAGGGGTCGCCCTTTTAGGACAGAGATGAGGAGAAATTTCTTCCCTCAGAGGGTTGTGTGACTCCGCCTCAGAAAGCAAGGGAATTGAATATTTTTAAGACAGAGTTATAGTTCTGCTGAAGGGTCATGAGGACTCGAAACGTCAACTCTTTTCTTCTCCGCCGATGCTGCCAGACCTGCTGAGTTTTTCCAGGTAATTCTGTTTTTGTTTTGTGTCAAATGATTCTTGTTAGGCAAGGGAATCAAATGTTCTTGGGGGCAAGCGGGAATGTGGAATTCGAAACGTAAGCATGTCAGCTTACTGAATGGCGGAGCAGGCTCATGTGGGCTGAATGGCCTACTCCCGTTACTATTTCTTTTGTTTCTTATTTGTTCCCTCCTCTTAGCTACATGTTTTCCCATCTTTAATTTTCCACCATCCACTTTTCCTACATTACAACAGTGACTACACTTCAAAAAGTACTTAATTGGCTGGAAAGCACTTGCAGGCCAGAACTTTTCAGTTGGCGGGTGGGCTTGGCAGGAGAGGGCAGGGGCAGTTGCGGAGCCAATCGCCACTCGTGATCAGCTCCCCGCTGCCATTTTACGCGGGCGGGCCAATTAAGGCCCGCCCAGCGTAAGGTGCGAGCTATAGCACTCAGTGCTACCTGTGTGGGCAGGGGGAGGAGGGAGAGTCGGGGCCAGCGCTGTTTTGCGCGCATGCATGTGAAAGAGCGCTTCAATCTCCCTGAGGCATGGAGCTGCCTCATGGAGATTGAATCACTATTGAAATAATTAGATAAATGGAGAAAAAATTTAATTAAACATGTCCCCTCATGTGACTGAGATGGGACATGTTTTTATATTTCGGAAATTTTTAAAATTTATTTAATAAAAGTTTTAGGAAACTTCATCCCACTCGTGGATGAGGTTTCCTAAAAAACAGGAAGGCCGCTTGGCTTTTTTGCCTGCCCGCCAACCTAAAGGTTAGCCGGGCAGCCTTAAAAATTACAGTAATTGCCTCCTTAATGGCTTTAATAGCCGTTTAAATATTGGGTTGGCATACAGCTGACCCTGGCGCCTGCCTGCTGAATGAACCATTGTGAGACAATGCGATGATGTCGGGATACATGTTCGACATGATCGCGCATCATTTTACACGTCGCCACCTCCACATGCCAACTGAAAAATCCTGTCCGTGATGTATAGTTGTTCTGAAAAGTGCTGTGCAAATGTAAGTTTTCTTTTCTTTCTTCAGCTTGTGAAGACATGTGTACATCTGCATATGGGTACTACTCCATATTATCTATCATGAGATGCATGTCTCATGTAAATAATGTCTCCCTGGTAAAATGCAAATTACTGCGGCTGGTGGAAAACTGAAATAAAAACAAGAAAATACTGAAAAATCTCAACATGTCAGGCAGCATCTGGACCAGGGAAGAAAAGCAGAGTTAACTTTTCAGGTAAATGATCTTTCACCAGAATTAGCCAGCATTAGAGAATTGTTTTTGAGTGCATATGAGGATACGAACATATGAACATACGATTTAGGAGTAGGAGGAGGAGGCTACTTGGCCCCTCGAGCCATTCAATAAGATCATGACTGATCTGATTGTAACCTCAGCTCCATGTTCCTGTCTACCCTGATAACCTATAACCCTCTTGCTTATCAAGAATCTATCTACCTCTGCCTCAAAAATATTCAAAAACTCTGCTTCCACCGCCTTTTGAGGAAGAGAATTCCAAAGGCTCACGACCCTCCAAGAGAAAAAAATTCTGCTCATCGCTGCCTTAGCTGGATGACCCCTTATTTTTAAAGAGTGACACCTAGTTCTAGATTCTTCCACAAGAGGAAACATCCTTTCCACATCCACCCTATCAAGGCACTTCAGGATCTTATATGTTTCAATCAAGCTGCCTCTTACTTTTCTAATCTCAAACAGATACAAGTGGAGTAAGTTAAGCTGTCATTGAAAATCTAATACCCGTTAGCTAAAAAAAGGTTATTGAACTGAACTCTTGTTTTTCCCTCCACAGATACCTTCTGACCTTCTGAGTGTTTCCAGCATACTCTGTATTTATGTTTCCATGATAGTTCAGTTTGAGGGTGAGAAATTGGTGTCCGTAACTAGTATCTTAAACATAAATAAAAGTAATCACAAAAGAATGAAGACAGGGTTGACTAAAGTGAGCTGGGAAAATAGATTAAAGTTAAAATTGTAGAGATGTTTTGGCAGGCATTTAAGGGGATATTTCATAACTCTCAACAAAAATATATTCCATTCAGGAAGAAATATTCTATGTGAAAGATTCACCATTCAAAGTGAAAGAAAGAAGCATAAAATGTAGCAAGTATTATTGGCAGAGATTTTGAACAAATATTTTGTGCCTGCCTTTACCATCGAGGATGCAAAATGCATCCCAAGAATAGTAGGAAAGCAGAGGGCAAGAGGGGGAGAGGAATTTAAAACAATCATGATGACTAGAGAAAATGTACTAGGAAAACTAACGGAACAAAAGGTTGACAAGTCCTCTGGACATGATGGCCTGCATCCTAGAGTTTTAGAGGAAGTGGCTGAATTGACTGGAATTCTCTACAACTCCTTAGATTCTGAAAGGTCCCAGCAGATTGGAAAACCACAAATGTAATACTACTATTGAAGAAAGCAGGGAGACAGAAAGCAGCAAACAATAGGTCATTGAGACTAACATCTGTCATTCGGAAAATGCTAGAATCCATTATTAAGGAGGTAGTACCAAGACATTTAGAAAATCATAATACAATCAGGCAGAAACAGCATGGTTTGCAGACAGCATGGTTTGCAGACAACACTAAGGTTGGAGGAGTTGCAGATAGTGAAGAGGATTGTCAAAGGATACAACAGGATATAGATTGGTTGGAGACTTGGGCGGAGAAATTGCAGATGGAGTTTAATCCGGACAAATGCGAGGTAATGCATATTGGAAGGTCTAATACAGGCAGGAATTATCCAGTAAATGGCAGAACCCTTAAGTGCATTGATGGGCAGAGGGATCTGGGTGTACAGGTCCACAGGTCAGCGAAAGTGACAATGCAGGTGGATAAGGTAGTCAGGAAGGCATATGGCATGCTTGCCTTCATCGGCAGGGGTATTGAGTATAAAAGCTGGGAAGTCATGCTGCAGCTGTATAGAACCTTGGTTAGGCCACACTTGGAATATTGCGGGCAATTCTGGTCACCACATTATCAGAAGATATGGAGGCATTGGAGAGGGTGCAGAGGTCCTGGTCTGGAGGTTATTAGCTACGAGGAGAGGTTGGAGAAACTCGGATTGTACTCACTAGAGCGACGGAGATTGAGGGGCGACTTGATAGAAGTTTACAAAATTATGATGGTATGGACAGAGTAGATAGTCAGAAGCTTTTTCCCAGGGTGGAAGAGTCAATTACTAGGGGACATAGATTTAAGGTGAGAGGAGAAAACTATAAAGGAGATGTGCGGGGCAAGTTTTTTATGCAGAGGGCAGTGAATGTCTGGAATTCGCTGCCAGAGGAGGTGTTGGAAGCAGGCACGATAGTGGTGTTTAAGAGGCAGCTTGACAAATATGTGAATAGGATGGGAATAGAGGGATATGGATCCCGGAAGTGCAAAATGTTTTAGTTGACAGGCAATATGATCGGTGCAGGCTTGGAGGGCCAAAGGGCCTATTCCTGTGCTGTACTTTTCTTTGTTCTTTTTTGGAGTGGTTATGTGAAAAGGAAATCGATTTGACAAATTTATTAGAGTTCTTTGAGGATGCAATAAGCAGGGTGGGGAAAGGGTAACCAGTGGATACTATGTATTTGGATTTCCAGAAACATTCAATAAAGTGCCACATAAAAGGTTGCAATAGAAGATAAGAACTCATGTTGTTGGGGGTTATATATTAGCATGGATAGCAAATTGTCTGTCTATAGCAAACAGTGTCGGGATAAATGGATAATTTTTAGATTGCCAAAATGTAACTAGTGTAGTGCTTCAGGGATCAATGCTGGAACTTCAACTATTTACGATCTACATTAATAACTTGGATGAAGGGACCAGTTGTATTGCAGCCAAGTTTGCTAATGATACAAAGATAAGTAAGAAAGCAAGCTGTGAGGAAGATGCAAAGAGTCTGCAAAGGGGCATGAATAGGTGAAGAGAGTGGGCAAAAATTTGTCAGAGTATAATGTGGGAAAATGTGAGGTTGTCCACTTTGGAGGAAAAATGGAAAAGTAGAAGTTGAGTTAAATGGAATAGCAAAGCAGAATGCTGCAGTACAGAGGGATCTTGGTATCATTGTGAAACACAAAATAATAGCCTGTGAGTACAACAAGTAATTGGGAAGTCAAATGGAATGTTGGCCTTTATTGCAAAGGAGGTGGCATATAAACGTAAGGAAGTCTTGTTACAACTGTTCAAGGCATTGGTGAGACCACACCAGAAGTACTGTGTATACTTTTGGTCTCCTTACTTAAGGAAGGATATATCTGCATTTGAAACAGTTCAGAGAAGGTTCACTAGGCTGACTTCTGGGATGAAGATGTTGTCTTATGAGGAAAGGTTGAGCAGGTTGAGCCTACACTCATTGGAATTTAGAGGAATGAAAGATGATTGTTTTGAAGATCATCAGATTCTGAGGGGGTTGACAAGGTAGATGCTAACAGGATGTCTCCTCTTGTGGGTGAACCTAGAATTAGGGGGCACAATTTAAAAATGAGGGATCTCCTGGTTAAAATATAGATGAGGAGCATTTCATCGTTCATAGGGTTGTTAGTCTTTGGAATTTTCTTCCCTAGAGTGCCATGAAGGTGTGGGTCATTAAGTATATTCAGGGCTGAGTTAAACTGGTTTTTATCGACAAGGGAGCTAAGGGTTAAGGGGTAGAGGCAGGAAAATGGAAAAAAATATAAAAACAGACAGTAAAAGTTTCTAGAGTATATAAAACATGAGTAGCTAAAATGAGAGTTGGACCCTTAGGTGGTAAGACTGGAGGCGGAATCATCCCAGATTTGCACTAAGTGCGGCAGCAGGCAGGTTAAATGATGTTTTACCTGTCGGCCTCAATGGTGGCTTTTCACGCCGTATCAACCCAAACCCGCAGCTTTAATTATGCATTGCCTGGAAACATGTATTTCCATGGCGGGCGGGCTCTTATTCGCATGCCACGCCATCACCTCACCGCTTCATCACACTAGGCGCCATATTTAAAATGCAGCCACATACACACACCTCAGTGCTTCCAACCCAGGAGTGCTGCATGGACGACAGGATGGCCCCGAAAGAGAAAAAGACTGCAGCCCCCCCTGCTTCAATGACACATCCCTTGAGCATCTTTTGGACACCCTGGAGGCCCGCCGTGATGTCTTCTATCCCCGCTCTGGCCACAGGATGGGCAGCGGCATCACCAGTACAGCAAGGGATGCAGTGGCAGTGGTGGTCGGCAGCAATGCCCTGCAAAAGAGGACAGCCACCCAATGCTTCTGCAGGCTCTTGGAAGACTGCTGGAGAATAGGCCTTTGTGTGGTTTGAGTCAGATGATGAGCCTCTGGATTTGGCTCATGCTGGAGAATCAGCAGAAGGCATGGTAACATCACGCAGAGCTGTTGGAAGTCCTCAACAGAGTGGCATGCGAGTTGGAGGAGTGTGTCTACCTGCTCACTGATGAAATGGTGCCAACATGTGCTTCTATGGAGATCTCCAAGGAAAGGATGGCAGGAGCCAAGGAGCCCCTGGTCCAGCAGAACGTGAAGATATGTGCAGACCTGCACTCCATCCCGGGAGCCATAGTGAGTTCCTGCAGTAGCAATGTGAGAGGGAAATGGGGCACCTTGACATCCCCCAGGTGCACCTTCCCCTCATGGAGTCAGGACGGGGCCCCCGGGCATCCGAAGGGACGAGGACCGGCAGCTGTACACTCCTGGGTCATCCGCTCAGGAATCTCAGAGGCTGTCCTCTCCCTCCGAGTCCTCTTTGCCTGTGAGCCCCTCATCCTCATCCTCTGTCACTGCAGAGGGAGCAGCTGGCCAATGAGTGATTCTGGAGGGAGAAGTGTGTGTGTGGCAGGGCCTATCGGAGCCTCATGCAAGCACTCTCCCGCTCATGTTGATCTTTCGTGTATCACACTCACCTGAGTGTCCTGAGCATTTTGAATGTTACCTGCTGGGGTTCACTGTCAGTTATCCAACTGAGCTGACCTGCAACTCTGCCCACCCAACAATCACACTCCCATGCAGCACCCGATCTTGCCCACCCCGACTCTCCTTTCACTTTCGATTTAGACAACATTGTCTGGATTCAGTTTCTCGTCAGCTCACTCGTCTTTTCATCTCTTCCAGTCACACACTTCCTTTCCCCCATCACTGTTGACCCCCCTGGCATCACCTTCCACATCCCCTCCGTCACCTACCAGCCACATCCCTTCTCCTTCGGGGATGTCCAGGCAAACTTGCACATTCCCTTCCTTCCTGAAAATCCCACCCTCATCCACCTTCATCTGCCCGATCTTCTCCTTCCTACTCCAAGGGCCCATGTCTGCCTCTGAGTCCCCACCAACCACCCTCACCATCCCTTCTACTGCTACTATTGAACACTCACCCTCCCATCCTAGTGCCTCACTCTGCCCTTGGTCGTTCTCACCATTCCCTTGTACCAAGCCCACCCTCAAGCTCAATCCCCACGAGGCAGTCATGGACTCATCAGAGCCCTCCTTTGCATATTCACATCACATCCCCCCTGCAAACCCTTTCACCACACCCACCCAGACTTCCCCCCCACCACCCTGGACTCCCACTCCCACTAGGTCTTCCACCCAAGATCCCTGGTTTAAATTTCAAACAATGCTTGGCAGTTAACTGTCAGTCACCTTGGGCAGAATTTTCCGTTTGTTGGGCGGGCACGGAGCCGATTGGGGCCGCACCGCCATATTATATGGGTGGGCCAATTAAGGCCCACCCAGCATGACATCCAATAGTGACCTCACTGCTGGGCAAACGTACCTGCCTATGACACCCCAGCCTCACCAACACCGGTGGACCTGGGCACATGGCGCCTCCCCAAATCTAGGGCCTCCTGCTCGAAGCGACTGAGAATCGCTATCTGGGCCAGGCCTCCACCAGTCCTCACCCGCTCGGCACCATTATGTGCATTCTTCTCCTGAAAAGGAGAGAAGAGCATTGATTGTTACTTGCACCTGGATTCTCTTCAAGGACATCCCAGCCCAACCAGAGTGGGATATTGCAAGGCTCAAGTGCCTCCTCACCCCGCTGCTGATGAACACTCACAAAAAGATGCCAGGCCTGTCTCCCCACCTGCCCCCTTCACCACCCACCCACACCCCCCGCCCCCCCACAACCGCCCCCCACCCCCCCCACCCCATCCCGACCCCCTTGACCAAATGCTGCCTGTATCGCATTAGACACCATATGGTCTAACCTTTCATAACAAAGAGGCGCAAGCACGTGGAGCGCAGAGGGCAACAGATGGATTGGTGCCCTGCCACCTTGAAGCTCCCCTCCCAGCACATCATTACCCTGACTTTGACATGTCCTGGAGTTCCAGCACTGGGCCTAGATGCAGCTCCTCCAGGTCCTAAAACAGTAATGTGGGTCTCAGTGTACCACATGCAACGGGGTGCAGAACCCATCTCATCACCACCCTCTCAGTGTGATCTTGGAACGGGCAATATCTGCTGGCTCACCCAGCAAAGGACACATGACATCAATGATTCAGTGCAGTAACTACACTCAGACTTGGGGCTGGATGGGGGGGGACGCCAGGGGGGAAAGCCTACCTGCTGTGTTAAGTGACCAATACCAACATGGTACTCACCCTTCCCGAGCGGAACAAGTAATTGAAGTGCTTGCGGCACTGGATCCAGGCACATTGCACCATGTTGTGGGAGCTGACTATCTCCGCCACCTCCTCCCAGGCACGTTTGGTCATGTGGGGGGGGGGGGTCTCCTCCTCCTGTTCTGGGGTACCAGGACCTCCCACCGTGCTGCCACCTCCTCGAGGAGGGCAGCAAGACAATCATCAGAAAAATGAGGGCCACAGTGCCCCTCTGCCCTACCCTCCTGCCTGGCCTGCTCACCAGCAGCTCTCTGGGGAGCCCTTCCACTGGTCATGCTTCACATCCTTTGAACGGCTCCAGCAGCTTTTTAAACCGGCCGCTGGGTCTCCATTGGACCCAGCGGCCATTGCAGTCCCGCTGCCACCCGACCACCCCCGCTGTCCTTGGGAGCCGTGATTCACACTAGGCGGGCCTTAATTGGCCCATCTGTGTAAAATGGCAGTGTGGACCTGATCACGGACAACAGTCAGGTCTACATCCAGCCGCGGCCACTCCCACACTGCCCGCCCAATAGGCAGAAAATTCTGCCCCAAAGCTGTTTGTTCAACCATGTTCTTCTAATTTGTGAAAAGTTATGTTTGCCTGACTTTTGTCATTGGAAAATTATTCATCTAAATGAAGTAACGGACCATTTTCAATATAGTGGGGCTCAAATTGAATAGCACTCTCCAATGATTAACCTATACACTTTCATTGTGTTGCCTTACATAATTGCTGCATGCAGCCAGTGCCACCTCTGCTGTGACTGCACGCTGCTACAGGGGGTCCAATATCATGAGTGGCTACTTAAAGGCAGCCTGCACCTCTTAACAGGAAGGCACATAGTAGCTGCAGGAAATGGTTTCCCTATTTACAGCTCCTCTAGACACATCTTTTAGTCATTATTTGTCCCATTATGATCTCTTTTTGCCTTGAACTATCATGGCTTTTGTCATTAATCTCTCCTGCCTTCCATACTATCATAGGCCTTCCTATTTGTTCTTACTACCACTCCCTCCTTTCCTTACCTTGCTTAAAAATTGTTCAACTCTAAGCTCAGAGATTCATCAACTCTGTTTCTCTCTTCACTGCTGCTGCCAGATTTCTGAGTATTTCCAGCATTTGCTGTTTTTTTATTTGAGATTTTCATTAACCGCAGTACTTTGCTGTTGTGAGTAATGGCGGGAGTCATTTCAGATGTGAACCTGTCCTTGGAAAGACCAAAGATCATGCACAAGAACATGCAGCAAGGTTTTTAGACACTGCACCAGTAGTGTTGATGGAAGAAGTAGAAAGGAGGAAAAGAGGAGATCCATCTTGTATCCACAGGAGAGCAGGTGCAACTCCAGCAAACAGTGGGAGGAAATAGTAGCACAGGTCAATGCCAGTAGTGTTGCTCCTGGAATCTAGAAGTATAGATGTTTAATGGTTTACAGAACTTGTCAAGATCAGTAAGTTCACCTTAAAATCTCATATCCTCCCAACTAGCCTTATCCATTGCGCAACTCATTACACCACCACTGCTTACCTACCAACAAGCTCTGTCAAGCAGGATTCAAATGGGGTCCTCAGTGTGATACCACAGATAGAAGATACAATGCTAGCAACATTACTAGACTGTTCGAATATAGAGCCCAAACATCTGTGCGAAACAAGAATTACAAACAAAAAGTACAATGACAGAGACCCTTTTGGGAGCTATAACAGACAGCAGGAGTTGGGCAATTATGGAAGGAGGATGAACCCCAGGAATAACCAAGGGGTGGTCAACAGGTGCTTCAAATGTGACTCGAAGTATCACTGTGCGTTGAATTGCCCAAAAAATGAAAAACAAGATTTTTGAGACAACATATGACACGGAAGGTACAGAAGATGAGGAGGACAATACTGACTAATCGGAAGGAATCATATTGGTCACCAGAAGCTTCAGTCCAGTAATGAGTATCCTGGTCGCATGTTCATTCAATTGCGCAGTTCCAGATAGTGGCTGCACATGCCATGTATGTGAAGTGAACTAGCTAAACTGTTACATGGGTTCTTTAAGTAAGGAAGACTGAAGAAAAGTCAAAGAATATGACAGTTCTACTTGTTTCAGGTTCGGTGATGGTAACACGTTGAAATCATTAAAAAGAATAGTAATTCCGTGTAAAATAGCAGGGATAAATCACTTTATCAGTACTGATTTGGTATAGAGTGAAATACCTTTACTGCTAAGTAACCCTCCAGTTTAAAAGGCCCAAATGAAATTGCATATGGAGAATGATAAAGTGATTGTTTCTGGTAGATCTGTAGATTTGCAATTTACACAGTCAGGACATTATTGTATTCCATTAAGGCCTAATATCTCTAGACAGATTGTTAACCAAGTATTAATGCCAGCTAGGGATAGGGACTTAAAGGAGAAGAAGCAAATTATTAGCAAACTACATTGACAATTTGGACATCTCTCTGGCCATAGGTTAAAGATTCTGTTAAAGGGTGCAAGGGTACTGGATGGAGAATTCACTTGACTTGTCGAAAATATCAGTGAAAAATGTGATATTTGTAAAAAGTATAGGAAAATTCCATCGCGACCAGTAGTAAGTCTTCCATTGGAAAGAGACTTTAATGAAGCCATAGTGATGGATGTCAAAGCATGGGATAAAGAAAAAGATATTCTTCTTCTACCTTTTGTAGATGTAGTGTCTAGATTTAGGGCGGAATTTTCCGTGCCCAGTGGCGCTGGGCATGTTCAGTGGTGAGAGTGGACAATATGGTGAGAAGGCCAAAAATCGGTTTTACAACGTTGTGAAACCATTTTGCGATTGTTAGCTCAACCTGTCAACGGCAGACTGTGTTTCCTCTCATCAGACATCGGGAACCTCATTGTAATATATCTGCATATCATCATGAGCCAAGACTGCTGGACTCATCCACCCCCGCTGGATCGTACACCCACGTCAGCAGACAACTGCGATGTGCAGAAGTCGGGACTTACTGCCAGGGCCTTGCTTAAATTGTGGGGACATCCGAGGAGCAGAAGGTGCTGGAGTCCAAAAGCAACGGCACACTGGAGGAATGTCTATGCTATGCTGGGTGGATTCTCATGGACATGGCTCTACTGCGAGCTAGCTCATGGAAGCTGTAAAATCAAAGTCAGGGATCAAGCTATTTTGGATATGACAATGTGTAATGAGGCAGGTTTAATAAATGATCTCAGAGTAAAAGATCCCCTAGGAAACAATGACCATAACATAGTACAATTTAGCATTCAGTTTGAGACCGAGAACCTTGGGTTGGAAACAACTGTGCTAAACTTAAATAAAGGTAATGTCAAAGAAAAGAGGGCACAGTTGGCTGCAGTGGACTGGGAAAGGAGTTTAGCAGAACAGATGGTTGTTGAATAACGGCAGAGGTTTAAGAAAATAGTTCATGACTTACAACAAAGGTATATCCCAGTGAGGAAGAATGATACTAGGAAGGGTATAAACCAAACATGGTTAACCAAGGAAGTTCAGGATAGTATCAAATTGAAAACAAAATGTGCAATGTGGCAAAGATTAGTGGTAAGCCAGAGGATGAGGAAAGTTTTAAAAACCATAAAAGATAACCAAGAAAATAATAAAGAGGTAGAAAATAAACTTTGAGGGTAAACTAGCAAGTAATATAAAAATGGGCAGTAAGAGCTTCTTTACATATATAAAAAGGGAGGAAGAGACCAAAGTGAACATAGGCCCCTTAGATAATGAGGCTGGGGAAATAATAATGGGGAGCCAGGAAATGGCAGAGGAGTTGAATAAATACTTTGTATCAGTCTTCACAGTAGAAGATACTAACAGCATTCCAAAAATACTAAATAATCATGGTGCAAAAGGCAGGGAGGAAATAAATACAATAACTATCATTAAAGACAAAGTAGTAGGGAAACTGATGGGACTGAAGGCCGGTAAGTCCCCTGGATCTGATGGGTGGCATCCTAGGATATTAAAGGAAGTAGCTACAGAGATAATGGATGCACTGGTGGTAATCTTCCAAGAATCCTTAGATTCTGGAAAAGTACCAGAGGATTACAAAACTGTCTATGTAACATCCTTATTCAAAAAGGGAGGGAGACAAAAAACATGTAACTATAGGCCAGTTAGCTTAACATCCATCATTAGGAAAATGTTAGAGTCTATTATAAAGGATGTAATAGCTGAGCATTTACAAATACTTAATATAATCAAGCAGAGTCAGCATGGCTTCATGAAGGGGAAATCATGCCTGACAAATTTATTAGAAGTCTTTGAGGAGTTAACAAGCAAGATAGATAAAGGGAAGCCAGTGGATGTAATATATTTAGATTTCCAAAAGGTGTTTGATAAGGTACTGCACATAAGGCTACTTAAAAAGATTAGAGCCCGTGGTATTGAGGGTAGTATATTAGCAAGGATAGAGGATTGGCTAACTAATAGGAGACAGAGAGCTAGGTTAAGAGGGGCATTTTCAGGATGGCAACCTGCAACAAGTGGAGTGCCACAGGGATCAGTGCTGGGGATGATATCTTGGAAGGATCATCCAATGAAGCCATATGGGTAGAAGTAAAAAATCCAAAAAGGGCAGACACGCTGTTAAGTGTGTACTGTAGGCCCCCAAACAGTTACTGAGAGATAGAGGATCAAATTTCAGAGAAGTGTAAGAATAATTGGTGAGTAATAGTAGAGGGTTTTAACTACCCAAATATTAACTGATATAGTTTTAGTGTGCAAGGTAGGGAAGGAGCAAAGTTCTTAAATTGCATCCAGGAGCACTTTTTTAGCCATATATAGAAAATTTAACAAGGGAGGTGCCAGTTCTGGATCTAATATTCAAAATGAGCCTGGGCAGGTGGAAGGCGTGTCAGTAGGGGAGCATTTTGGAGATAGTGACCGTAACTCAATTAGGTTTAGGACAGTTATGGAAAAGGGTAAAGTTAGGTCAGGAATAAAAGTTCTAAACTGGGGAAAGGCTAATTTTACTAAGATGAGATGCGATTTGGCCTAAATGGACTGGGAGCAGCTACTTGCAAATAAAACTGTGTCAGAGCAGTGGGAGGCTTTCAAGGAGGAAATATTGAGAATACCGGGTTCTCATAAAGACAAAGTGGGGTGGGGGGGGGAGGGCGGGTACCAAATTGGAGAGCCCTGGATGTCAAGGGACATAAAGGTTAGGGTTAATAAGGAAAGAGAAGCTTATGGCAGATACTGAGGGCTCAATATGGCAGAGTCCTTAGAGGAGTATAAAAAGTGCAAAAGGAAATTAGGAAAGTTAAGAGAATGCATGAGAAAGCATTGATGGGCAGAATAAAGGAAAACCCAAAGGGTTTTTTTTAAATATATAAAGAGCAAGAGAATAGATAGGGAAAGAGTAGGGCCAATTAGGGACCATGCAGGTAATCTGTTTATGGACCTGGAAGATGTGGGTACAATCCTCAATGAATACTTTGCGTCGGTCTTCACAATGGAAAAGGATAACGCAGATAAAGACATTAAAGACTGTGAAATATTAGAGGAAGTTAACATAGAGAGAGAGAGGTATGAATGGGTTTAGCGGCCTTAAAAGTGGAAAAACCAGCAGGCACAGGCTGTTGAGGGAGGTAAGTGAAGAGAGATCAGGGGCTCTGGCAGTAATTTTCAAACCCTGTCTGCCACAGAAGAGGTGCCAGTGGATGGGAGGACTGCTAACTTTGTCCCATTATTAAATAAAGGGACAAAGAGTTAGACCAGGAAATTACAGGCCAGTCAGTCTAACCTCGGTGGTGGGGAAGTTACTAGAATGAATTCTGAAGGGCAGGATATATCTGCGCTTAGAGAGACATGGATTAATCAGGGATAGACAGCATGGATTTGTTAAGGGAAGTTCACGTTTGACAAATTTGATCAAATTTTTTGAGGAGATAATCAGGAGTGCTGATGAGGGTAATGCATTTGATGTGGTCTACATGGACTTTAACAAGGCTTTGATAAGGTCCCTAATGGCAGACTGGCCAAGAAAGTAAGAGCCCATGGGATCCAAGGCAAAGTGGCATGTTGGACCCAAAATTGGCTGAGAGGCAGGAAGCAGAGAGTGATGGTAAAGAGATGTTTCTATGACTGGAAGTCTGTTTCCAGTAGGGTTCACAGGACTCGGTGGTGGGGCCCTTGCTGATGGTGGTGTACATAGATGATTTGGACTTAAATGTAGGGGATATGATCAAGAAGTTTGCGGATGACACGAAAATTGATAGGTTGTAAATAGTGATGAGGAGAGCCATAAACTGCAGGAGGATATCAATGGACTGGTCAAGTGGACAGAGCAGTGGCAAATGGAATTCAACCCAGAAAAGTGTAAGGTAATGCACTTGGGGAGGGCTAACAATACAAGGGATTACACAATGGATTGTAGGACCCCAGAAAGTACTGAAGATCAGAGGGACCTTGGTGTGCATATACGTAGACCCCTGAAGGTCGCAGGGCAGGGTCATAAGGTGGTTAAGAAGGCATATGGGATATTTGCTTTTATTAGCCGAGTCATAGAATACAAAAGCAGGGAGGTTAACTGGAACTGTATAAAATGCTTGTTAGGCCACAACTGGAGTACTGCGTGCAGTCTTGATCACCACATTATAGGAAGGAAGGATGTGATTGCACTGGAGAGGGTGCAGTGGAGATTTACCAGGATGCTGCCTGGGCTGGAGGGTCTGAGATATGAGGAAAGATTGGATAGGCTGGGGTTGTTTTCCTTGAAGCAGCGAAGGTTGAAAGGGGACTTGATAGAGGTAATAAGATTATGAGGAACATAGATAGGGTGAATAGGAAGGCACTTTTTCCATTAGCAGATAGATCAATAATTGGGGGTATCGATTTAAGGTAAGAGGTAGCATGCTAAGGGGGGAGTTGAGGAGAAATGTTTTCACCCAGAGGTTGGTGGGAGTCAGAAACCCATTGCCTGAAAGGGTGGTTGAGTCAGAAACTCTCATAACATTTAAGGAGTATTTAGATATTCACTTGCATTGCCATAGACTCCAGGGTTAATGGTCAAAAACTGGAAAATGGGATTAGTGTAGGCAGATCTTTGTTGACCAGCATGGAAACGATGTGCTGAATGGCCTCCTTCTGTGCTGTAAATGTCTATGAGCCTATGAGTCTAAGTTCAGCAGGTGATAGGGAAGGCAAATAGAATGCTGGCCTTTATTTCCAAGGGAATGGAGTATACAAATAGGGAAGTCTTGTTAAAACTATACAAGGCACTAGTTAGACCACACCTAGAATACTGTGAACAGTTTTGATCCCCTTGTCTAAGGAAAGATATACTGGCATCGGAGGCAGTTCAGAGAAGGTTCACTAGGTTGATCCCAGGGATGGAGGGATTTTCTTATTAGCAGAGGTTGAGTAGGTTGGGCCTGTACTTATTGGAGTTTAGAAGAAAGAGAGGCACCCTTATTGAAACATATAAGATTCTTTGGGGGCTTGACAGGGTGGATGCTGTGAGGTTGTTTCCCCTTGTGGGAGAGTCTAGGACCGGAGTTCATAATCTCAGAGTAAGGGGTCACTCATTTAAAACAGAAATGAGGAGGAATTTCTTCTCTTAGAGGGTCGTGAATCTGTGGGATTCTTTACCACAAAGGGCTGTAGAGGCTGAGTTGTTAAGTATATTCAAGGTTGTGTTAGACAGATTTTTAATTAGTAAGGAAATCAAGGGCTTTGGGGAAAAGGCAGGAAAGTGGAGTTAAGGATTATCAAATCAGCCATGATCTAATTGAATGGCGGAGCAGGCTTGATGGGCTGAATGGCCTACTTCTGCTCCTACATCTTATCGTCTCATACCGTTGAGGGTCTGCTCATAATGGATGATGGTCAAGGGGATGGGAGAGCAAGGTCTAGGATCGACTGGGAGAGGAAGAAGTGTCAGGGGGATGAAGTTGTGAGTGGGGAATGAAGGTGTCAGGGGTTGAGGTTGCTGGAAGAGTGCAAAGGTTTTGGAGGGGAGGTTGGATGGGGGAGGGACTACGGCGGGGAGGACGGGATGATGGAGGAGAATACGGAAACTGGAGAGGTAGGTGTTCGGAGGGGTGGAGTTCAGAGGGGAGAAGGAGTACAGAGAGGAGAGGAATTCCGGGGGATGGAGGAGTTTGGAGGGGGGAGGGAGTAAGGTTGGAGAATAGAGTCAGGAGGGGAGGTGGACGAAGGGTGGCGGAAGAAGTAAAGGTGTCTGATGGAGTCGGGAAGGGGGAAGGACTGAGTGGGAGGGAAGTCTTGTGGGGAGGGACTAAGGAGGGGTGATCTGGGGGAGTGAGGTTTTCTTGGAGGGGGAAGGAGTTCGAGTGGGGGGAAGGAGTTCCAGGGGGTTGGAGGGGTTCTGGTGGGGCAGGGTTTCCAAGGGTGGAAGGGGGTCCGAAAGGAGAAGAGGTCTGGAGGGGGGGATGTCTAGGTGAACATGAAAGAGAGGGGTCTGATAAACCCATGACTCCCTACTGGGGACCGAACTGAGGATGGGCATGGTACGAGGAAGTGGTGAGATTGACCTCAGGCAGAGTGAGGCGGTAGGGTGGGACGGTGAAGGTTCACTGGTATCGGTAGAGTCGTTGGTGGGGGCTCGGAGGCAGACATGGACCCTGGGGTGGGAAGGAGGAGGTCGGGGTGGCTAATGTGGATGGGGGTGGGATTTTCGGGAAGAAGGGACCGTGCATGTTGACCTGGAAATCCCCGAAAGAATAAGGTTGTGGATAGTAGGTCATGGAGGGGAGGTGGAAGGTGGTGCCGGGGGGTCAACAGTGATGGGGGAAAAGAAATGGGTGGCTGAGGCAGGGGAAAGGATGATGGGGCAAATGAAGCACCAGTGCTGTTTAACTGGAAAGCAAAACGAGAATTGTGGTGGGTGAGATCAGGTGCTGCATGGGATTGTGATCGTTGGGTGGGCGGAGATGCAGGTCAGCTCAGATGGACAACTGAAAGTGAAACCCAGCAGGCAGCATTGAAAATGCTCCGGACAGTGAGGTGCTTGTGATACAGGAAGGATCCACGTGCATGGGACAGTGCATGCATGAGGCTCCGAAAGGACCTGCCATACACACCTCAACCTCCAGATTTGGCCAGCTGCTTCCTCTACAGTGACAGAGGATGAGGTTGAGGGGCTCACAGGTAAAGGGGACTCAGAGGGAGAGGACAACCTCTGAGATTCCTGAGTGAATGAGCTGGGGTGTCCAGCTGCTGCTCCTCCCCCCTTTGGGTGCCCAAGGGCCCCAGGGTCCTTGAGGGGAAGGAGAACATGGAGGGACATTGAGGTGCCCCGTTTCCCTCTCGCATTGCCACTGCAGGAGCTTACACATAGCTCCCACAGAGGAGTGCATGTCTGCACACACCTCCCTGTTCTGCTGGACAAGGATCTCCACGACGTCCGCCATCCTCCCCATGGAGACCACCATACGCAAACATGTGGGCACCACATCATCAGAGAGAAAGCAGAAATACTCCTCCGACTCACCTGCCACTCTGTTGAGGGCTTCCAACAGCTCCGCGTGATGTTCCCCCACCTTCTGTCAATTCTCCAGGATGAGGTGGAAGAGGTTCGTCATCTCACTCAGACCTCATTGAAGCCTTTTCCCCAGCAGTCCCCCGAGTGTCAGAAACTCGGCTGAACCTGCATTTGATGATCACCAGATTGTGAACCTGAGTCTGCACTAGATCTAGGACCCACCGAGGTGTGTGTCTCTGCATGGTAGATAGTGTGGGTAAGTGCTGTGATGGCTCTTTCAAGCTGCATTTTTCTAGCTCTTCATTGGAGGAGGTGTCTTCTTGGTTGGAGGTGAGGACCTGGATGGAGCTGAGGGACTGGCTGGCTGAGGGTGTTGGTCACTTGGCAGATCTCCCTGTGAACCAAAGTAGAGATAATTAGTGCATGGCACCAGAGTCAAAAGCAGGAGAGAGAGACAGCACTCACATTTGTGTTAAAAGATGGATGATATGGTGCAGGATCCTTATGAGGGTGTTTGCCACTGACCTCACCATCACCGCAGGCAGGGTCCATGTCCTCACCAGTCAGTGTGATGGCACGCTCCTCAAAGTGAGTGAGGGGCCTAATGAGAGCCACTCCTTCCCTGGTCTGGGATGTTTGTGTGAGAGCAGAGCCATGAACAGGATGAGGACACGAGCTCGAGACGACATGAGGCTGATGGAGATGTGAGGGTGTGTGTGAGCGTTAGTGGTGTTGTCCCTTGAGGTGTGAGATCCCTCAAGATGTGTGATGTATTTGTGAGTGTGTGAGTTGAGAGTGATGAGAATAGTGACTTACCCTGGTGGAATGAATGAGATCATTCATCCTGTTGCGGCACTGGATGACTGTCCTCTATTGCATTGGTACTGACCACCGCTTCCACTGCCTCCCGTGCTGGATTGATGATGCTGCTGTTCATCTTGCGGCCAGAGCGGGAGGGTAAAGGACATCATGCCGGGCCTCAATGGCATCCAAAAGGTGCTTGAGGGATGTGTCATTAAACCAGGGGACTGCAGTCTTTTTGCCTTTCAGGGCCATCCTGTCTTCTGTGCAGCAGTCCTGGGCTGGAAACACTGGGCAGAATTTTGCCCTTGGATGGAGGGCGGGCCCCACCGGCTCGACGGCGGGTGGACAGCCGACCCCCGCCACCAAAACGGGGCCTGCCGCCATTTTGAGTGGGCGGGCAAATTAAGGCCCACCCAGCGGCCTGCCCGACAGGAAGCACTATGTGCTTCCTGTGCGGGGTAGGGGGGAGGAGGGAATCCCCAACTGTCAAAGTGTGCTCTTTTGCACATGCGCACGAAAGAGTGCACTGCTCCCTGAGTCAAAGTCCTGTCTCAGGGAGATTCGTGAGAAGTAAGTAAAGTCTAAAAATAGAAAAATATTAAAATTATCAACATGTCCCCCTCATGTGACAATGTCACACAAGATGGGACATGTTAATAATAAACACTTAAAATTTATTACATTTTAAAAAATGGACATGAATCTTCATCCAGCCAGTGGATGAAGTTTCATGAATAATCTGGAGCCCACTGAGCTCCTGGCCTGCCCGCCAGCCTTAAACTTGGACGGGCAGGTCTTTAATTATCTTAACTAGTCTGTCATTGGCCTTAATTGGCCATTGACAGGTCGGCGGGCAGGCAGCTGATTTCGCTGTCCGTCCGCCTTCCTAAAAATTTAAAGTGACCAGGACAACGTCGGGGGTTCCTCCTGATGTCATCCCGCGTCATTTTCTCCTCGGTGAATGGGCCCTGCCCCCAAATCACCGTGGGGAAAATCCTGGCCACTGAGATGTGCGCGCGCAGCTGCACTTTAATGTGGCACGCGACGTGATGAAGCGGTGACTTGATGGCGTGGAGGGCGAATGAGAGCCTGCCCACCATGGAAATGGCGTGTTTCCCGGGAATGCATAATTCATGCAGTGGGTTTGGGACGATACGACGTAGGAAGCCACCATTGTGTCATTGTGTCATTGTGTCAAAATGTCATTTTTCCCACCCGCTACTGCACTTAGTGCAAATGTGGGATGATTCTGCCCTTAGTCTGTCAATGGTAATTTTTAATAAAGACAAGAAAGTATTTATCAAAATGATGATGGAAAGATGGATAAGAACAGGTCTGGGAGCACCAGCTAAATTCCTAATAGATAATGGAGGAGAATTTGCCAATGATGAATTCAGGAGTATGTGTGAAAATTTGAATATTGTAGCAATGCACACAGCAGCGGAAAGCCCTTTGAACAATGGGATATGTAAGAGAAATCGCGTTGTGATTGACCAAATGCTCTAAAAACTTTTAGCCGACCAACCAAATTGTAAATTGACAACGGCTCTAATGTGGGCAGTACATCCAAAAAAACACACTCCAGGTGTTGGGGGCCATAGCCCCTATCAATTAGCTCATGAGAGGAATCCAAAGATACCTTCAACAATGTGGGACCATCCCCCGGCTTTGGAGGGGATTACCATTAGTTCAATTTCTGAAGAACACTTGAATGCCGTGCATGCAGGAAGGAAAGCATTTATTAAGGCAACAGTTTTAGAAAAAAATCAGGTGAGCTTTGAGGTATTGAATCAGGCTGCCAAAAATGAATTTTAAGTCTGGGGACATGGCGTATTATAAAAAAATAAGGAAAGAGAAAATGGAGAGGCCCAGGAAAAGTGTAAGATAGGGGCACATGGAGTAGTGATAATACATTAGCAAGGATAGAGCAAAGATAGAGGACAGGAAGCTATAAGTAGGGATGAATTGGACATTTTCAATTTGTCAGGTGGTGACTAGTGGAGTGCCATAAGGATCAGTGCTGGGGCCTCAGCTATTTACAATCTATATTTATGACTTAGACAAAGAGAGTAATCTATCTAAGTTTGCGGATGACACAAAGCTAGGTGAGCTTGCGAATTTTGAGGAGGACACAAAGAGGCTGCAAACAGATAAAACAAAAACAGAATTACCTGGAAAAACTCAGCAGGTCTCTGCAGCATCGGCAGAGAAGAAAAGAGTTGACGTTTCGAGTCCTCATGACCCTTCCACAGAACTGAGCAATATAAGGAGAGGGGTGAAATATAAGCTGGGTTAAGGTGGGGGGTGGGGGGTTGGGTGGGGGGAGAGGAGTGGAGGGGGGTGTTGTGGTTGTAGGGACAAGCAAGCAGTGATAGGAGCAGATAATCAAACGATGCCACAGACAGAAGAACAGAGGTGTTGAAGTTGGTGATATTATCTAAACAACTGTGCTAATTAAGAATGGATGGTAGGGCACTCAAGGTATAGCTCTAGTGGGGGTGGGGGGGGCATAAAAGATTTAAAAATAATGCAAATAGGTGGGAAAAGAAAAATTTATATAAATTATTGGAAAAAACAAAAGGAAGGGGGAAGAAACAGAAAGGGGGTGGTGGTGGAGGAGGGAGGTCAAGATCTAAAGTTGTTGAATTCAATATTCAGTCCAGAAGGCTGTAAAGTGCCTAGTCGGAAGATGAGGTGCCGTTCCTCCAGTTTGCGTTGGGCTTCACTGGAATAACGCAGCAAGCCAAGGACAGACATGTGGGCAAGAGAGCAGGGTGGAGAGTTAAAATGGCAAGCGACAGGGAGGTTTGGGTCATTCTTGTGGACAGACCGCAGGTGTTCTTCAAAGTGGTCGCTCAGTTTACGTTTGGTCTCTCCAATGTAGAGGAAACCACATTGGGAGCAACGAATACAGTAGACTAAGTTGGGAGAAATGCAAGTGAAATGCTGCTTCACTTGAAAAGAGTGTTTGGGCCCTTGGACGGTGAGGAGAGAGGAAGTGAAGGGGCAGGTGTTACATCATTTGCGTGGGCATGGGGAGGTGCCATAGGTGGAGGTTGAGGAGTAGGGGGGTTGGAGGAGTGGACCAGGCTGTCCCGGAGGGAACGATCCCTACGGAATGCCGATAGGGGGGGTGAAGGGAAGATGTGTTTGGTGGTGGCATCATGCTGGAGTTGGTGGAAATGGCGGAGGATAATTATTTGAATGCAGAGGCTGGTGGGGTGATAAGTGAGGACAAGGGGGACCCTATCATGTTTCTGGGAGGGAGGAGAAGGCGTGAGGGCGGATGCGCGGGAGATGGGCCGGACACGGTTGAGGGCCCTGTCAACAACTGTGGGTGGAAAACCTTGGTTAAGGAAGAAGGAGGACATGTCAGAGGAACTGTTTTTGAAGGTAGCATCATCAGAACAGATGCGACGGAGGCGAAGGAACTGAGAGAATGGGATGGAGTCCTTACAGGAAGCGGAGTGTGAGGAGCTGTAGTCGAGTTAGCTGTGGGAGTCGGTAGGCTTGTAATGGATATTGGTGGACAGTCTATCACAAAAGATTGAGACAGAGAGGACAAGGAAGGGGAGGGAAATGTCAGAGATGGACCACGCGAAAATGATGGAGGGGTGGAAATTGGAAGCAAAATTAATAAAGTTTTCCAAGTCCCGATGAGAGCATGAAGCAGCACCGAAGTAATCATCGATGCACCGGAGAAAGAGTTATGGAAGGGGGCTGGAGTAGGACTGGAACAAAGAATGTTCCACATACCCCATAAAGAGACAGGCATAGCTGGGGCCCATGTGGGTACCCATAGCCACACCTTTTATTTGGAGGAAGTGAGAGGAGTTGAAGGAGAAATTGCTCAGCGTGAGAACAAGTTCAGCCAGACGGAGGAGAGTAGTGGTGGATGGGGATTGTTCGGGCCTCTGTTCGAGGAAGAAGCTAAGGGCCCTCAGACCTTCCTGGTGGGGGATGGAGGTGTAGAGGGATTGGACGTCCATGGTGAAGAGGAAGCGGTTGGGGCCAGGGAACTGGAAATTGTTGATGTGACATAAGGTGTCAGAGAAATCACGGATGTAGGTGGGAAGGGACTGGACAAGGGGAGAGAGAAGGGAGTTAAGATAATGAGAAATGAGTTCCGTGGGGCAGGAGCAAGCTGACATGATCGGTCTACTGGGACAGTTCTGTTTGTGGATTTTGGGTAGGAGGTAGAAGCGAGCCGTCCGAGGTTGGTCGACTATCAGGTTGGAAGCTGTGGGAGGAAGATCTCTAGAGGAGATGAGGTCTGTGACAGTCCTGGAAACAATGGCTTGATATTCAGTGGTGGGGTCATGGTCCAGGGAGTGGTAGGAGGAAGTGTCTGTGAGTTGACGCTCAGCCTCCGCGAGGTAGAGGTCAGTGCGCCAGACAACAACAGCACCACCCTTGTCAGCAGGATTGATGACAATGTTGGGGTTGGACCTGAGAGCACGGAGTGCAGTAAGTTCAGAGAGAGACAGATTAGAATGGGTGAGAGGAGCAGCGAAATTGAGATGACTAATGTCGCGCCGACAGTTCTCAATGAAAAGATCAAGAGAAGGTAAGAATCCAGAGGGAGGGGTCCAGGTGGAGGGAGAATATTGGAGGTGGGTAAAAGGATCCGTTGAACAGGGAGAGGACTCCTGCCCAAAGAAGTGAGCCCGGAGACGAAGACGGCGGAAGAAGAGTTCAGCATCGTGCTGAGCCTGAAATTCATTCAGATGAGGGCGTAAGGGCATAAGGTTGCTCCAACAACTCATCGACACCAACACCCATCTAGGACCCTCCAGCCCTGCCTGTCCCTCCGTCCCCACCCCATCTTCCAATCCCAGCCCCAGCCTTGTATTTACTATACCCCCTGACCTTCCCCTCTCCGACGCTGAACGTTCAGTGCTCAGCAAAGGACTTAGTTTCATACCCTTACGCCCTCATCTCAATGAATTTTGGGCTCAACATGATGCCGAACTCTTCTTCCGCCGTCTTCGTCTCCGTGGTCCATCTCTGACACTTCCCTCCCCTTCCTTGACCTCTCTGTCTCAATCTCTGGTGATAGACTGTCCACCAATATCCATTACAAGCCTACCGACTCCCACAGCTACCTCGACTACAGCTCCTCACACCCTGCTTCCTGTAAGGACTCCATCCCATTCTCTCAGTTCCTTCGCCTCCGTCGCATCTGTTCTGATGATGCTACCTTCAAAAACAGTTCTTCTGACATGTCCTCCTTCTTCCTTAACCGAGGTTTTCCACCCACGGTCGTTGACAGGGCCCTCAACTGTGTCCGGCCCATCTCCCGCGCATCTGCCCTCACGCTTTCTCCTCCCTCCCAGAAACATAATAGGGTCCCCCTTGTCCTCACTTATCACCCCACCAGCCTCCGCATTCAAAGGATCATCCTCCGCCATTTCCGCCAACTCCAACATGATGCCACCACCAAACACATCTTCCCTTCACCCCCCCCGGCGGCATTCCATAGGGACCATTCCCTCCAGGACACCCTGGTCCATTCCTCCATCCCCCCTACTCCTCAACCCCAACCTAAGGCACCTCCCCATGCCCACGCAAAAGATGCAACACCTGCCCCTTCACTTCCTCTCTCCTCCCCGTCCAAGGGCCCAAACATTCCTTTCAAGTGAAGCAGCATTTCACTTGCATTTCCCCCAACTTAGTCTACTGCATTCGTTGCTCCCAATGTGGTCTCCTCTACATTGGAGAGACCAAATGTAAACTGGGCGACTGCTTTGTGGAACACCTGCGGTCTGTCTGCAAGAATGACCCAAACCTCCCTGTCGCTTGCCATTTTAACACTCCACCCTGCTCTCTTGCCCACATGTCTGTCCTTGGCTTGCTGTATTGTTCCAGTGAAGCCCAACGCAAACTGGAGGAACGGCACCTCATCTTCCGACTAGGCACTTTACAGCCTTCCGGACTGAATATTGAATTCAACAACTTTAGATCTTGACCTCCCTCCTCCATCCGCACCCCTTTTCTGTTTCTTCCCCCTTCCTTTTGTTTTTTCCAATAATTTATATAGATTTTTCTTTTCCCACCTATTTGCATTATTTTTAAATCTTTTATGCTCCCCCACCCCCATTAGAGCTATGCCTTGAGTGCTCTACCATCCATTCTTAATTAGCACATTTGTTTAGATAATATCTAAACTTCAACACCTCTGTGTTCTTTTGTTCTTTTGTTGTGACATCTTTTGATTATCTTCTCCTATCACTGCTTGCTTGTCCCTACAACCACACCACCCACCTCTACTTCTCTCCCCCCACCGAACCTCCCACCCCCACCTTAAACCAGCTTATATTTCACCCCTCTCATATCGCTCAGTTCTGTGGAAGGGTCATGAGGACTCGAAACGTCAACTCTTTTCTTCTCTGCCGATGCTGCAGAGACCTGCTGAGTTTTTCCAGGTAATTCTGTTTTAGTTTTGGATTTCCAGCATCTGCAGTTTTTTGTTTTTATCTTTTTTGCAAACAGGTAAAGGCAGGTTAAGTGAATAGGTAACTAGTTTTCAGAAAAAAGCGTGAGGTTATTCACTTTGTTTGTAAAATAGAAAAGCAGAATATTTTTTTAAAAGCAGCAAAACTAGTAAATGTTGATGTTCGGAGGGACCTGGGTATACTCATACACGGCACAGAAAGTTAGCATGCAGGTACAGCAATTAATTAGGAAAGCAAATGGCATGTTGACCTTTATTGCAAGAGTATTGGAGTATGAGGAATCTAGCTACAATTATATGGGGCTTTGGTGAGAGCACACCTGGAGTACTGTGTACAGTTTTGGTCTCCACATTTTAGGAAGGATATACTTGTATTGGAGGCAGTACAGTGAGAGTTCACTGGATTGATTCCTGGCTTGAGAAGATTGTCTTGTGATCCTTCAATCATCATCACTAAAACATATTATCTTTTTAAAAATCTGTTTGCCATTTGTGAGACCTTGCTGTATGCAAATTGACTGACACCTTTCCAACATTACAATAGTGACAACGATTCAGTAATACTTCATTGGCTGTAATGCACTTTAGGATGTCCTGAGGTCATGGAAAACATTATCTAAATGCAAGTCCCTGCCTTCGTCTCAAATCATTATCAATGTTTTAATATCCAGGTCCTTTTTTTTGCTTTGCCTGTGTGTTGAGAGTCTGCTTAATGCCTTTCATTCACATTGTATTTTGCCATCAAATATTTATAAATTCCATCTGGTCAGTCAGATGTCTGTTTTGGAATATCCATATTCTAATGGGTCTGAACAAAACCTATGACTACCTAATGGAGGATTCGAGTTGCCTGACCAATTGGACTCAGAAATGAGTCAGCAAGTGTACAAAAAAGGAGACAAGCTGCTTCCAAATTTAAGGGAGGTGATGGGTGGGGTGGGGGGTTAATATGGATTTATTATAAAATGGGTGACAACAAATAGGCAGCCTGTTTTACATCCCACAGCTTTTATTTTCAAGGGAAATAAAAATTGGGAAAGATATGCTGCGCTGCTGTTTTGTTGCCACCCATTTTACACTGTCACACAATATTAAAATCTACCCCCAAGGTACTTTCAAATTTGCACAGTGTGTGGGCATGTTTAAACCGCACCATTATATTTCACCAGAAAATATTACGTGAACTATAACTGGAGAAAAAAAAATATGAAAACGCAGTAAACATTGTTTTGATATAGTTCAGAGGTTACTTCAGATGAAAGAGCTGCCATGAGCTACAAAGAATTATCAAGGAAGATAGGAGGAACTGGAGCTGGAGGGAGAACAAAGATTGAAAGGGTTTTTTTTTTCCTGTACAGCAGTAAGTACATGGAAAATACTCCCATCAAGGCAAATAATAGTGTCCATTAATCCTTTAAATTAAAAAGATGGATAAATACCTGGTTGGGAATAAAACCAAATATTACAGCAATGAATACTGGTAGAGATGATTCAATATGCCATGAACCATCAACATCCCTGTGCTTCTTGGACCATGGATACAACAACTACAGAAAGTAATTGGTCAGGGATAAATACATAATGGGAGCATTAGGCTAAATATAGGAGAATAACAAAAACTTTAGCTTTAGTTAAATAATATTGGACGTTACTAGGTATTGATGCAGAGCTTCCCTTGAAAGAGAAAATAAACAGATAAAGTCTATGGTGCAAAATTGGGAGACTTTCGACCTTGTTTCTCATATTTTTGGGGCACAATATTAAGGGTGGAGGGATGAACTTTGAGTCACGAACTCTTGTGCCCAACCGCGTTCCCCCAATCACCCCAGAAATGTGCTGGTTATCAAGTCTGAATCAGGTGTTAGGCTCTGGTTTGCCTCTCTACCACCACTGCCACCCTAGACCTGTGGGCTGGCTTGCTATTGTCTTGTTTTTATGATGATATAAAAGGCATGAATCACTCATAATGGATTGTGTAAACATGTGGGTTCCTTTATTGAGATAAGGTACATGAGGACATTTATACAAAGGTAGAAAACTTGAAGACATCAGCAGTATAGCTGTGTGTTCTGTGCTCTGTTTACAGGCCAAGGTGAAACTAAAACTTGATTGCATGATGCATTTCCATGACACACAGGAGGAGAGTGCGAGAGGACGACACTGGGACAGGCAATCAGCAGCACCCAGAGGAGAGCAGACCAGCGTGAGAAGGACAGCAGCGGTGGGAGTTAAAAACCGGCAGCAGAGAGTGAGACCCAGCACACAGAGAGTGGACTTGTGTGAGAAGGGCAGCGGCGGCAGGAGATAAAAACCAGCAGCCAAGAGCCCCTTCAACCTGTTTCTATCTGTCAGAGCTGAAGTGTGATGTCAAAGGAAAACAGGTAGGAGATTAGTGGATATCCCTTCTTTTGATTGGCCAAGTGGTTTAAATCAGGAGACATCATTACAGCTGAAGAGCACAGTTAAGAAATTGACTTTTTAAATATTTAACATCCAAATTAATTAATTAAGTAGAATAGAGATGGCTGGGCAGGCGATGTGTTGCTGCTGTAGTATGTGGGCACTGGAGGACACCTGTGCAATCCACGATGACCACATCTGTAGCATGTATTGGCTGCTAGGGGAACTTTGGCTCAGAGTTGATGATCTGGAGTCTGAGCTGCGGACACTGCGACACATCAGGGAGGGGGAGAGTTACCTGGACGCTGTGTTTCAGGTGACAGTCACATGCCTTAGGTTAATTACATCAAAGTTGGACTATGGTCAGGGACAGGAGGGTGTGACTGTGAGTGAGGCAGGTATGGGGATCCAGAATTTAACTTTGGAGGAGCCTCAACCAGTGCTTTTGGAACGAGGTTCTTGGTCCCGGTGTGGACAAGGGCACAGACTGCAGGGAGGATGAGAGAACTGACCATAGCACCGTGGTACAGAGCGCCATTCATGTGGGGGGAGAAAAGATAAATGTAGTAGTAATAGGGGATAGCATAGTTAGGGGAATACTGTTCCCTGCAGCAAAGGGAAAGAATCCCAAAGGCTATGTTGCCTACCTGGTGCCAAGGTTAAGGACACCTTTTCTGGGCTGGAGAGGAACTGGAAGTGGGAGGGGAACGATCCGATTGTCATGGTCTACATAGGTATCACTGACATAGGTCGAGACTAGGAGAGAGGTTCTGCTGAGGGACTACGAGCAGTTCGGGGCTAAATTAAAAGGCAGAACCACTGGATTACCACCTGAGTCACGTGCAAATTGGCATAGGTTAAATGAGATTAGAGAGCTAAATGTGTGGCTCAAAGATTGGTGTGGTGGTGTGGGTTCCAATTCATGGGGCACTGCCACCAGTACTGGGGAAGGAGAGAGCTGTTCCATTGGGATGGGTTTGATTTGAACCAAACTGGGACCAATGTCCCGAAGAATCATTTAACTAGGATTGTAGATAGAACTTTAAACTAATTATTGGGGGGGAGGGTTCAATTGTAGGGAAGTTTAAAAAATCAAAAAGAAATGAGAAAGCAGAGCTGCAGGGTAGTGAAGAGGAGAATACTAATCGAAATGTGACAGGAAGGGGCAGAAAATATACGCAGAAGAGTGCAGCAGAAATTAGAACCAGAATGGGTAATAATGGTAAAAAGGTCAAAGCTTAAGGCTCTTTATCTGAATGCCTGCAGCATTTGTAACAAGATAGATGAGTTGACAGCATAAATAGAAATAAATGAAGATGGCTTGATAGCTATTACAGACATATGGTTGTAGGGTGATCAAGACTTGGAACTCAACTTTCAAGGCTATTCAACATTCAGGAATAACAGGCAAAAAGGAAAAGGAGGTGGGATAGCTTTGTTAATAAAGGAAGGTATCAGTGCAGTGGTAAATATAGGTACGATAGATCGTGATGTAGAATTGGGTGGGTTGGGTGGAAATAAGGAATAGCAAGGGGAAGAAGTAATGGGTGGGAGTCGTCTTTAGGCCCCGGAGAGTTGCCACACTGTGGGACAAAGTATAAATCAAGAAAAAATTGGAGGCATGTAAGAAGGGCATGACAATTGTCATGGCTGATATTAATCTGCATATTGACTGGACAAATCAGATTGGCAGGGGTAACATGGAAGGCTAAATTGTAGAGTGCATCAGGGATTGTTTCCTAGAGCAATACATTGTAGAACCTACCTAGGAACAGGCTATTTTAGATCTAGTAATGTGAAATGAGGGGGATTAATAAGAGATACCACAGTTAAGGATCATCTAGGGGGTAATGATCACAACATGATAGAATTTCAAATTCAGTTTGAGGGCATGCAACTTGGGTTTCAGTGTCCTCAATTTAAATAAGGGAATTACAGAGTTTTGAAGAAAGAATTGTCTAAAGGGCCTGGGAAAATAGAGTAAGGGGAAGGTCAGTGGATGAGCAGTAGCAGACATTCAAGCAGATATTTCATAACGCTCAGCAAAAATTTATCCTGGTCAAAAAGAAGAACTTGACGAGGAGGATGAGCCACCTGTGGTTAACAAAGGTGGTCAAGGAGAGTATCCAATCAAAAACTAAGGCATACAAAGTGGCAAAAAGTAATGGTAGGCCAGAGGATTGGGAATTTTTTAGGAACCAGCAGCAGGTGACTAAAAAGCTAATAAAGAGGGAGAAAATTGATTTGAAAATAAATTGACAAGAAATATAAAAACAAACAGCAAGAGCTTCTATGGGTATATAAAAAGAAAGAGAGTAGCTAAAGTGAGCGTGGGACTCTTGGAGGATGCGACTGAAGAATTGATAATGGGGAACATGGAAATGGCAGATAATCGGTCTTCATAGTGGAAGACAATATAAACAACCCAAATATATTGGATAAGCAAGGAGCTAATGGGAAGAAAGATCTTGTAACAGTCTCTATCATGAGGGACAAAGTATTTGACAAACTAATGGGACTAAAGGCAGACCAGTCGCCATGACCTGATGGCCTGCATCCAAAGGAAGTGGCTGCAGAGATAGTGGAGTCATTGGTTGAAATATTCCAGAACTCATTCCAGGCTACCGGGAGAGTCCCAGCAGTTTGGAAAACTGTTAATGTAATGTCTCTGTTCAAGAATAGGAGACAAAAAGCAGGAAAATATAGACCAGTTAGCTTAACATATATCATTAAGAAAATGCTAAGTCCATTACTAAGGAAGTAGGACATTTATAAAAGCTTAATGCAATCAGAGTCAACATGTTTTCGTGAAAGGGAAATCATGTTTGACAAATCTGCTGGAGTTCTTTGAGGATATAACAAGCAGAGTTGAGAAAGGGGAACCAGTGGATGAAGTGTATTCAGATTTCCAGAAGGCATTCGATAAGATGCCACACAAAAGGTTATTGCACCAGATGGGAGCTCACGGTATTAACATGGATTGAGGATTGGTTAACACACAGAATATAGAGAGTAGGGATCTGAAGAATCTGAAAAAGAGTCATACGGGCTCGAAATGTTAACTTTGTCTTTCTCTTCTCAGATGCTGTTAGACCTGTTGAGTTTTTCAAGCATTTTCTGTTTTTGTTTCAGTGAGTCAGGATTAATGGGTCTTTTTCAGTTTAGAAAGACATAATTAGTGGAGTACCATAAGGATCAGTCCTAGGACCTCAATTATTTACTATCTATATTAATAAATTGGAGGAGGGGGCAGAGTGGTAATGTATCCAAATTTGCTGATGATACAAAAATAGGTGGGAGGGCATGTTGTGATGAGACATAAAGAATCTGCTGGGGATATAGATAGGTTGATTGAGTGGGCAAAAACTTGGCAGATGGAGTTTAATGTAAGAAAGTGTGAGATTGTGCATTTTGGTAGGAAGAATCAAAAGGCAGACTATTATTTAAATGGAGAGACAGTCAAAAAAAGTGCAGCACAGAGGGATTTGGGTGTTCTTGTGCATGAAACACAAAAAGTTAGCATGCATGTGCAGCAAGTAATTAAGAAGGCAAATGGAATGTTGGCTAGGGCATTGGAGTTTAAAAACAGGGAAGTCTTGTTATGACTGTATGGGGTGTTGGTGAGGCCACACCTGGAGTACTGTGAACAGTTTTGGTCCCCATATCTAAGAAAAGATATACTGGAATTGGAGGTAGTTCAAAAGAGATTCATGAGGCTGATTCCTGGGACAAAGGGGTTGACTTCTCAAGAAGGGCTAAACAGGAAAGGCCTTTATTCATTAGAGCTTAGAAGAATGAGGGGTGATCTTAGTGAAATGTATAAGATTCTGAGGGGGCTTGCAGAGTAGCTGTTGAGAAGAAGCTTCCACTAGTGGGGAATCTCGAGCTTGGGGACATAGTTACAGAATAAATGGACATTCATTTAAAACTGAGATGTGAAGGAATTTCTTCTCTCAGAGGGTAGTGAATGTCTGGAAATCTCTACCCCAGAGAGTTTTGGAGGCTAGATCACTGAAAGTATTTAAAGAGGAGGTAGATAGATTTTTAAAATATTGGGGATTTGAAGGCTATGAGGAGCTGAATGAAAGAGGAGTTGAGACCTGGGGCAGATCAGCACTGATTTTATTGAATGGTGGGGCAGGCGTGGGGGGGCCAAATGGCCTACTCATGCTCCTATTTCCTATATTCTTATGTTCCCTTCTAGTGATGTCATACCACTATCCCTTAAAGGCATATTTCAACAGCCCCCTTTCTTTTTTAAGATACTTACCCCCCCTTCCAAAGAAATATACCTATTTACAATACATGTTCATTTTTAGTTACCATTATATAAATGTATAGGACTGGTGAACAGCCTTACATTGTGCTACATGGCATGAGGTGACCCTTGACATTTTGGTTGGGCCGCAATGGATTCACAGCATCAGAGGGCGTCAAACGCAAGGTGCAGAAAGGCTTTGAAGACATCAGCAGCAATCTCAGCTTATGTTGAGATCAATGGAAACCAGTGCTAACATGTTTATTTCTCTTTCTGAGCTTTATTTAGGGTTGATTCTCTGCTCCAGGAATTGAGCAATGCTAACTGTCATGAAAATATAATAATTCTCATAATAGTATTGTGATTTATTGTAAAGGTAGGGTGGTTTGGATAGTTTCTATGGACATAACTTTGCTCTTGACGTGTGGTCTCGGCAGGGTTGGGGGGGGGGTGGGTGGTCGGGAAGCCGACCGCTGGCTGTGATTGGACCCGGAAGGCAATTTCATGCTGGTGGGCCCAGCGTGAAATGTGAGCAGCAGTGCTCAGTGCTGCCTATGTGGACAGGGGGAGTGGCATGCTTCATAATCTCCATGAGGCAGAGAGCTGATTTAAAAAAAAAATTAAAGATTTCATAAATGTTATAAAATATGTCCTCTCATGTGACTGTCACATCAGCAGGGACATGTTATTAATAAAAAAATAAAGTTTTTATTTGATTTATATTTGCTTTTGGAAACCTCATTTTGCCTGTGAATGAGATTTCCAAAAAAATGCAAAGGCTGCTTGGCCTTTTTGCTTGCCCGCCAGCCGTAAGGTTGGATGGGCAGCAAAAATTTTCTTTTAATTAATTTGTTAATGGCCTTAATAGGCCTTTTAATTGTCGGTGGGTACACTGCCAACTCCGGTGCGCGCCCGCCGACTGAAATATCACACAAGTGCGCAATGACATCGGGACACACGCCTAATGTCATCACGCATCATTTTATGCTCGGTCAGGTCGGGCACACACCCACCCGCCAAGCTAAAAATGTTATCCTTTTTGTGTGCTTGGGATTTAAGTGAATTGGAAACAGCTGGTCTGGAGACTTTTGGTGCATCAAAAAGAAGCTAGGTTTGAAATGCTAAATACGCAAACATGGCTGAAGTTTTAGAACATTAGGCATAAGGAAAATTTGCATTTTTAGATAAATTAGGTTAGTTTAAATTTCAAAGAGATGGTAAGATTTTACACCTAGCTAGATGAAGCTAAGCCAAACAAGCCAAACTTTTTTCCCAAAAGTTACTGATAAAATTAGTATTATAAAAAGATTTATATTATGGGAAAAGTAAAGTTCCAAAGACATACCAGAACAATGAAATTTGCATTAAAAAGAGAGAAACCTGTATAAAGGAGATGAGGCTATGTGTCAGAAGAGATGGAATTCTAAGATCTAACACAAGTGTGAAAAGCCTCCAGTTTCTGTGCAACAAGTTGCTGTCTACAGGAACCAAATTGAGAAAATTCACTTTGAATTCAACTGTCCAGGGTATTATGTTGCTTTGCTTGGGTTTGTTTAAATCTATTTGTTTTTAACATTGCCTTAACGGGGGTGTAACTGGGAGCCAGATTAATATGGTGATTTTAGGTGTTATTACAGTAGTAATTTGTAGATCTATGAATGCATTTGAAATCTTTTCTTTTGTTAATAAATGTTTAATTTAGTTTTCTAAAAACCTCTGAAGTCATGGTAATATTATTACCTCTGAATTCAGGGCACACATCTCGCAATAAAGTATAAATTGCAAAACAGTTGTGACCGGGGGATCAAGTTTCCCTCATGGGTTTGATCTGCCTAGCACACATCATCTGCTATTCATAACATAACAAGAATGTGTTCTAGTGCATTCCTGCAATGCTCTTCTTCTACACTTAGCTCCCAGTTTGAAGGGCAGTCCTATTTTCTCATGATAAACACAACTAATTTATTTTCAGTCTGTTAGTTGTTTCTCCTTTAGTGTGTTAAGATTGGAGACCATCTCTCTCAAACTATTGAGAAATTGAAGCTTCTAGCCGCTTCCAATGATATAGTATTCTGAAGCATTCATGGACCATCATAATTGAGGTTACATAGTCTCTCCAGGTTCATGCCACTGTGTAAGTGTAGCAGCCTCTGGCCTCAATTTTAATGTCCTTAGACTGGTGAAAACCAAGAGAGAGGGGGACAGTTAAAATGGAGGGCTAATCCTCTCTTTTCACACTTCCATCTGATCGATCACAATTTTAAATTATAGGTGGCAAATTCACCCACCATAAACTGGCCAGGCCCACTTTAACTATGCAGAACAAACTCCAATTGCATTACTCAGGCTCAATTTGCCATTTTAACCTGAGGCCTGGAAGGGGGAATAGTATAGTTTATCCCATCTAGCCAAATCTGCCAGGAACAGGCCAGAAAAGATCCAGCAAAGTTTTAAACATCTATTTTTTTTGGTTTACTTCTGGGTAGTAGAAGTGCTGCTCAGAGCACCACAAGGAAACCTCAAGCCACCTCTGCCTCAATCTGCACACTCCCGATCACTGTTGGTGGTTATCCCTCTTTCCAGAGGCTTCCAATAAATTTACAATATGCCCATTCATATGGGTCTCCAGCAGCAGCTTCCTGCTTTTTAAACTCTCATTCCTGGCCCCCCAAACAGGCAATGATTCCTGCTGGGTTCAGATGAAAGTCTGATCATGCATATGTAAATAAGGTCTGGGAGCAAAAATTTAGTCAGCTTGGACTTGTTGCTCACCACAGCCTGCAACCAGAACCCTCCCTACCACCGTTTACCAACCACACATTGAGTTAAAGTTAGAGGATTATCAGTTGGAGGCAGACATAGACAAATACCTTTATACATCACTTCCAATGTGCAAGCACAGCCTTTGCCGGACTGAGGAAAAATATATTTGAGAACCAGGATCTCAAACTCAAGACTATGGGCGTAGTTTACCAGGCTGCAGTGATTCCCACACTCCTACATGCTTGGAGATAAAAGTCAAGAGATATAAAACAGGCTGCTGATTTGCTGTCACCCATTTCACACTATTGCACAAAGTCTAAATTACCCCCTTAAGTCTGAAAGCAGCTTGTCTCCTTTTTTGTACTCTTGCTGACTCATTTCTGAGTCAATTTGATTAGACACCCAAATCCTCCAGTAAGTAGTCATAGATCTTGCTCAGGCCCACTTGAAATATCCATATTCCAGATTTTTCTAAATATACATTCTTACTGAGCTTCCTTTTGCAAGTGAACATGCCAAACATCGAGGCACTAATCTCTCAAAACCAACTCCTCTGGGCATGTTATTCATACTTGAAGTAACTGCTCTACTCAGAACTCAGTTGCAGAAGGAGACTTCCAGGAGGACAGTGGAAATGCTTTAGGGGTGTCCTCAAAGTATCTCTGCAGAGAGCAACATCCCCTCATGGGATTTGCTGGCCTCAGACCGAACACAATAGAAAAGTTCATTTGGGAAAGCACTGAACACATTGAAAGACTTCGCTAGGAACATGCAGGGCCGAAGTGGAGGCGCTGGAGAGAGTGGACAAACCTCCAAACACCTCATCTGCCCGTACCTGCAGCACCACCTGTCCTGCCTGTGGCAGAGTCTGCAGATTGCGCGTTGGACTTATCAGCCATCTTAGGACCCATTCAACTGGAATGGAAGCAAGTCATTCTTGTTCCAGAGGGACAACCTAGGAAGAGAAAAGAGTTAAAATCAAGGTCACTATTTGAATCTAAATTGTCCCATGCAGTTGAAGTTTAAGCTGGAATATGTGTTACCAATATTTCAGGCAAATTTCATACTTGTTCAAACCTTTTATCTGTGTATCCAAAAATATGAATTAGCTTTGTACAAAATATTCATCATATACTCTTTGGATCAGTTCAACGTTACCTTTTTGTCCCTTTTAAATTTCCCTTCCTGACCCCTCCATAAACTGCTATCTAATTTCCCAGACCTCTATGATCACTCCATTTGAGCTGGCTTATAAGAATTCTATAAGGAGGGAAACTGCCAGTTTGACTTCCCCCCATGATTTTCTTTCTGTTCTCCACATAGCCCCTTCCTTGATTACTTGTCAAAGTTGAAGCCTTGCCACATGTGGGAAATGGCAGATGTAAATATTCATCCTCTAAATTGCTGAAGATATGTATTATAATTTGCCGTTCCACAGAGAGTTTCAACATAAAGATAAAGCAGGTTTAATATTTAAATAGCCAACTATCATTTTATTTGGACTGATCAATGTTGTGTATTCATTGTTAACACATTAGACAACCCCAACAGTCCAATGGCCAAATTAATGTGCAGGAAAAGATGCATCACTGAAGCAATTGTAATCCGCCAATGTAAATGGATATAATGAACACTCTAGTTTGCTTTACTCTGAAAAGGACTGAAGACTGATGAAGCATCCAGCTGTGTGTTAAGCTTTAATCAGCACTCTGTCCTCCTTTCAAGAACAAAACATACTGAAATCTTCAATTATTATCATATTTCACACCCACATACAGAAGACATATTACATTTAAGTTGCTGACCTGCAGTAAACATGGAAATATTAATCAAAATATTTGTTTATTCTAACAAGCTCACCAGAGATGTTGCCTTCTGCCAATGAAGAATTCGCAGCCAAGATTGCTAATGATGCATTCAAATTTTCATAATATGAGAAATCAGATTAATACCAGGACCTGTGATCTTCCACATTGACTTAACACTGTTCAGTATAAATTCAGCATTAGTGTTGGATGATTTGGATTTGTGCAGTTGCCAGTTTTATATTTTTTCTTTTAGGGATGAACATCATTACATCAACTTTCTACCCTCCTATCCTGATAGCAGCAATATTGCCCACATATAGCCTACATACTGGTGACTTCCAATAAGTCATTTTTAAATCTTTGAACGTTGACACCGAGGCCTAGATTTTCTGTTATACTTGTGTCACCATGGCCAGCATACCTGAGCTGGGGAGAAGCAGGAAATGGGTAGGCTATCCATTCCCAATCACCATTTATGTTTACATGAATGTCATTTTCTGCTGAAAGTCCGGGCACAAGAAGTCCGCTTTCCAGGCTAACTTTTCAACTGAAAGCTTAAATGCCTCATTCAACACATTTTTCATTATTACCACCTTCATTTGTCTCTGACATACAGATAGCCTGTATAAAACGCTCATTCTCGGTCTTCCAAATAGGCAATGATTTTTCCTCACCATTTGAACTTGTCTGTTAAAAGTATTAGCACATCTCTATGCTTGAACTTTGTTTATTTTTTGTTTTTTTTCCTGTTTATGATTCACCTTGGGATCTACTGTTACCTGGATTACTAATAATCATACTCCCACTCATTCCACCTTCAACATTATGGTGTTCCCTTTGGGAATACCATCTTCCTAGCTGTCATAGTGAAAAATGAGAAGAAGTAGAGGATAAGCATACAGGGAAGGCCACACAGGAGAAATTACTGACTCCACTGTTCCTACCTCACCTCACTCAGGAGGAATGCTAAGGAGATTCAGTTTCTAACAGTTGAGTCACATGCTGCAAGGTGAGTTGCAACAATCCCCAACACACACCTAATTCTGTCAAAGTAACCATCATATTGATTTTTTTTTTTGCCAATGGCTGTTTCATGGACAAATTGAACATTACCTATGATTGGGTCAGGCTAGGAGGCAGAGGGGCTGGCAATATGGCATGGGAGAGCATCAAGTGTGGAGCCTGGTGGTTTCCCGCCACCAATGGTATGTTGCCAGTTGCTGGCATCACAGCAACTAAGCAGCCAATTTCCCACTTCCCAACTCCCTGAACATTTAGCCCATGTCGGGAGTGCCCGCTGCCATGTGAGGAGACTGCCGAGTAACCTGCGGCGGTCTCCCCATGGATTCTCGGAGGGAGCCCTCTTTGAGGCAAATTGCGTGGATCATGGAGAGGCCCTCTGATGACAATGGCCACTGCCGTAACAACTATGCCCACCACCACCCACCCACCCCCCACCCCGACCCCCACCCAAGCCAGTTGCTGCAGCCCACCTACCTGGCTCCAGCATCCCCCAAAAACATCAACTTCTCTTTGAGAGTTTTCCAACATTGAGGCGCTCCTGTCCTGGAGCTGCAGCCTCAGCACTGACCACCGCTAATGGGCTGGGCCGCTGTCCCCATGTGGATACTGGGCCCAGTGGCGGCAGTCTGTTAATTGGCCTCCACTGGCAAAATGATGCCCATTGGAGAAGGGTTGCTTCGTGCTTTTGGCCCTGTGATGGGACTTCTCTCTTTCCTTGTATTGTTCTTGTTGGTATGATATCACTATGGGGCAAAGTGAGGAGACAGGCCCCAGGAACTACCTGAACCGCTCCAGGGATTAAACTCACTCTGTCGGTGTTACTCTGCAAAATATTCAGTTTTTCATGAAAGGAAATCTCTCACCTGTCTTAATGCCTTCAAGGCAATAAATGTTGCTTTTTCCCAATCCCAGAAACAAATAAATATCTCTCAGTTAATTATTCACAAATAGTAATGATACTATTTTTTGCAACTTATCACATTCTTGTGGATGTTTGGCATTAGTGTGAGAATGCTGTAAGATCCTATAGAAGGAAAAAAAATCTCAAAACCTCAAAGGACACAGATGGAACCCTTTTGTGCATACATAATTCTCTTCATCAATTCAATATCATCCATTAGCACCAAAGGGTATCACTGAATGTATCTCTACCATGTGACTACTAACAACTTTTCATGTGTTTGAGTTCCTGTTTGCCTGGGAGCTGCTACAATGTATTTATATTCAGGCAGTTCTTTTGAGGTGGAAGACAAGTTTCTGATTGGACCCTGGATGATGATTACCCCTTTAAACCTTGGCTGATGCTTCATCAGGAGCCCCACAGAGCTGTGATCCATTCCTTACTAGGCTTCAAATGGAAGACGTTATTGGAATGTTTGAGGCACGTTTGAAGTTCCTTGTTAGATCTGACTGGGGGTCTGCATTACCATCCTGTTTGAGTGTCCAGTACAGTGAAGGCTTGCTGCATTCTCCACAGTTTTGGTTTGTGCTCCAGAAGGGCAAAGAAGCAGATGACACAAGGCAACAGGGAAGATGTTGACTAGCAGCAGTATCCAGAAGAAGGATGTAAAGGGATATGAGCAAGTAGGATTAGAATGATTGCTTATGTGAAGGATAAACATCATCAGGGAATGGTTGGAATGTTTTCATGTTATAACTTCTGAGTAATTTGATGTATCAGCCTATCAGTAACCAGAATCCTTCACAAGCATTGTATTCTGTTGTGAAAGGGCTTTTCCCAACAAAGTCATGTCAACATTGTCCTTAGTAATCCACCATGACCACAACCTGAATTCCTGTCACTCATACAGTTTCTATTCACCATTTTTCATGCAATAGCATTTTGTCCTGTTATAATAGTTGAAGAAACCAAAGCAACTTCAGCCACACAGACTAATTTATTTCCTCTATGGAGCACCTGTGCCAATACTCACAGTTTATGACTATAATGCTTTTCCTTGGTTCTGCAGGTCATGGTTCTGTTGGGAGTGATCTCACATCTGAGTCAAAAGGTCAATCATCATCAGGTAGGCAGCATGAATGATCCCAATGAAAGCTTTAATGTTCTGTTTCATGCTTACCTTCAACCAGTTACCAATTTCATCCAATCCAAAAGCTATAATGAAACAGTTGTCCAAGGCTTTCATGGCAACAGTGTGAATTGCCATTGGAAGCTTTATCCTGCTCCATGTGTCTCTGACAGCTGGTACAGTTCTGCTGTGAACTGCCACATGCCCTTGCAATGGCCTTGCAATGTTGGACATTAATTCCTGATGGCACATTTTGTGCTAAGTTGTGGATTTCTACAGTCAGCCAAACAAATACAGTGAATTCTGGGAAACTATATCATGGGAAACTACACATGGTGCAATACTCTGTAAGCAGGGCCTATAGAGACTGGTCCACTAATCTTTGGTGGCTGATGTCTCCTGGCCCTCTGCTCGGAAGCAGCAGGTTTCTCACCTTTTATCTTTACTCCAGTGAATGCTTAGTCTTCCAACCTATACCCATCTGTGGGATATTCTCATACATACTCTCTAAAGTTTCATGTTAGGTCGATGCTTGGAAGACAGTGGGTAAATGATGTTGTGGATGATACAATACTTACACGATAGAGGGAGCAGGCTGATTTTCTTCCTTCTCATCTGCTTCGATGTGAAATGAACTGAAAGAAATTACGATGGGAAAACAAAATGACCTAGTGACTTTCAGAAGAAGCAGCAACATGAGACTATTTGCAGGCAGGTTTAGTGTGCAGGGAGAAGAACAGCAGAACGCTGTGAAAGGCTTAATAATGACATGGCCTTCAATATCTCGATCTCTGAGTTCCTCAGATGTGGTTTCTGCCAGCAGTAGAAGTTTTCCTACTTTATTGGAGATTAGAGGCCGGATGAGGGTAACCTAATTGCTGTAGGTCTATGTGTGTGATCTTCTCTTCAAACAAGAATGTGAACTTGTTCTCATATTAAACAATTTCTCCTTTAACTTCTATCTACAAATAAAAGCTCTGAGGGCCTTTATGGGTCCTAGCTATGCCTGCCTTTTTGTGGGATATATGGAACATTGTTTGTTCCAACAATACTCACGTTTCCCTTCCTCACCCCTTTTTCCACTACAATGATAACTGTGTCAGTGCTGCTTCCTGCTCTCACTCTGAATCAGAAAATATCGTTAACATTACTTCTAATTTCCACCCCTCCATCAGGTTCACATGGTTCACCCTGACTCTTCTATAGTATACTGAATTGGAAGAAGTACAAGTAAATTGTTGTTTTACCTTGGAGGAGCGATTGGCACAGGCATGATGGACTGAATAGTCTCCTTCCATGCTGTATCATTCTATCATTCTATTCTATTCCACTTTTACTGCACCCCATATTCAATACATGTGCAAGAAACAACACCGATCACTATACATGGCCTTTTTTGACCTCACAAAAAACTTTGTCTCTATCAAGTGCAAAGACTTTTGGAGTATCTTCCTCAAATTTGGCCAATCTCAGAAATTTGTCACTGTCCCCTGCCTACTCCATGATGATATGCAAGCTATGATCCTCACCAATGGGACGACCACAGACCCTATCTCAATTTCAACTGGGGTCGAACAAGGTTGTGTAATTACACCAACTCTTTTCTCCATTTTCCTCACTGCAATAGTGTACCTCACCTCCAGCAAACTGATGTGGAGATAATAAATGGAGCACTTGAGAATATATTCAACCTCTGCTGCCTTCAATCCAAAGTCAAAACCACTCCAATCATAGAACTTCAGTTTGCAAGTGTCGCTTGTGTATGCGCTCACTCGGAAACTGGGCTCCAGGCCATTGCCAATTCCGAAGCATATGAGAAAATGGGCCTTTCACTAAACACTAGGCAACCTTAGCTCCTCTTCCAACCAGCTCCCACAGAATAACAACTCCCCACATCAATCCAGATCAACAGCAAGATCCTGGGAAATGTAAATTATTCTCCTTATCTTGACAAAGGCAGATATAGATGACGAAATTCATCATTACCTCCAGAGTGTGAGTTCAGCATTTGTCTGATTGAAGAATAGTATTTGTGGACCATAATCTCAAACTCAAGACTAAGGTCATTACCGGGCTGCAGCGATCCCCGCACTCCTATATGCTTGGACTTGGACAACCTACAATATGTACCTCAAAGCACCGGAGAAGTACCACCAGTGGTGATTTTGCAAGATTCTCCAAATCTGGGGGCAAGAAAAGTGGCCCAACAGCAATGTCCTCTCCCAAGCCAACACGCTTAGCATTGAGGCACTAATCACTCAAAACCAGCTCCGCAGGGCAGGACATGTCATTTGTATGCCTGACACCAGACTCACGAAGTGACTGCTCTACTCAGAATGCTGTTGCAGCAGAAGACTCCCAGGAGGTCAGTGGAAATGCTTTAGGGATGTCTCACTAGAGTGATGGAGATTGAGGGGCGACTTAATAGAAGTTTACAAAATTATGAGTGGCATGGACAGAGTAGATATTCAGAAGCTTTTTCCCAGGGTGGAACAGTCAATTACTAGAGGAAATAGATTTAAGGTGAGAGGAGAAAACTATAGAGGAGATGTGTGGACAAGTTTTTTACGCAGAGGGTAGTGAATGTCTGGAATTCGCTGCCAGAGGAGGTGGTGGAAGCAGGTACGATAGTGGTGTTTAAGAGGCAGCTTGACAAATACATGAATAGGATGGGAATAGAGAGATATGGACCCCGGAAGCGCAAAATGTTTTAGTTGACGGGCAATATGATCGGCGCAGGCTTGGAGGGCCAAAGGGCCTGTTCCTGTGCTGTACTTTTCTTTGTTCTTTGTCCTCAAAGCGCCCCCACTGACTCATGGGAGTCCTTGGTTTGTGACCAATAAAATGGAGAAGGCTTTGAGATGAACTTCTGATTACATAGCTGTGCCATCACCAAGACCATCTCCTTCTATATCTGAAACATTGCCTGACACTGCCCCTGCTTCAGTTCATCTCCTGCTGAAATTCTCATCCATGCCTTTGTTACCTCTAGACTTGACTATTCCAACACCTGTCCCCTCATCTTCCAATCTCCAAATACTTGACGTCATCCAAAACTCTGCTGATTATATCCTAACTTGCACTAAGTCCCTTCAATTCCTGCTCACTGATCTACATTGGCCTCCAGTTAAGCAATGTCTCAATTTTAAAATTTTCATCCTTGCTTTCATATCTCTTCATGGCCTTGCGCCCTTCCTATTTTTGTAACCACCTCCAGTCCTGCAATCCTCCAAGATCACTGTGCTCTTCAAATTCAGACCTCTTACACATTGTCACCATTGGGGGCCTAGGGCCTAAGCTCTGGAATTCCCTCCCTAAACCACACTGCCTCCTTACCTCTCCTTCTTTAAGACGCTCCTTAAAACCTACGCTTTTGACCAAGCTTTTCATCATCTGCCCCACTATCTCCTTATGTAGCTCAGTGTTAAACTTTAGTTGATAAAGCTCCTGTAAAGCATCTTGGGATGTTTTGCTATGTTACAGGAACTATATAATTGCAAGTTGTTATCTTATTTTATAATCAGGGCAAAAGCATGTCCTCTGGCACCCATGGGATCATAAACAGGATAGCACCTTCATGAAAGGGAGGCAATTAAAAAGAGAAAAATGGAGAAAAACGTTTGTATCTTTCTTTCTGTGTCTGCCAATATGATCAAAAGACAAGATTAAAGTTATGTGCATGCTTGATATCATGTCAAAAAACAATGCACATCTGGTCTGTTCAGCCAAAAGAACAGTGCCTGTTTAATTTGTCTCCTTCAGTGCCTTTTAAATTCACAATATGAGCAAAATCGTGATGAAGGAAACTCCTACCAGACTTAGATTACTGTCATAATGAAGTTGTTTGTTTGCTGATATTTGGGATCAAGTAATTCAGGTGGAAAATATTAGGGTAGTTCTATTGTGCCTCATTGGTTTCATATCATGTTATTCATCCCTTCCACATGTCTATGTTGCCCTCTGACCTGATACATTTACTTCAAATAAATATGGCAGATGGCTAAGAGTGGCTAAAGGTCAAAGGGTAACAAATGTGGTCAAGAGTCATTGCATTTTACATTAAGATGCAGACACAAAGTGACATTATAAAATGTATGCCTTAGGCAGTGACAGTTGAAAAATAAAATCATTTGTTTATCTTCTGCTGACATGTATTTAAAGCATAAAAATGGAGGTCCAATCCTTCAGCCCATTTTTCAATTTAATGTTGTTTTATCACCTGAATTTTGCAGTACACAGCACTAAATAAATCCATCAAACACTAACAGGTAATGTAATTATTTAATTTTGGAAAAGTCATCTTATGTTGGAAATAAGGGACCAAACTGAATGAGAAGAGATAGGAAACAATTTCTAAGCCTCATAAATGCTTCATTTTAATAAAACAAGTCTAGCCCAAAACTGCTAATACTGAAACATTGTTAAAGCTAATAATGTAATCATGTCTAATTTAGCATTTAAACAAGATTCATAACAGCATGTCCAGTATCAATGCCACTGTAACCCATACATATCAAGGAAGCACCTATACTGAAACAGTGACAACCAATTACTGGTAAAATAGATAATTTAAGGGGTATCTCCGACGTAATGTCAACAATGTTCAGTTATTCTTTTATTACAACTATATTCATTTTTTGTAAAGCCCCTTTTCGTTTGTGTTGAAGAATTTGATGTGCATGTTCTATATTTAGAATAAGTACTGTACTTAGGAATGTCTAGCTATCAGTATTGTGCTAAATAGCATGAAAACACTTTAAAGAGCCATAAGATAATTTATTCATAACTGCCTTTTTTCCCCTAAAATGAACTGCAATACAAGGAAGATTAAGTGGTATGCCAAAAACCTGGGAACTGAGATATTTGTCTGGTACATGTAAATAGTTTACATATCAGCCTTGTTTCTGTAATATATTCCTTATTCCTTTTGTGAGCAATGTACAATAATGGCCCTCTCACATTGTTATTAAGGTAAACACAGCTCTTCATAGCACAGAAAGAAAAACCCAGCTCTATTATGTTAAAATGTGAAGTGTGCGGTGGGGAAGAGTACAGGGATTCATCACTTCCCTTTTTAAAAGCCCTATATCATCCTACAGGGGAGGTTGAGTATTTATGATAAGTTCTAAGATTGTGATTTATCCAAGATACTGGCAAAATATGAACCTCATAATTTCACAACAGGAATGTTAATAGAGAATTTTAAACCTCTCATAATAATATGAAAAGCTTTTGTTTCAAATTCATATTTTGTAAAATCTTGAAGACCAAAATTTGTTGTCAAAATAATACCAGATTACAATTCTTACATTTGTAAATGTGATTGATGCAAAAACCTGTTCAACTGTTTGCTGATAGCAATCTATTTCTGATTTCAGCCTTAATGGCCATAAATAATGGGTTAGACAAGTGCAGCTAGAGTCCCTGAACTATGCACCTCGTTGAAGAGGTGGGTGATAATGAGAACAAAGTTGTGCATTTATTGTGGGAATTTGCACACCAGACACAAGGTGAAATGAGGTGTGAAAGCAGAAGCTAGTGTGCATACCTTTGAATTAATTAGCACCATTCAGTGTAGGGCATGGATATTATTTTTAATATTCAAGTTTATTGTCAGTTGAGGCCTCTGATGCTTTTAATCACAGTCACAGCTTTAATAAAGAACAATGAAAGGATGAGGGAGTGAAGTAAACTGTAGAGTTCAGTTTTTACCAATATCCTAATAGGCAATAACTAAAATGAAGCCATACAAATACTAGGAGATTTTAGAACTCTTATGATTCTTCTGGCATAAAACCTATTTTGAATGTCAACATCAGCAGAAGCACGACAACCTCGCCTGTACACCCCTCCCTGACAAATACACATAACTTTAGCATCAGCACCGTCATTCCATTTTCTGTATATAAATTAAAATAAATTTAACTCACAGTTATTTTCTCGAGAGATTATTAGTCAGAGGACCAAAAGGGTGAAATATTTAAATGAAGTGTTGCTGATGAGAGAACAATGGGTTCTAATCTGATGTTCTAAGGAGGCGTGATGCAACTAGCTGTGTTGGTCAATCACTATATCGGTGTTGATTTAGATCTCACTGTGGTCTGATTGTTATTCCCACCTTCCCTTACACACAGCATTTTAATCCAAGCTACACATGCAGTGTAGTAAACTCTGTTTTGTTTACTGTTTCATTTTATTTGAGTGAAAACAAAGGTGCACAAAGCATATTGATTGTTTTTACAGTTCTATTCTCAAGTAATCCAATAAATGAATTAAAGACAGGCTTCCATTTCCCAGTTTGGGTCTGTACCAAACTAATTACAGTGCCTAATTGCGAAGCAAGATTCACTGGGGAATTTAGTAAAATAAAATGTTGAAGGGAAAGGAAATTATCAAGCAGGAAGAGTCTTCCCTGGCTCCTTTACTATTGATTTTTTTTGGTTCCACTTTGAACATTGATTACATCTGCAACGCTAAAAAGAAAGATCAGGAGTTCAGCATCATCTTTGAAAAAAAGAGGGTTGAGGCCCCTGCAGAATCCCTTCTATAGAGGTAGCAGGATCCCTCCTCCTGTCTCATAAGGGACTAATGGAAACCACAAAGCCTAAAAATAATCCCTTTCCATTTAAGTCACCTTCTCCACAACATAGCCCTCAAGCAGGATTTTTGGCTTCCTGAGAATAATAGTGAGCTGGTGAATTTTAGACATTATTTTTCTTAGTATAAAGGTTATAATCCATTGTACACTGTAAAGAAAACAACTTGAAATGTTTTCTTCAAATGTATATTTCAATTGCACCTCTGCCTCGGGAATGACCAGAATAATGAATATGAGAATTACCACTGGTACATTTATCTAAAAAGCTTGCATACAAAATAAAGACAAATCAAATTATAATGAGCATAAGCCTGATGTTTGGGGAGTTGTGACAAATGGATAAAATACACTTTATATTTCTTGGCTGCATATTTTACCACAAATCCAGTATAGTAGCAGTTCAGTTTTCCAATATTGTGACACACTTCTGATTTTCTGGGAACAATTTAAAAATGATGTACTTAATTCACGTGTGGCATTCATCATATTAGGGGGGAAATGCTACACTGCAAAATCAGAGGGACAGATCTTTTCATTTTTGAAAAAAATGTAAGTCATTACCGTCAGCCAAAATAAACATTATTAATGAAAGGAAATATCACCTATCCAAGTGCAAAAACACACACCATGCCAGCAGTTATGGTACTTAAAACTGGAATGAGCTAACTCCATATGAACCAGGAATTGAATTGGCATGACTTACTGGTTTATAATGATATAGTACAGTGCTGGGTAGTGCTTACTAAGAAAGCCAATAAAAGACCTAATGTTTCTCTTCTTAATTAACCCAACCTTGAGCAATGATCACTCAACAAAAATAATATGGTATCAGAGATACAACTATTTTAATCACTTCTGTGAACATTTTCTAAGCAAAATGCTGGCCATTCCACCGAACACTAACATGTTAGGAGTGGCACGGTTAACTGCATAGAGTGTAATGGCCTGGATTTTCCGCAAAGCAGCAATATTGTTGGATTGCCGCTCCGCCCGAACTTATCAACACTCTAACGGTGCTCCGAGTTTCTGGGTGGGTCTTCCGAACCCAGCTTCTTCAGGAATGTGGAGCATACAGCTCATCGCAGTGCTGTAATATGTGGAGGGCGGCGAGGGGGGTGGTGTGTACAGTGAGGAGAGACATGTCACACCCACTTTTTACAGCACAGCTACTGTAAGGTAAGTTTAAATGTCCAGTGTGATTGTTAATGAATGGGTGAGGTGGTAGGGTGGGTAGGTGGGTGAACTAAGCAGATAAGGCAGGTGATCTAAGTGAGTAAGTTGGTAGGGTGGGAGATGGGTGAGGTGGGAGATGGGTAGGGTGTTTGGTAGATAGGGTGGCAGGTGGGTAGGGGGCATGTGGGTAGGATGGCAGGTGGGTAGGGTAGCACAGGGGCAGGGGTGGAACATGGGTAGGTTAGCATGTGGCTGAGGGTGGGTAGGTGAGTAAGTGGGTGAGGGGGTAGTCAGGTCGGGTTGGGAGGCGTAATCAGGTCAGGGACTAGTCAAGATGGGCCGGAGGGGTAGTCAGGTGTCGTGGGTTAGTGTGGTTGGAGTAGTAGTCGGGTCAAGTGGAGGGGTTGGTCAAGAGGGGACGTAGTTGCATTGGGTCGGAGGATAGTCGGGGGAGATGTCAGGCGCAGGTAGTCAGGGACTTATGAGGTAGGGAGTGGGTGAGGGGGATCAGTGTGAACAATTGGGAGGCAAGTTCTGTAATTACCCAGGTGTTAGACTAGGTTTTAATCTATCTAACATTTTCTGGATAACTATTCAGCTAAGTACTGTGGAATTGTCCCAAGTCTCCGACTCCTACATTCTTGGAGGGCCCCGGAGAGCAGGGAAATTGCCCTTGGAAGTTTAAACTTCCTGGTCAATTCTCATGGAGGTCAGTACTTCACATTTATTTGTGGGGTCCTGACGTGCATCTTGGATTGTACACATGGTCTCCGACGATCTAGAGACAGGAAGACCTGGGCCATCAAAACTTAATTAATTCCAACCCAAGGAGGAATGATCCTTGGATCAGACCAATTGTTATGCAGAGCCATGATCAATGGATGCTTTACAATATCACAAAAATCAGTAATTTATTCCTAGCTCATTAAGAGCATTTTAAGTGAAATACTCTTTACTCCTGTTTTAGTACAGCGGTAGGCCTATGGAACTTCATGCAGTGCACTTTATGTGAATCAAATGCATTACACTGACCCACAACTGAGGGGCCAATCAGATAGTGACTGTAGCTATATTGTTTGAACTTATTAGCTGCTAACCATCTACTTAAAGGGATAATTTTCAGAGATCGCATTGATGGTGAAGAACTTAACACGCTGTGAACACATATTGAGAAATTCTGATATTCATTAGTGTTGAAGAAAAATGAAAAAAAAAATCTTTTTCAGAAATTGATATAAATATTCTTCTAACTGAAGTCAGACACCAGAGGGACAATGTATTGGGAGTCAGTGGCAAGATTCTTGCCAATTCAGTGGCAGAAAGGGATGGCATAAGTGATTGACAACCCAAAGCTTCACAAATTCTCTCCAAGGGAGGAGGAAGTTTACTGCCCTCACAAGGTGAACAAAGGGAAGTATGACCATTACAAGCAGTCATTCATCTATAATTTTAACTTTGCTGATGACCAAACAATATTAAGTCTAAGTTCAGTAACAAACTAAAGACATACAAAGTAAATTAACTGTATGGGCTCTGTTTTTTTACCAAAATAATTGCATTAGCCATAATGTTGATCTAAACAACTTGGGATAAAACTTATGGTATCACTTTGGCCCCCTGTTTACACACCACCCTTTCCATTGAAGTCACTGAAGTGGTGAGCTACACAGGAGCAAGGATGTCTTATGGCAGCGGTACAGGGCCTTGGTGAGACCACAGCTGGAGTACTGTGTGCAGTTTTAGTCTCCTTACCTAAAAAAGGATATACTTGCCATAGAGGGAGTGCAGTGAATGTTCACCAGGCTGATTCCAGGGATGGCAGGATTATTGTATGAGGAGAGACTGGGCCAACTAGGCCTGTATTCACAGGAGTTTAGAAGGATGAGAGGGGATCTCATTGAAATGTATACATTTCTGACAGGAATGGTCAGATTGGATGCAGGGATGATGTTTCTTCTGGCTGGGGGGTGCGGGTGAGGGGCGGTCTAGAGCAAGGGGTCACAGTCTCAGGATTTGGGTTAGGCTATTTAGGAATGAGATGAGGAGAAACCATTTCATTCAGAAGGTGAGCACCTGTGGAATTCTCTATCACAGAAGGCTATGGAGGCCAAGTCCCTGAACATATGTAAGAAGGAAATAGATAGATTTCTGGACTCTAAAGGCATCAAAGATTTTGGGGAGAGAACAGGAATATGGCATGAAGATAGAGGATCAGCCATGAATATTGAATGGTGGAGCAGCTCGAAGGGCCGAATGACCTACTCTTGCTCCTATTTTCTATGTTTCTATATTTCTATATGGAACAAGCAGGTCCCAGACATGTTTTCTTATCTGCGTTGAGTTGGATAATCTCAGGTAGGGCATCAACGTGGTACTGTTATTTCCTTTTATGCCTATGAGCCAGGATGGAGCAAGATAAATCAGGGTATCCCAGTTGATGATAATTTGAAATGCACTGTCTGAATGGATGGTGGAAGCAGATGCAATAATTACTTTTAAAAGGAAAATAAATATTCTTGAAATGGTAGCATTTGCAGCGCTACAGGGAGAGGGCAGGGAAATGTGACTAATTGAACAGCTCTACCAAAGAGTCAGCATGGGTATGATGGGCCTAATAGCCTTCTTCTGTGCTGTATCAGTCTATGATTCTATGATTATGCAGTGAACCGATGATGCTTATACGCTAAATCTCACACATGGAGAATGGCCACTTGGGTGTTCTGGAGACCCTCAAAATCTTTGTGCTGCATTCAGCACTAGTTAATGGGGGCAATTTTTATCTCTGGTGTAAACAGGTCACTCATTGATGGGGGTCCATGCCACCCATCCGACACCTTCAGCTGGAGGTCCAATCAGTTAACCTTCAATAGGTGAGCTGCCAAAGCTATTATTTGACAATTATACTCTTCTCACTAGCTGAAAGGGTGGAAAATCATGGAATAGACACTGATCCATTGATCATGTTTCTATAGTTGTAACTTCAAGTGGGAGTTGGGTGGGGTGGAGCAGGGGGAGGGCTGGAGAGAGGTGGGCTGAAGGTGGTGCTACGGAGCTATTTATTTATGAGTCAAAAAAAAGTGCACCTTGTGATCCATGTGTAAAAGTTGAATCTGATTGTACTTATATGATGGTGATTTTGAAATGGTTTGGAATGTTCTGCCAGATATTTTATGAATAAAGTACATTTTTCAAAAAAAAAAGTATAGACTGCACCCAGAAGCAGGGAGTTAAAGTTAAGAAAACCTTACAGATGAAAGCTCACAAAAAATCAAGGGAAAATGAGTGCCAAAACTTTCTAGATTTCACTTTGTGTAGTTAATGATCCCTTTAAACATCAATAGAAACAGCTGACCCACCATCTGCATTGGCAATAATTTGTGGGTGGGATAAGAAGGTATCAGTGCTAATTGATATGACACTCATTGACATTTTTCCACATATCTCCACTATGCCGCACCTGTTTCTGGTTGAAATGTTGGCCATTTAAATTGAGGCCCATACGAAAATAAGAGAATAAGCGGTGGTAAGTTGGGATGGTTTTGTTTCTGATTTTTGTCTTGCAGTCATCCAATTTAACATTAGAGGCTAGGCAATGAAAATTATCCCTAAAGTCTTCTAAATGGTACCACCTTGATTTCCCTCCACTGCCCATATGTTGCTCAGGCAAAAATCAGATGGCTGGTGGTGAACATGGGCAGGATTTGCCCGCTTGGTGCTATCTTGAAGAGTGGAGTAATGGTGGTGGAGGTGCCGACCTTAAGGAGGCACTTCATTAAAGTACTCATTTGGTGAGATTAGAAAGTGAGCTACTCATTGCAGAATGCCCAGCATCTGCCCTGCTCTGGCAGTCACTTTGCAGACATGATTGCTCCAGTTAAGTTTCTGGTCAATGATGACCCCATAAGTGCTCATAGTGATGGGCGATGTCCCCAATAATTTTTTTTTTGTAGTGTGTGCGTGATTTCTTTAAGTGCACAGGTTCTTTTCATTTTTTGTACAGCTATGCATGCCTGGTAACTTAAAGGGGTTGACTTGTGCATGGCCTGCATGGCAGCTCGGCCGCAAAGCTTAGAAGGATGGTGACAGAAGATAACGTTGAATGTCGCACGGAGTTGGATGGGTTTTCTCTTGTTAAACGTCATCATGACCTTGAAATTAGATGTTACAAATTTTACCTGTCACTTATCAACCCAAGCCTAGATGTTGTTCAAGTGCTGCCGTAAGCTGTTTCAGTTTTGGAGATGTTGTGAGTGGAGATGAACATCATGGAATCATTTACAAGCAGCCGCACATCTGACCTTAAAATGAAGGGAAATGCATTGATGAAGTAGGGATGTCAAGGATACTTTCTCTGAGGAACTCCCGCATTGATGTCCTCAGGGTTGATATATCACTGTAGATTTTTTAACTGCTCATGAGCTACCAGCACGTATTCAAAAATCACAGGTATGTTGCTCTCAAATTTTCTATACGCACCAGTGATAGGACATAGTAAGTGTATCCAAATGCATATAGACCACTTCACTCTTCACATCAGAAGTTACCAATGACAGGTTACTAGCCCATAACACTTCCCTATATATCCACTCCTCTATCTTTCTGTACTGCACCCTTTGTCACATTCTAAAGTCATTATTTTGACAGGTTTCTCTGATTTTCCCTGGTGAAGCAAGTGATGTCAGCTCCAAGAATTACATCTTTCTTGTTCCCATTCTGCTTCATCATTTTCTGAGAAAAGAATTGCATAAACAAGATGACAGAATTGGGATCATAAGGACGTCCATGGGGATTAGTAGAACAAAGCTGATGTAATGTGTGAGCAACATGCAGCATTACTGGGAACATGGCAAAGGGATGATTTCATACACATTTTGAAGTTGTTAACTATTGTATAATGAATAAATTATGATGTTTTATCTTTTTATTTTGAATTTCAGATTTGCAGTATATGTTTTTCCATGCTGTGAAATCTTTTTGAGGACCAATAAATGCTGCATATAATGTATTATGTAAATTGCTAGGGAAGATTTACAAAGACTCTGTTTTGATCAACATACCTCAGAAGGTCTATCCCACAGGCAACTGGTGAAGACAAGAAACAAAACAAGAAAAGTAGTAAAAATGCCATGTCCATTGGGTAACAGATGTTTGCAATGCATGCTTGCCCAGCCAAATCCAGAGTGAAAAAGTTCAATAGATTTTCTGTCAGTCAGTCTTAACTTTCTTCCTATCTAATAGTTAGAGGTTCAGTCTAGAGGCTGCATTGTAACCTTTTATGTAGACTTAATATTTTACTAGCCCCCAAAGTGTTGATAGTATTCCCCTGGGTTTCTGTAGTTCTGTAAGTGATTATTATATCAGATAGTGATAGCTGATTAGTTTAAAAATATTCAAACCGTAATGAAAAGTACATATGCTCAAACAGGTCCCTGAACCATTTTTAATAAAAGTATCAATCTTATAAATGTAATTTAATATTCACTGAACCATATACTATAACATAAATATGTCTGTGGCATTGTTATACTAATATGTAATACATAATAAATACTTCAGGAATTAATACAAAATATGGTCGTGATGTTTATGACTGAACATGTAATAGGTGGATAAATAACATTTAAGAAAGAGAACTAAGATTCAAAGTGTGCTATGCAAAGGTACCACATAGGAATTTACTAGATAATGAACAAATACTTCAGTGAATTCAGCCAGAGGGCATAGACCTAATTAATGGTACACTGCAAAAGCACTGGTATCAGTAAGATTCTCAGGTGAATCAGTATTTCAAACTAACATTATTCATTTTTTATAGTACAAATTTGGACTCGAGGGTCTCAAAAAGTAAATGTAGCAATCAAGATAACCATGCCATTTTCAAATGCCACACTTCAAACTTCCCTGACTTAAAATAAACTGAACACGACGTTAAACAAAATGAAGGACTTCCCGCATCCAACCAGCACTATTTAAAAGAATCATGAACTATTTACAGGTCACTTGCTGGATTCTGTGCAATTGTCCATCCATCTTTTGGAGCTTTTCCATGCCGGCCTCAGGATTGAATAGTCTGCAGAGAGAGATCTGGCTGGTGCTGATGTACTTCTTTATTGACTTAAAAGCTTGTGCTGAAATTGGCTCTTCCAGACATGGGAAGCTGGGTATGGCTTTCTCTGAGACTTGAGTATGACTGAGAGAATGAAGAGAGGTCATGCAGAGAAGGACAAGCTGATAAATGAGGAGGAGGATGGAGGGGGGAGAAGGTCTTAGTTGGGGGATTTGGAAGGAACAAATCCCTTACTTTAATTTTAGCGAGAACTAATGCTTGAAATGTCTTCACTTCACAAAAGTGCTTGTGACTGAAACCTGAAACCGGCTACAGACACGACTGCAATCTTAAAGTAGGGAAAGGACAACATTGCATGTGACTGTCAAGATGACTGTGGTCCTTAACTTTTATATGCCTGGCCCCTTTTGCTGGAGATGTAATAAACATCTTGCAGATTGCAGTGTATTGCTGCATAAGGGAGTGTCACAGACAGAGCTTATGTGGTTTATTTATTGCCCATTATCAAAGTATTATTATGTGTGAAATTAATGGCCCGAATTTTGCACTCATCAAAGGCATGTGAGCGGCAGGCCCAGAAGCAGCTGTGGTGTTCGCTTCTGCCTGCAAATGTCAGGACAATGCAATTTCATGCTGGCTTGCCAATTGAGGGCTGGCCAGTGTGAAATGCACCCAGCCATTTGTGCAGCACTCCTGGTGGGGGGAGGGGGAGCAGGACCTTGGTGGGTACCGGATGGAATGGTAATCCAGAGTGGGTATATAACGAGCTCAGGCAGCTCCCTGAAGGCTGCCAGGAGTTGTAGAGGAGCCTAATGGAGCTGTTGATGAGAGACTGGAAAATTTGGCATAATTGATGGCCTCAGCACCCGGTGGCATGGCAGGCGGGTTGCTAAAAGCAAAATACTGTGAATGCTGGAAACCTGAAACAAGAATAGAAAATGCTGGAAAAACCCAGCAGTTCTGACAGCATCTGTGGGGAGAAAGACAGAGTCAACGTTTTGAGTCCATATAACTTTTCTTTAGAGCTAAAGAGAAGTAAAAATGTGATGAAATTTATACTGTTTAAGGGGAGTGGAGCAGATGAAGCTGAATAGAAGGCCAGCGATAGGTGAAAGCAAAGGAGAGATGTCATGAACAAAAGGACAAAGGGGTGTTAATGGTGGTGGTACTGGCTAAAGGAGGTGCCGATGGTGGCATTAAGGATAGAAAGCAGAATGTGATAATAGCGGGGCAAGGACAGGATGTTAATGCTGATGTGCAGTCTGCCTCATGGTTCTCAAATGACTGGCTAGTGGAGGCAGTGAGCACACAGCTTGAAATAGTCATGCCATGAGATGGCAAGAGGAGGCTGCCACACCAGACGAAGAAGGCCTGGACGGAGGTGGCTGCCCAGGTGATTTGCATGATGTAGTTTGCCGCACATGGATCCAGTACTGAAAACAGTGCAATGATCTTCTGCGTTCCACAAGGGTGAATACCAATTTAGCATGGAAGTGAGTAGAGTGGAGGGTGGCCTTAAGTCATGACTCAGAGGTGCATAGCACCAAATGGCACATATCCCTGTGCCTGCCAAGGGTGGGAGATGTTGCCATTTGCATTATGTGTATAGAAGGGTGAGGAGTGTCAATCTGACAGGCATCTCAAGCTGGCTCTCTGGGGGTTGGCTTGCGAGGCCTGAAAGATGTTGCAGGTTGAGGATGGACTAATGAATGCACTTGTTTATGTTCAGAAGAAGAGAAGCCATAGCGCATTGGAGCATGCACAAACAGGCGGTGGGGTGTCCTGATACCATCCAGATGGAACCCCTGGACATGGAATGAGAGCGCGGAGCAAGGTCCACAGGTCTGAGAGGCAGGGATATCAGAGGACAGTAAGAGTCCATTGGGCAGATGAGAGACTGGGGAAGTGTGCAAGAAAGGCAGGGATTGGCATCTCCAAGGAGAAGTCCAGATCCAGAGTACCCATTGCTTGGCCACTCACAGTGCCTCAGTGAGGTACATATCCATTTTGGCAAGCAACGATCATGCTTCCATAGGCAAATATGGCAGAATCATCCCAGATTTGCATTAATTGTGGTAGTGGTCATGTAAAATGATGTTTTACCCGCCGACCGCAATAGCAGCTTCTCACGCTGTATCATCCCAAACCCGCCGCATTAATTATGCATTCCCGGGAAACAAGCTGTTTCCATGATGGGTGGGCTCTCATTTGGCCACCACGCCATCACATTACCACTTCATCACGCCGGGCGCCATGTTTAAAGTCGAACTGTCCACGTATCTCTCAGTGCTTCCAGCCCACAACAGCTGCAAAGAAGACATGGTCCTGAAAGGGAAAAAGACTGAAGCTCCCAGGTTCAATGATGCATCACTTGAGCATCTTTTGGACGCAGTGGAGGTCCGGCTTGATGTCCTCTGCCCCTGCTTTAGCTGTAGGATGGGGAGCAACATCATCAATCTGGCTTGGGAGGCGGTGGCAGTGGTGGTCAACGCTCACACCTTGCAAAATATGACAGCCACCCAGTACAACAGAGGATGAATAATCTCCTCTGTTCCGTCAGATTAAGTCACTCTTCCCATCACTCTCAACTCACACACTCACAAACCCATCACGCATCCACAGGGCCCTCACTCACTGCCAGTGCAAGGGACATCACCATTCACTCTCTCAGGTACACCTTCATTGTCCTTATCCTGTCCATGGGACCACTCACCGTCCACACATGACAGGCATACTTATCATCTGACCTGGCACGCATCCTGCTTACACCCTCTCCATCTCTATCCATGCAGGAGAAGCTGGCATACAACAAGAGGGAGAGATTGCAGGCTGATGGAAGAATGCCAGAAATCCAGGTCCTCATGGACTTTGGAAACAGACATCCAGCTGGCCGGTGAGGAACTGGACCATCCCTGTGCTGACGGTGAGGTCAGCGGTGCTCTACCATGTGAGGGCCCAGCAGTGCAACATCCATTAGACAACCATGCTGTGAGTGATGTGTCCTGTTTCACGGCCCACTGCCATGCACTAATTATCTCTCCTTGCTTTCACAGGCATATCTGGGAAACAGCCAACTGAGTGCATGACCCAGGACCTCCAATCAAGCCCGGTGGAAGCTCAGTCAAAGAATCTGCTGAAACCCTCCCTGAAGACCTGTCACAGCACTCACCCACACCCTCCACCAGCGCACAGACATAGGCCTCAGTGGGACCTTTAGAATAGCCTTGGGATCACAATCTGGTGAGCACATTGCACTTTGTGATCCTCAGCAGGTAGAAGTAGGGACTTCCCAGGTATCCGGCACTCGGGGGATGGCTGGATGCCAGAAATTTGCTGCATCCGAGTCAGATGACAAGCCTCTGGACTTGGTCATGTCACAGTTGCTGGAGCTGCAAAGGCAGGTTCGGAAACATCAGGAAGGGATGTCCACTGCACTCCTCAGATTGCAAGGCACAATGGAGGAGTCTATCTGTCTTCAGGGTGAAGTGATAGTGCTGGCATGCCAATGCCCTAAGGTCAACACTGGTAGGATGGCAGCCGCCATGGAGACCTTGGTCCAGGATATCGCTCCTACACTGCTGCATGGGCTGAACTCCATTGCTGACTCCATAGTTGGCCTCCAACAGTATGTACGCGGGAGGGTTGTGGGGGAGCTCAATCTCACTCCAGCTACCCATTTTCCTCAAGGAGTCAGCCTGGGGCCCTGGGGCAAGAGGATCAGCAGGTGCACACCCCCGCCCCATCCACCCAGGTGACTCTGAGAGTGTCCAGCCCATTCGAATCCCCTGTTCCTGTGAGCTTAGAAGCTCCAGCTGCACAGGGCAAGGAGGATGCCACTGCCACATAGCAGGATCCTGAAATCAGGCCAGGGCCCTCCATATCTCACCCTCCAGAGGACACCCACCAAGGTTATCACAGACAGGGGATAGCCCCCATCTCCACTGTGGATGTCTGGGGAGTACAAAGACACAGCGGCAGGGTTTGGAAAGTTAAGAAGAATTAGCTGCACAGCTTGGGCATGGATGTAAATCACTTGTACATAATGTTCACTATTGTCAATAAACTCCCTAGAATGTCTTCCTACCTATGGCTCCTTGTTCTAATGAGCAGTGTTCCTATCACCCAGATGTGAAAACTTTCTGCACAAGATAAAAGCAGATATCTCAATCCAGGACCTCTTCCCTGTTCTCTGTGCAACCTTCAGACCAAAGCAATGGTCCTGCCTCACATATTAGTGATGCCTGCACCTCATTGCTTGTCACTGCTGCCAGAATGTCATGGGCTGGCATTACAGAGTTCCGTCATTCTCTCTGTTTGCTCTCAGCACCTTTATGGTGGGGCTGGACCCCATCTCTTCAGCCTCTGTGACCAGTGATACTGTGCTCCTGAAAGGGTCAGGCTCTGAAGATGGTCAATGGATCACATGCTTTTAAAGTTTCATGGCTGTGTCTCCACGATATGACCCTGATCACAGAGCGCAAGCGAGCTGCCCTTGGACGAATGGGGACTCAAACATTCTCGGAGGCTATGTGAAGATCTATGTCCTCATGCATGTCGTCATCATCTTCCTGCAATTGAGCGAATATTAGGGCCTCCACTGCATCTCATTGACAAAAGCATTATCACAGAGGGTATTCGCGCTGCCATAAGCCAGACTGGAGTCAAACATTCACAGGTGCAAAGTGAGGGCCCATGGTGTCTCCTCACTGTATGTCGTCATCATCCTCCACAAATCTAGCAGCTATGAGGGCCTACTGAGCACACCTGCCTCGTCTGGCCAGTGTGAGTGCCTCATCGTCATCATCGTTGCTTTCAAGGACCTCCTCACCCTCATCCCAGTTGACGTCCTCCTCATTAGAGGAAATCTCCAGCTCCTGCATCTCCTCCTCAGCCAGCTCCTCTCCCCGTTGCAGCACCAGGTTGTAAAGGGCGCAGCAGGTGATGAAGATGTGTGACACCCTCTATGGACTGTATTGCAGGTCTCCACCAGACTGGTCCAGGCACTAGAACCTCATTTTCAGCATCCTGATGGTTTGTTCCACTAAGCTGCGAGTTGTAGCAAGAACCTCGTTATGCCTCCCATCTGCTGCAGTCTGAGGCCACCGCATTGGTGTCATCAGCCATGTCCTTTGCGAGTAGGACTTGTCCCTGAGGAGCAACCCTGCAGCCTCTGTGGAGCCTGGAAAACGTCGGGGATCTGTGACCGACTGAGAATATAGACGTCGTGGACACTCCCTGGAAGACATGCACAGACCTGCAGGATGCATTTGTGATGGGCATACACCAGTTGCTCATTCAGTGAATGGAATCCCTTGTGGTTGACATAATTGACCGCATGTTGCAATGGAGATCTGGGCGCCATGTGAGTGTAGTCGATGGCACCCTGCACCTGTGGGAAACCCCCTGAGGCCTGGGCAAATCCAATTGCTCTTGCATCCTGGCTCTCTTGACTGTGGACGAAATGCACAAAGTTTTGTGCCCTCGCGAAGGTGGCATCCGTGAGCTCATGGATACATTTGTGGGTGAAGGCTTGTGAGATCCCACGGAGGTCACCTGTGGAGCCCTGAAAGGAACAACTGGTGTAGAAATTGAGCGCCACGGTCACCTTCACAGCCACTGGCAGTCCATCTTCCCATGGCACCAAATCCTGTAATAGCTGGCCAATGTGACCGACCAGTTCCCTGGACATGCACAGTCTTCAGCAACACAGGTTTTCGGTCATCCATAGGAATGAAAGGCAGCGTCCATAGACCCTGGGTCTCGCTAGGCACCGACTAACAATGGCTCTCTGCGGCATGTGTGGAAGCCCCAGCCGCCCCTTCTTCCTGAGGGTGCTGCTCCTCCCTTTGCGCAGCCAGGCATCTCCGTCACTCTCTTCTCCGTCGTCTTCGCTCTCTGTATGCCAGGATGCATACAGCTAGTTCACCAGGCTCCATGCTTCTGATGTACTCCTCCTGTAGGATGAAAGAGAGAAGTGCGTGGGTTAGTTTGGGTGTACTAAGAACCTCTCTTAGTTAAGCCTGAAGGCTCCTTAACACATCCTGGAGAGTGCTGGCTACCACTTGGATAACCAGAGTTTAGTGCGCAGCATGGCTGCCCGAAACCCCAGCATCCTTCCCCCCATTCCACCTGACTGATTGGTAGCAGCTTTGCCCATTGGACTGCATGCTGTGCTTTCAGCTCAGGTACAGGCATTCTCCTAACCCGCACTGCAAGGCTGCACTGTTAGCTTGAACCATGGGGGAGACTGATCCAAACTGGGAAGATGACATTGCAAAGGGCTGTGAGCGTCTCCACTAGTGACTGCTCCACGCCTAGCTTTAGCAAGGAGATTGTGCATTGTGCCCAGTTGTCCAATTGTTCTGTAGTCCATTAAAACGCTCATTAGTTTGCAGTCTGTGCCTGAGGGAAGAAAAGCTCTGGAGCACTTGGTGGTACTTTCATGCCTCTGCGTTGCTTGAGTGGGCAGATAAGCTAGAGACCTGTCTCTAAGCATATCAATATGGCTGCTTCTGAACTGTCTCTGCTGTAGATGAATGGTCACTTTATACAAGGTTTCCCTAATGCATGACTGCTTCCCTGCACCCTTCCCCACACATGCTTGTGCACTACATTCAACCGCAGGGTAGCCCTTGCCCCCATACCTCCAACGTGCCTCAACTGTGAAGTCCAACAGGTGACCCGAGCGCGCTGTGCAATGTTACTGCGTACTCACCCCGGAGTTCCCCTCATAGTGCAGCCTTCCAAGAGCACACCTTATGTGTGCTGTTGCGGAACACGTCAGCATGATTGCACATTGACGTGGATGGATGATCCAGGGATGGGGGGACGATGATTCCACTGGGCTGGGCTTATAATGATATGCAGATATATTAAAATGAGGTTCCCAACGTCCAATGGTGGGAAACATGGCCCACCATCGACAGGCTGAGCGGACAATCACAAACTGGTTTTATGACGTTGTGAAACAGATTTCTGGCCTTCTCGCCATATTTCCACTTACACCGCTGAGCACGCCCGATGCCAGAGGCATTGACAATTCCGCTGTTATTGATGATGTTCTTAAATAACATATTCTGTTTCTCCCTCAGAAGCACCAGCCTCACGACACACGGCTGACGCCGAGCACACCCGAGGAGGAACCGCCAAGCGATGCACCCGCTTCATATCCGCTCTCTGCACCAGCACAGATACAAGCATGTTGATGGGCTGTAGCGTGTTGGGTCCAATTGGAGTGCACTGTGGTGAGGGCGCATCACACTCACATGAGGGGCTGTTGGAGGCAGAGAGTGTCCAGGGTGCTGGCAGTTGGAGGACTGCAAGAGACCAGGACCATGCTGAGTCTGAGGCAGATGATTAGCCTTTGGAGTCATCCATCAGGTATGATGCTGGATATCCAGCAGGATGTGTGGGAAGATCTGGCGGAGATCCCTGAGGGTCTGCGTGCCATGGGATCTGTCATGGAGGAGTCCATGTTGGGCATGAGCACTGTGTTGACTCAGAGCTCTGAGCTAATAGCCACCTCCATTGAGAAAGTGGCCACTCGCATGGAGAGGCAGATCCAGGAACAGAATCAGCAGTTCCTGGGGTCGCACTCGGACCTGCAAGCCCATAAACAGCAGGGGCAGCAAACTTTATGACTGAGGTTGTGAGGTGACGCTGGGGTCATGGCATTTCCTTCTCACAAATGTGTGTGATGGAGGTGGTGCCCTTGCACTGAGATGGAAGCCAAGTCCTGGCAGCCTCGCTGAAGGAGCGTTGAATCAAGGCCTCTCTGAAGGTCCATCAAGTCTGCCTCCTCGTCCTCACCCTGTGCCTGCCAGGACTCCTCATCAGCTCCATCTGTAGAGTCTTTCTCTGAGGCCTGTGGAGCTGCCTTGTTATCCTCATCCTCGAGTGGGCCATTTTGCCAGTGACAAATTGTGCAGAGCGCAGCAGAGCATGACAATAAGCAACACACCATCTGGAGGATATTGCAGGGAACCTCAGAACAGTCCCAGGCAGTGGAACCTCATCTTCAATAGCCCTGTTGTCCCCTCAATTGCCGCACTTATGGAAGCACAAGTCTGATTGTACCCCTTTTCCGCCTCTGTCCAAGTGGCATCATGAGCCTGGACACCCTTTGTCATTGTTGTCGGGTGGCTGAGTTGTACTATTGGTGACAGAGGTGATCTGCAGACATTTCTTGGGTGGAATCATTAAGTTTGTTTACAATGTACTCAGCAGCAACTACACGTGTGTTTTCAACTTCAACTCTAACTCTACACTGACACCTGAGGTAGCCCGTGTTACTCTTCTACTAGTTATTACAGATCATGTGATCTTCCCCAACATGTATTATTCTTAAAGGTACATTACACACTAAATAAACCATAATTATTACATTCCTCCCCCTTTAACTCGGCTATACATATTATATTTACAAGTACATATTTTTCGAGACAACATAATATTTACCCTGGGTAAGGAATTTACAAGCTTTCAGATGATTTCCTAATGCATA